>NC_082715.1:143686164-144022632 GCF_030144855.1 Hypanus sabinus | reverse complement strand
GAAAGTTGTTTCCACTCGAAGGTGACACCAGAACTAGGGGACATAGCCTCCGTATTCGGGGAAGTAGATTTAGGACGGAAATGAGGAGGAACTGCTTCTCCCAGAGAGTGGTGAACCTGTGGAATTTTCTGCCCAATGAAGCAGTGGAGGCTACCTCAGTAAATATATTTAAGACAAGGTTGAATAGATTTTTGCATAGTAGGGGAATTAACAGTTTTGGAAAAAGGCAGGTTGATGTAGATGTGTCCATAGCCAGATCAGCCATGATCCTATTCAATGGTGGTGTAGGCTCAGTGGGTCAGATGGCCTACTCCCGCTCCTGTTTTATGTTCAATATCCCTTTCACTTTAGAAATGGAGAGATGAGTATGGAACAAAGTGACACGGCGGCTGCCTGGGGATTGTCAGGGCATGCCTGGAGCTAGTGTTGGGTATGTCAGTAAGTGGTGTACTGCTGGTGGGCAGGCACTGAGAAAGCTGAGAAACAATACAGACTGTGTTCAAGGTAGCCCACCAACACTCAGCTGCTGCAGATGTCTCTCAGGGAAGCGTCCACTTAGAGTTGAAACCACTCAAGCAGTTCAGAGAGGAAAGACACACAGGAAATGGTCATTAGAAGTAAACACATTCATAATTGGTGTATATTATCGAGCAATGGGACTTAAGACTGATCTGACAGGATACAGGGACAAACTTCCCCAATAGTTTATAGCACGAAATATCCCTCCATGCAAGTAAATGCACAACAAATAGCAGATCAATGTAGAGTGATGGTAAAAAATGTAATCCCTACAGCCATGTTAAACCAAATGAAACATGAAGTTGCACGAGCTAGAAAGAAACCAAGCTGAAGACCACGACGATACTACGCAAGAAAATAATGAAGATGCAACACAGCAAAGCACTGATGAAAATACTATTATTTCCATCAGTCATTCAGCAACAGCAGCAACGCAGATTTAGAGTCCCTTCAGAAAGCTGATGATGAAGCTTACAAAGTTATCACAATACTTACTGCCATACTAACAGAAGGTATGGGCATTGACCCAACAAAAAGACCCTATATACCAAAACCAAATAAGTCATCAAAATTTGTGAAAATTATTAGTACTCTCAACAATATTATATGACCACAACATTTAGGAAAACTCAAAGCATTTGAAGAACTACACACAATAACATATTGTGCAGCATTAGCAGCAGTGCAGTGCAATGAATCCAAAATGGAGGGACTCATTAATAGAAATCTAAAATTGGGTAATGAAATGAGAACATTGAAATGGCAGAAGAGATTAAAAAACAAAATTAAAACCAGAAGAGCAGAAATAGCCCACCTAATGGAGTATAAAATGGTAACTCAAGCAAGAAAGTTAAGAGAGTAGTTAAGGAAATACTAAGGAAATATAAGGCCCATAGAAGATGCGATCAACCTAATGAAAGCACTGTGGAATTCATTGATACACTAAAACAAACACTTGGTGCATGCAAAGCCAGACTAAATAGATACATGAAATGCATGTGATGAAGAAAACAGAAATATCAGTTCAGAAACAATGAAAAAGGTTTATATAGGACATTGAATCTAATTGAAGCCCAGTGGAAAAACAGATATCTTTCATGCTGTTATGTTGACCACCAACAGGTACTTGACTCTGTCCCACACTCATGGTTAGTAGTAGTTCTTAATGCGTATAAACTACACCCAATACTTGTAAACTTCCTGCAACAGCTGATGAAGTATTGGGGTACTATAATCACCCTATCTATCAACAATCAAAAAAGAATAACCACCATTATCAAAATAAACCAAGGCATTTGCCAGGGTGGCCCTCAAGTCCACTATGGTTCAGTCCAGCTTTAAGCCTGTTCTCTAATTTACTAAATTGGATGAAAATTGGGTATCAAATCAGAAACAACCTTCTACACCCATAGTTGATTAGAAATGATACGCTCCTTCATCAGTGAAGCTTAAGCAATTACATCAAATAGTGGAACTATTTACAAAAGATATAAACATGAACTTTGGACTGGATAAATGCAGAACATTCAACATAATAGAATACAAACAGCAGCAGGATACAATACAACTGATGGGTGAATATGAAACATATCTGGGATATCAACAACCAAAGAAAACAGATCATAATGTAATAAAGGAAGATTTTTTGACAGAATTTACTTCAAAGCTTAAAATAATGTCAAACAGTACTCAACAGTGAAAATATAACAAAGGTAACAAACACTTCCATTATACCCATATTGACATATTCGCCATCCCCATCCTCATCACATTCTACAGGGGTTGTATTGAGAGCATCCCGAGCAGCTGCATCACTGCCTGGTTCGAAAATTGCACCATCTCGGATCACAAGACCCTGCAGTAGATAGTGAGGTCAACTGAGAAGATCATTTGGGTGTCTCTTCCCGCCATCACAGACGGTTACACTACACGCTGCATCTGCAAAGGAAACAGCATTATGACGGACCCCACACACCCTTCATACAAACTCTTCTCCCTCCTACCATCTGGGAAAAGGCACCAAAGTATTCGGGCTCTCATGACCAAACTGTAACAGTCTCTTCCCCCAAGCTATCAGACTCCTCAATACCCAGAGCCTGGACTGACACCTTACTACCCTATTGTCCTGTTAATTATTTATTGTAATGCCTGCACTGTTTTGTGCACTTTATGCAGTCCTGGGTAAGTCTGTAGTCTAGTATTTTTTTTGTCTTTTACCTAGCTCAGTCTAGTTTTTATATTGTGTCATGTAACACCATGGTCCTAAAAACATTGTCTCATTTTTACTATGTACTGTACCAGCAGTAATGGTTGAAATGACAATAAAAGTGACTTGACTTGACTTGACTTGACTTTTGGCATAATATCTTGGTGTAAAATCAATCTGAAAAGTTAAAAGAAAAATAAGAACTGACATAAATTTCAGGAAACATTATGTACTCTAAAACACGCTTTGATTAACACTACCTAGGACAGAAAGGGGGAGGAGGAAGAACAGACATTGAAAATCTAAACAACAGTCCAATAAAACTTCTAAGGATATACTGTATTTCCATCAAAAAAAATAGGATTTGGCACACGTGAGCATGTGCAATTCTGATAAGAAGTACACACCACTAGACATAAATGAAAGCACAAACCAGAAAACAAAGACATTATCACTATTGAAGAAAAAGTTAACCAATGGAAGAGCATGACCCTCCATGGAAGGCATTGCCAGGATCTGAGCTGATCTGGAAGGCATCGCCAGGATCTGAGCTCATGGGATGGAAGGCATCACCAGGATCTGAGCTGATGGGATGGAAGGCATCGCCAGGATCTGAGCTGATGAGATAGAAGGCATCGCCAGGATCTGAGCTGATGAGATGGAAGGCATCGCCAGGATCTGAGCTGATGGGATGGAAGGCATCACCAGGATCTGAGCTGATGGGATAGAAGGCATCGCCAGGATCTGAGCTGATGGGATAGAAGGCATCGCCAGGATCTGAGCTGATGGGATGGAAGGCATCGCCAGGATCTGAGCTGATGGGATGGAAGGCATCGCCAGGATCTGAGCTGATGAGATAGAAGGCATCACCAGGATCTGAGCTGATGGGATAGAAGGCATCACCAGGATCTGAGCTGATGAGATAGAAGGCATTGCCAGGATCTGAGCTGATGGGATGGAAGGCATCGCCAGGATCTGAGCTGATGGGATGGAAGGCATCGCCAGGATCTGAGCTGATGGGATGGAAGGCATCGCCAGGATCTGAGCTGATGGGATAGAAGGCATCGCCAGGATCTGAGCTGATGGGATGGAAGACATTGCCAGGATCTGAGCTGATGGGATGGAAGGCATTGCCAGGATCTGAGCTGATGGGATAGAAGGCATCGCCAGGATCTGAGCTGATGGGATGGAAGGCATCGCCAGGATCTGAGTTGATGGGATAGAAGGCATCGCCAGGATCTGAGCTGATGGGATGGAAGGCATCGCCAGGATCTGAGCTGATGGAATGGAAGGCATTGCCAGGATCTGAGCTGATGGGATGGAAGACATCGCCAGGATCTGAGCTGATGGGATGGAAGACATCGCCAGGATCTGAGCTGATCTGGAAGGCATCGCCAGGATCTGAGCTGATGGGATAGAAGGCATCGCCAGGATCTGAGTTGATGGGATGGAAGGCATCGCCAGGATCTGAGCTGATGGGATGGAAGACATCGCCAGGATCTGAGTTGATGGGATAGAAGGCTTCGCCAGGATCTGAGCTGATGGGATGGAAGGCATCGCCAGGATCTGAGCTGATCTGGAAGGCATCGCCAGGATCTGAGCTGATGGGATGGAAGGCATCGCCAGGATCTGAGCTGATGGGATAGAAGGCATTGCCAGGATCTGAGCTGATCTGGAAGGCATCGCCAGGATCTGAGCTGATGGGATGGAAGGCTTCGCAGTGATCTGAGCTGATGGGATAGAAGGCATCGCCAGGATCTGAGCTGATGGGATAGAAGGCATTGCCAGGATCTGAGCTGATCTGGAAGGCATCGCCAGGATCTGAGTTGATGGGATAGAAGGCTTCGCAGTGATCTGAGCTGATGGGATAGAAGGCATCGCCAGGATCTGAGCTGATGGGATAGAAGGCATCGCCAGGATCTGAGCTGATGGGATGGAAGGCATCGCCAGGATCTGAGCTGATGGGATGGAAGGCTTCGCAGTGATCTGAGCTGATGGGATAGAAGGCATCACCAGGATCTGAGCTGATGGGATGGAAGGCATCGCCAGGATCTGAGCTGATGAGATAGAAGGCATTGCCAGGATCTGAGCTGATGGGATAGAAGGCATCGCCAGGATCTGAGCTGATGGGATAGAAGGCATCGCCAGGATCTGAGCTGATGGGATAGAAGGCATCGCCAGGATCTGAGCTGATGGGATAGAAGGCTTCGCAGTGATCTGAGCTGATGGGATAGAAGGCATCGCCAGGATCTGAGCTGATGGGATGGAAGGCAGCCCCAGGATCTGAGCTGATGGGATAGAAGGCTTCGCAGTGATCTGAGCTGATGGGATGGAAGGCATCACCAGGATCTGAGCTGATGGGATGGAAGGCAGCCCCAGGATCTGAGCTGATGGGATAGAAGGCTTCGCAGTGATCTGAGCTGATGGGATAGAAGGCATCGCCAGGATCTGAGCTGATGGGATGGAAGGCAGCCCCAGGATCTGAGCTGATGGGATAGAAGGCAGCCCCAGGATCTGAGCTGATGGGATAGAAGGCTTCGCAGTGATCTGAGCTGATGGGATGGAAGGCAGCCCCAGGATCTGAGCTGATGGGATGGAAGACATCGCCAGGATCTGAGCTGATGGGATGGAAGGCTTCGCCAGGATCTGAGCTGATGGGATGGAAGGCTTCGCAGTGATCTGAGCTGATGGGATAGAAGGCATCGCCAGGATCTGAGCTGATGGGATAGAAGGCAGCCCCAGGATCTGAGCTGATGGGATAGAAGGCTTCGCAGTGATCTGAGCTGATGGGATGGAAGGCAGCCCCAGGATCTGAGCTGATGGGATAGAAGGCATCGCCAGGATCTGAGCTGATGGGATAGAAGGCAGCCCCAGGATCTGAGCTGATGGGATGGAAGGCATCGCCAGGATCTGAGCTGATGGGATAGAAGGCATCGCCAGGATCTGAGCTGATGGGATAGAATGCATCGCCAGGATCTGAGCTGATGGGATGGAAGGCTTCGCAGTGATCTGAGCTGATGGGATGGAAGGCATCGCCAGGATCTGAGCTGATGGGATGGAAGGCATCGCCAGGATCTGAGATGATGGGATGGAAGGCATTGCCAGGATCTGAGCTTATATCCACTGAGCAGTGGGAGAAGATTTTACTATTAGTCAATTCATCCTCTATTTGTGCTAAACATGCCCTAATACAATTTAAGGTTGTACATAGAGCTCATATATCTAAGGATAAACTTGCTCGATTTTGTTCTCATGTTAATCCAACCTATGACAGATGTCATTCTGATGTTGCCTCATTGACCCATATGTTTTGGTCTTGCCATTGTTTGCAAAATTACTGGAAAGATATTTTCAGTATTATTTCAAGAGTTCTGAATATCAATTTCCAACCGCATCCTTTTACTGCAATTTTTGGTTTACCGATGGTGGATAATAGTCGTTTATCCCCCTCATCTCGACGAATGATTGCATTTGTTACATTGATGGCTAGAAGATCTATTTTATTGAATTGAAAAGAAATTAATCCTCCAACTATATTTCAGTGGTTTTCTCAAACTATCTCTTGTTTGAGCTTAGAAAAAAATTAGAAGCGTTGTTTTTGATCCTTCAGTTAAATTTGAAGAAACTTGGAGACCATTTATACAACATTTTCATGAGTTCAATTGTCTTTTCCTAAACCTTACTTTTATTATCCTTAATTATATGGATGGAGGTTCAGAGTTATTGGCACTACTGTATGTATTTAACACTATGCAATGGCCCATGTTGGTTAGTGTTTTTTTTCTTCTCTTTTTTTGCATTTTTTTCTTTTTGTTTCTTTTGTTCATAAATACTATGAGTTGGGGAGGCTATATATATTGATTATTATATATTTGAATGTCTACTTAAACTATGAATTATGTACTCTCAAACACTTTGTATTCATGTTTCATTTATGTTTGTTTAAAAACTAATAAAAAGATTTAAAAAGAAAGGATCTGAGCTGATCTGGAAGGCATTGCCAGGATCTGAGCTGATGGGATGGAAGGCATCGCCAGGATCTGAGCTGATGGGATGGAAGGCATCGCAGTGATCTGAGTTGATGGGATAGAATGCATCACCAGGATCTGAGCTGATCTGGAAGGCATCGCCAGGATCTGAGCTGATGGGATGGAAGGCATCGCCAGGATCTGAGCTGATGGGATGGAAGGCATCGCCAGGATCTGAGCTGATGAGATAGAAGGCATCGCCAGGATCTGAGCTGATGAGATAGAAGGCATCCCCAGGATCTGAGCTGATGGGATAGAAGGCATCACCAGGATCTGAGCTGATGAGATAGAAGGCATTGCCAGGATCTGAGCTGATGGGATGGAAGGCATCGCCAGGATCTGAGCTGATGGGATGGAAGGCATCGCCAGGATCTGAGCTGATGAGATAGAAGGCATCTCCAGGATCTGAGCTGATGGGATAGAAGGCATCACCAGGATCTGAGCTGATGAGATAGAAGGCATTGCCAGGATCTGAGCTGATGGGATGGAAGGCATCGCCAGGATCTGAGCTGATGGGATGGAAGGCATCGCCAGGATCTGAGCTGATGGGATGGAAGGCATCGCCAGGATCTGAGCTGATGGGATGGAAGACATTGCCAGGATCTGAGCTGATGGGATGGAAGGCATCGCCAGGATCTGAGCTGATGGGATAGAAGGCATCGCCAGGATCTGAGTTGATGGGATGGAAGGCATAGCCAGGATCTGAGTTGATGGGATAGAAGGCATCGCCAGGATCTGAGCTGATGGGATGGAAGGCATCGCCAGGATCTGAGCTGATGGGATGGAAGGCATTGCCAGGATCTGAGCTGATGGGATGGAAGACATCGCCAGGATCTGAGCTGATGGGATGGAAGACATCGCCAGGATCTGAGCTGATCTGGAAGGCATCGCCAGGATCTGAGCTGATGGGATAGAAGGCATCGCCAGGATCTGAGTTGATGGGATAGAAGTCAGCCCCAGGATCTGAGCTGATGGGATAGAAGGCTTCGCAGTGATCTGAGCTGATGGGATAGAAGGCATCGCCAGGATCTGAGCTGATGGGATGGAAGGCAGCCCCAGGATCTGAGCTGATGGGATAGAAGGCAGCCCCAGGATCTGAGCTGATGGGATAGAAGGCTTCGCAGTGATCTGAGCTGATGGGATGGAAGGCAGCCCCAGGATCTGAGCTGATGGGATGGAAGACATCGCAAGGATCTGAGCTGATGGGATGGAAGGCATCGCCAGGATCTGAGCTGATCGGATGGAAGGCTTCGCAGTGATCTGAGCTGATGGGATAGAAGGCATCGCCAGGATCTGAGCTGATGGGATGGAAGGCAGCCCCAGGATCTGAGCTGATGGGATAGAAGGCTTCGCAGTGATCTGAGCTGATGGGATGGAAGGCAGCCCCAGGATCTGAGCTGATGGGATAGAAGGCATCACCAGGATCTGAGCTGATGGGATAGAAGGCAGCCCCAGGATCTGAGCTGATGGGATGGAAGGCATCGCCAGGATCTGAGCTGATGGGATAGAAGGCATCGCCAGGATCTGAGCTGATGGGATAGAATGCATCGCCAGGATCTGAGCTGATGGGATGGAAGGCTTCGCAGTGATCTGAGCTGATGGGATGGAAGGCATCGCCAGGATCTGAGCTGATGGGATGGAAGGCATCGCCAGGATCTGAGATGATGGGATGGAAGGCATTGCCAGGATCTGAGCTTATATCCACTGAGCAGTGGGAGAAGATTTTACTATTAGTCAATTCATCCTCTATTTGTGCTAAACATGCCCTAATACAATTTAAGGTTGTACATAGAGCTCATATGTCTAAGGATAAACTTGCTCGATTTTGTTCTCATGTTAATCCAACCTATGACAGATGTCATTCTGATGTTGCCTCATTGACCCATATGTTTTGGTCTTGCCATTGTTTGCAAAATTACTGGAAAGATATTTTCAGTATTATTTCAAGAGTTCTGAATATCAATTTCCAACCGCATCCTTTTACTGCAATTTTTGGTTTACCGATGGTGGATAATAGTCGTTTATCCCCCTCATCTCGACGAATGATTGCATTTGTTACATTGATGGCTAGAAGATCTATTTTATTGAATTGAAAAGAAATTAATCCTCCAACTATATTTCAGTGGTTTTCTCAAACTATCTCTTGTTTGAGCTTAGAAAAAAATTAGAAGCGTTGTTTTTGATCCTTCAGTTAAATTTGAAGAAACTTGGAGACCATTTATACAACATTTTCATGAGTTCAATTGTCTTTTCCTAAACCTTACTTTTATTATCCTTAATTATATGGATGGAGGTTCAGAGTTATTGGCACTACTGTATGTATTTAACACTATGCAATGGCCCATGTTGGTTAGTGTTTTTTTTCTTCTCTTTTTTTGCTTTTTTTTCTTTTTGTTTCTTTTGTTCATAAATACTATGAGTTTGGGAGGCTATATATATTGATTATTATATATTTGAATGTCTACTTAAACTATGAATTATGTACTCTCAAACACTTTGTATTCATGTTTCATTTATGTTTGTTTAAAAATTAATAAAAAGATTTAAAAAGAAAGGATCTGAGCTGATCTGGAAGGCATTGCCAGGATCTGAGCTGATGGGATGGAAGGCATCGCCAGGATCTGAGCTGATGGGATGGAAGGCATCGCAGTGATCTGAGCTGATGGGATGGAAGACATCGCCAGGATCTGAGCTGATGGGATGGAAGACATCGCCAGGATCTGGGCTGATCTGGAAGGCATCGCCAGGATCTGAGCTGATGGGATAGAAGGCATCGCCAGGATCTGAGTTGATGGGATGGAAGGCATCGCCAGGATCTGAGCTGATGGGATGGAAGACATCGCCAGGATCTGAGTTGATGGGATAGAAGGCTTCGCCAGGATCTGAGCTGATGGGATGGAAGGCATCGCCAGGATCTGAGCTGATCTGGAAGGCATCGCCAGGATCTGAGCTGATGGGATGGAAGGCATCGCCAGGATCTGAGCTGATGGGATAGAAGGCATCGCCAGGATCTGAGCTGATCTGGAAGGCATCGCCAGGATCTGAGCTGATGGGATGGAAGGCTTCGCAGTGATCTGAGCTGATGGGATAGAAGGCATCGCCAGGATCTGAGCTGATGGGATAGAAGGCATTGCCAGGATCTGAGCTGATCTGGAAGGCATCGCCAGGATCTGAGTTGATGGGATAGAAGGCTTCGCAGTGATCTGAGCTGATGGGATAGAAGGCATCGCCAGGATCTGAGCTGATGGGATAGAAGGCATCGCCAGGATCTGAGCTGATGGGATGGAAGGCATCGCCAGGATCTGAGCTGATGGGATGGAAGGCTTCGCAGTGATCTGAGCTGATGGGATAGAAGGCATCACCAGGATCTGAGCTGATGGGATGGAAGGCATCGCCAGGATCTGAGCTGATGAGATAGAAGGCATTGCCAGGATCTGAGCTGATGGGATAGAAGGCATCGCCAGGATCTGAGCTGATGGGATAGAAGGCATCGCCAGGATCTGAGCTGATGGGATAGAAGGCTTCGCAGTGATCTGAGCTGATGGGATAGAAGGCATCGCCAGGATCTGAGCTGATGGGATGGAAGGCAGCCCTAGGATCTGAGCTGATGGGATAGAAGGCTTCGCAGTGATCTGAGCTGATGGGATGGAAGGCATCACCAGGATCTGAGCTGATGGGATGGAAGGCAGCCCCAGGATCTGAGCTGATGGGATAGAAGGCAGCCCCAGGATCTGAGCTGATGGGATAGAAGGCTTCGCAGTGATCTGAGCTGATGGGTTGGAAGGCAGCCCCAGGATCTGAGCTGATGGGATGGAAGACATCGCCAGGATCTGAGCTGATGGGATGGAAGGCATCGCCAGGATCTGAGCTGATGGGATGGAAGGCTTCGCAGTGATCTGAGCTGATGGGATAGAAGGCATCGCCAGGATCTGAGCTGATGGGATAGAAGGCAGCCCCAGGATCTGAGCTGATGGGATAGAAGGCTTCGCAGTGATCTGAGCTGATGGGATAGAAGGCATCGCCAGGATCTGAGCTGATGGGATGGAAGGCAGCCCTAGGATCTGAGCTGATGGGATAGAAGGCTTCGCAGTGATCTGAGCTGATGGGATGGAAGGCATCACCAGGATCTGAGCTGATGGGATGGAAGGCAGCCCCAGGATCTGAGCTGATGGGATAGAAGGCAGCCCCAGGATCTGAGCTGATGGGATAGAAGGCTTCGCAGTGATCTGAGCTGATGGGTTGGAAGGCAGCCCCAGGATCTGAGCTGATGGGATGGAAGGCATCGCCAGGATCTGAGCTGATCTGGAAGGCATCGCCAGGATCTGAGCTGATGGGATGGAAGGCTTCGCAGTGATCTGAGCTGATGGGATAGAAGGCATCGCCAGGATCTGAGCTGATGGGATAGAAGGCATCGCCAGGATCTGAGCTGATGGGATGGAAGGCATCGCCAGGATCTGAGCTGATGGGATAGAAGGCATCGCCAGGATCTGAGCTGATGGGATAGAATGCATCGCCAGGATCTGAGCTGATGGGATGGAAGGCTTCGCAGTGATCTGAGCTGATGGGATGGAAAGCGTCGCCAGGATCTGAGCTGATGGGATGGAAGGCATCGCCGGGATCTGAGCTGATGGGATGGAAGGCATTGCCAGGATCTGAGCTTATATCCACTGAGCAGTGGGAGAAGATTTTACTATTAGTCAATTCATCCTCTATTTGTGCTAAACATGCCCTAATACAATTTAAGGTTGTACATAGAGCTCATATGTCTAAGGATAAACTTGCTCGATTTTGTTCTCATGTTAATCCAACCTATGACAGATGTCATTCTGATGTTGCCTCATTGACCCATATGTTTTGGTCTTGCCATTGTTTGCAAAATTACCGGAAAGATATTTTCAGTATTATTTCAAGAGTTCTGAATATCAATTTCCAACCGCATCCTTTTACTTCAATTTTTGGTTTACCGATGGTGGATAATAGTCGTTTATCCCCCTCATCTCGACGAATGATTGCATTTGTTACATTGATGGCTAGAAGATCTATTTTATTGAATTGAAAAGAAATTAATCCTCCAACTATATTTCAGTGGTTTTCTCAAACTATCTCTTGTTTGAGCTTAGAAAAAAATTAGAAGCGTTGTTTTTGATCCTTCAGTTAAATTTGAAGAAACTTGGAGACCATTTATACAACATTTTCATGAGTTCAATTGTCTTTTCCTAAACCTTACTTTTATTATCCTTAATTATATGGATGGAGGTTCAGAGTTATTGGCACTACTGTATGTATTTAACACTATGCAATGGCCCATGTTGGTTAGTGTTTTTTTTCTTCTCTTTTTTTGCTTTTTTTTCTTTTTGTTTCTTTTGTTCATAAATACTATGAGTTTGGGAGGCTATATATATTGATTATTATATATTTGAATGTCTACTTAAACTATGAATTATGTACTCTCAAACACTTTGTATTCATGTTTCATTTATGTTTGTTTAAAAATTAATAAAAAGATTTAAAAAGAAAGGATCTGAGCTGATCTGGAAGGCATTGCCAGGATCTGAGCTGATGGGATGGAAGGCATCGCCAGGATCTGAGCTGATGGGATGGAAGGCATCGCAGTGATCTGAGTTGATGGGATAGAATGCATCACCAGGATCTGAGCTGATCTGGAAGGCATCGCCAGGATCTGAGCTGATGGGATGGAAGGCATCACCAGGATCTGAGCTGATGGGATAGAAGGCATCGCCAGGATCTGAGCTGATGGGATGGAAGGCATCGCCAGGATCTGAGCTGATGAGTTAGAAGGCATCGCCAGGATCTGAGCTGATGAGATAGAAGGCATCACCAGGATCTGAGCTGATGGGATAGAAGGCATCACCAGGATCTGAGCTGATGAGATAGAAGGCATTGCGAGGATCTGAGCTGATGGGATGGAAGGCATCGCCAGGATCTGAGCTGATGGGATGGAAGGCATCGCCAGGATCTGAGCTGATGGGATGGAAGGCATCGCCAGGATCTGAGCTGATGGGATAGAAGGCATCGCCAGGATCTGAGTTGATGGGATGGAAGGCATCGCCAGGATCTGAGTTGATGGGATAGAAGGCATCGCCAGGATCTGAGCTGATGGGATGGAAGGCATTGCCAGGATCTGAGCTGATGGGATGGAAGGCATTGCCAGGATCTGAGCTGATGGGATGGAAGACATGGCCAGGATCTGAGCTGATGGGATGGAAGACATCGCCAGGATCTGAGCTGATGGGATGGAAGACATCGCCAGGATCTGAGCTGATGGGATGGAAGGCATCGCCAGGATCTGAGCTGATGGGATGGAAGGCATCGCAGTGATCTGAGTTGATGGGATTGAATGCATCACCAGGATCTGAGCTGATCTGGAAGGCATCGCCAGGATCTGAGCTGATGGGATGGAAGGCATCACCAGGATCTGAGCTGATGGGATAGAAGGCATCGCCAGGATCTGAGCTGATGGGATGGAAGGCATCGCCAGGATCTGAGCTGATGAGTTAGAAGGCATCGCCAGGATCTGAGTTGATGGGATGGAAGGCATCGCCAGGATCTGAGTTGATGGGATAGAAGGCATCGCCAGGATCTGAGCTGATGGGATGGAAGGCATTGCCAGGATCTGAGCTGATGGGATGGAAGGCATTGCCAGGATCTGAGCTGATGGGATGGAAGACATGGCCAGGATCTGAGCTGATGGGATGGAAGACATCGCCAGGATCTGAGCTGATGGGATGGAAGACATCGCCAGGATCTGAGCTGATGGGATGGAAGGCATCGCCAGGATCTGAGCTGATGGGATGGAAGGCATCGCAGTGATCTGAGTTGATGGGATAGAATGCATCACCAGGATCTGAGCTGATCTGGAAGGCATCGCCAGGATCTGAGCTGATGGGATGGAAGGCATCGCCAGGATCTGAGCTGATGAGTTAGAAGGCATCGCCAGGATCTGAGCTGATGAGATAGAAGGCATCACCAGGATCTGAGCTGATGGGATAGAAGGCATCACCAGGATCTGAGCTGATGAGATAGAAGGCATTGCGAGGATCTGAGCTGATGGGATGGAAGGCATCGCCAGGATCTGAGCTGATGGGATGGAAGGCATCGCCAGGATCTGAGCTGATGGGATGGAAGGCATCGCCAGGATCTGAGCTGATGGGATAGAAGGCATCGCCAGGATCTGAGTTGATGGGATGGAAGGCATCGCCAGGATCTGAGTTGATGGGATAGAAGGCATCGCCAGGATCTGAGCTGATGGGATGGAAGGCATTGCCAGGATCTGAGCTGATGGGATGGAAGGCATTGCCAGGATCTGAGCTGATGGGATGGAAGACATGGCCAGGATCTGAGCTGATGGGATGGAAGACATCGCCAGGATCTGAGCTGATCTGGAAGGCATCGCCAGGATCTGAGCTGATGGGATAGAAGGCATCGCCAGGATCTGAGTTGATGGGATGGAAGGCATCGCCAGGATCTGAGCTGATGGGATGGAAGACATCGCCAGGATCTGAGCTGATGGGATGGAAGGCATCGCCAGGATCTGAGCTGATGGGATGGAAGGCATCGCAGTGATCTGAGTTGATGGGATAGAATGCATCACCAGGATCTGAGCTGATCTGGAAGGCATCGCCAGGATCTGAGCTGATGGGATGGAAGGCATCACCAGGATCTGAGCTGATGGGATAGAAGGCATCGCCAGGATCTGAGCTGATGGGATGGAAGGCATCGCCAGGATCTGAGCTGATGAGTTAGAAGGCATCGCCAGGATCTGAGCTGATGAGATAGAAGGCATCACCAGGATCTGAGCTGATGGGATAGAAGGCATCACCAGGATCTGAGCTGATGAGATAGAAGGCATTGCGAGGATCTGAGCTGATGGGATGGAAGGCATCGCCAGGATCTGAGCTGATGGGATGGAAGGCATCGCCAGGATCTGAGCTGATGGGATGGAAGGCATTGCCAGGATCTGAGCTGATGGGATAGAAGGCATCGCCAGGATCTGAGCTGATGGGATGGAAGACATTGCCAGGATCTGAGCTGATGGGATGGAAGGCATCGCCAGGATCTGAGTTGATGGGATAGAAGGCATCGCCAGGATCTGAGCTGATGGGATGGAAGGCATCGCCAGGATCTGAGCTGATGGGATGGAAGGCATTGCCAGGATCTGAGCTGATGGGATGGAAGACATCGCCAGGATCTGAGCTGATGGGATGGAAGACATCGCAAGGATCTGAGCTGATCTGGAAGGCATCGCCAGGATCTGAGCTGATGGGATAGAAGGCATCGCCAGGATCTGAGTTGATGGGATGGAAGGCATCGCCAGGATCTGAGCTGATGGGATGGAAGACATCGCCAGGATCTGAGTTGATGGGATAGAAGGCTTCGCCAGGATCTGAGCTGATGGGATGGAAGGCATCGCCAGGATCTGAGCTGATCTGGAAGGCATCACCAGGATATGAGCTGATGGGATGGAAGGCATCGCCAGGATCTGAGCTGATGGGATAGAAGGCATTGCCAGGATCTGAGCTGATCTGGAAGGCATCGCCAGGATCTGAGCTGATGGGATGGAAGGCTTCGCAGTGATCTGAGCTGATGGGATAGAAGGCATCGCCAGGATCTGAGCTGATGGGATAGAAGGCATCGCCAGGATCTGAGCTGATGGGATAGAAGGCATCGCCAGGATCTGAGCTGATGGGATAGAAGGCTTCGCAGTGATCTGAGCTGATGGGATAGAAGGCATCGCCAGGATCTGAGCTGATGGGATGGAAGGCAGCCCCAGGATCTGAGCTGATGGGATAGAAGGCTTCGCAGTGATCTGAGCTGATGGGATGGAAGGCATCACCAGGATCTGAGCTGATGGGATGGAAGGCAGCCCCAGGATCTGAGCTGATGGGATAGAAGGCTTCGCAGTGATCTGAGCTAATGGGATAGAAGGCATCACCAGGATCTGAGCTGATGAGATAGAAGGCATTGCCAGGATCTGAGCTGATGGGATGGAAGGCATCGCCAGGATCTGAGCTGATGGGATGGAAGGCATCGCCAGGATCTGAGCTGATGGGATGGAAGGCATTGCCAGGATCTGAGCTGATGGGATAGAAGGCATCGCCAGGATCTGAGCTGATGGGATGGAAGACATTGCCAGGATCTGAGCTGATGGGATGGAAGGCATCGCCAGGATCTGAGTTGATGGGATAGAAGGCATCGCCAGGATCTGAGCTGATGGGATGGAAGGCATCGCCAGGATCTGAGCTGATGGGATGGAAGGCATTGCCAGGATCTGACCTGATGGGATGGAAGACATCGCCAGGATCTGAGCTGATGGGATGGAAGACATCACCAGGATCTGAGCTGATCTGGAAGGCATCGCCAGGATCTGAGCTGATGGGATAGAAGGCATCGCCAGGATCTGAGTTGATGGGATAGAAGGCTTCGCCAGGATCTGAGCTGATGGGATGGAAGGCATCGCCAGGATCTGAGCTGATCTGGAAGGCATCACCAGGATCTGAGCTGATGGGATGGAAGGCATCGCCAGGATCTGAGCTGATGGGATAGAAGGCATTGCCAGGATCTGAGCTGATCTGGAAGGCATCGCCAGGATCTGAGTTGATGGGATGGAAGGCTTCGCAGTGATCTGAGCTGATGGGATAGAAGGCATCGCCAGGATCTGAGCTGATGGGATAGAAGGCATTGCCAGGATCTGAGCTGATCTGGAAGGCATCGCCAGGATCTGAGCTGATGGGATGGAAGGCTTCGCAGTGATCTGAGCTGATGGGATAGAAGGCATCGCCAGGATCTGAGTTGATGGGATAGAAGGCATCGCCAGGATCTGAGTTGATGGGATAGAAGGCTTCGCAGTGATCTGAGCTGATGGGATAGAAGGCATCGCCAGGATCTGAGCTGATGGGATAGAAGGCATCGCCAGGATCTGAGCTGATGGGATGGAAGGCATCGCCAGGATCTGAGCTGATGGGATGGAAGGCTTCGCAGTGATCTGAGCTGATGGGATAGAAGGCATCACCAGGATCTGAGCTGATGGGATGGAAGGCATCGCCAGGATCTGAGCTGATGAGATAGAAGGCATTGCCAGGATCTGAGCTGATGGGATAGAAGGCATCGCCAGGATCTGAGCTGATGGGATAGAAGGCATCGCCAGGATCTTAGCTGATGGGATAGAAGGCATCGCCAGGATCTGAGCTGATGGGATGGAAGGCATCGCCAGGATCTGAGCTGATCTGGAAGGCATCGCCAGGATCTGAGCTGATGGGATGGAAGGCATCGCCAGGATCTGAGCTGATGGGATAGAAGGCATTGCCAGGATCTGAGCTGATCTGGAAGGCATCGCCAGGATCTGAGCTGATGGGATGGAAGGCTTCGCAGTGATCTGAGCTGATGGGATAGAAGGCATCGCCAGGATCTGAGCTGATGGGATAGAAGGCATCGCCAGGATCTGAGCTGATGGGATAGAAGGCATCGCCAGGATCTGAGCTGATGGGATAGAAGGCTTCGCAGTGATCTGAGCTGATGGGATAGAAGGCATCGCCAGGATCTGAGCTGATGGGATGGAAGGCAGCCCCAGGATCTGAGCTGATGGGATAGAAGGCTTCGCAGTGATCTGAGCTGATGGGATGGAAGGCATCACCAGGATCTGAGCTGATGGGATGGAAGGCAGCCCCAGGATCTGAGCTGATGGGATAGAAGGCTTCGCAGTGATCTGAGCTAATGGGATAGAAGGCATCGCCAGGATCTGAGCTGATGGGATGGAAGGCAGCCCCAGGATCTGAGCTGATGGGATAGAAGGCAGCCCCAGGATCTGAGCTGATGGGATAGAAGGCTTCGCAGTGATCTGAGCTGATGGGATGGAAGGCAGCCCCAGGATCTGAGCTGATGGGATGGAAGACATCGCCAGGATCTGAGCTGATGGGATGGAAGGCATCGCCAGGATCTGAGCTGATGGGATGGAAGGCTTCGCAGTGATCTGAGCTGATGGGATAGAAGGCATCGCCAGGATCTGAGCTGATGGGATAGAAGGCAGCCCCAGGATCTGAGCTGATGGGATAGAAGGCTTCGCAGTGATCTGAGCTGATGGGATGGAAGGCAGCCCCAGGATCTGAGCTGATGGGATAGAAGGCATCACCAGGATCTGAGCTGATGGGATAGAAGGCAGCCCCAGGATCTGAGCTGATGGGATGGAAGGCATCGCCAGGATCTGAGCTGATGGGATAGAAGGCATCGCCAGGATCTGAGCTGATGGGATAGAATGCATCGCCAGGATCTGAGCTGATGGGATGGAAGGCTTCGCAGTGATCTGAGCTGATGGGATGGAAGGCATCGCCAGGATCTGAGCTGATGGGATGGAAGGCATCGCCAGGATCTGAGCTGATGGGATGGAAGGCATTGCCAGGATCTGAGCTTATATCCACTGAGCAGTGGGAGATGATTTTACTATTAGTCAATTCATCCTCTATTTGTGCTAAACATGCCCTAATACAATTTAAGGTTGTACATAGAGCTCATATGTCTAAGGATAAACTTGCTCGATTTTGTTCTCATGTTAATCCAACCTATGACAGATGTCATTCTGATGTTGCCTCATTGACCCATATGTTTTGGTCTTGCCATTGTTTGCAAAATTACTGGAAAGATATTTTCAGTATTATTTCAAGAGTTCTGAATATCAATTTCCAACCGCATCCTTTTTCTGCAATTTTTGGTTTACCGATGGTGGATAATAGTCGTTTATCCCCCTCATCTCGACGAATGATTGCATTTGTTACATTGATGGCTAGAAGATCTATTTTATTGAATTGAAAAGAAATTAATCCTCCAACTATATTTCAGTGGTTTTCTCAAACTATCTCTTGTTTGAGCTTAGAAAAAAATTAGAAGCGTTGTTTTTGATCCTTCAGTTAAATTTGAAGAAACTTGGAGACCATTTATACAACATTTTCATGAGTTCAATTGTCTTTTCCTAAACCTTACTTTTATTATCCTTAATTATATGGATGGAGGTTCAGAGTTATTGGCACTACTGTATGTATTTAACACTATGCAATGGCCCATGTTGGTTAGTGTTTTTTTTCTTCTCTTTTTTTGCTTTTTTTTTTTTGTTTCTTTTGTTCATAAATACTATGAGTTTGGGAGGCTATATATATTGATTATTATATATTTGAATGTCTACTTAAACTATGAATTATGTACTCTCAAACACTTTGTATTCATGTTTCATTTATGTTTGTTTAAAAATTAATAAAAAGATTTAAAAAGAAAGGATCTGAGCTGATCTGGAAGGCATTGCCAGGATCTGAGCTGATGGGATGGAAGGCATCGCCAGGATCTGAGCTGATGGGATGGAAGGCATCGCAGTGATCTGAGTTGATGGGATAGAATGCATCACCAGGATCTGAGCTGATCTGGAAGGCATCGCCAGGATCTGAGCTGATGGGATGGAAGGCATAGCCAGGATCTGAGCTGATGGGATGGAAGGCATCGCCAGGATCTGAGCTGATGGGATGGAAGGCATCGCCAGGATCTGAGCTGATGAGATAGAAGGCATCGCCAGGATCTGAGCTGATGAGATAGAAGGCATCACCAGGATCTGAGCTGATGGGATAGAAGGCATCACCAGGATCTGAGCTGATGAGATAGAAGGCATTGCCAGGATCTGAGCTGATGGGATGGAAGGCATCGCCAGGATCTGAGCTGATGGGATGGAAGGCATCGCCAGGATCTGAGCTGATGAGATAGAAGGCATCACCAGGATCTGAGCTGATGGGATAGAAGGCATCACCAGGATCTGAGCTGATGAGATAGAAGGCATTGCCAGGATCTGAGCTGATGGGATGGAAGGCATCGCCAGGATCTGAGCTGATGGGATGGAAGGCATCGCCAGGATCTGAGCTGATGGGATGGAAGGCATCGCCAGGATCTGAGCTGATGGGATAGAAGGCATCGCCAGGATCTGAGCTGATGGGATGGAAGACATTGCCAGGATATGAGCTGATGGGATGGAAGGCATCGCCAGGATCTGAGCTGATGGGATAGAAGGCATTGCCAGGATCTGAGTTGATGGGATGGAAGACATCGCCAGGATCTGAGCTGATCTGGAAGGCATCGCCAGGATCTGAGCTGATGGGATAGAAGGGATCGCCAGGATCTGAGTTGATGGGATGGAAGGCATCGCCAGGATCTGAGCTGATGGGATGGAAGACATCGCCAGGATCTGAGTTGATGGGATAGAAGGCTTCGCCAGGATCTGAGCTAATGGGATGGAAGGCATCGCCAGGATCTGAGCTGATCTGGAAGGCATCGCCAGGATCTGAGCTGATGGGATGGAAGGCATCGCCAGGATCTGAGCTGATGGGATAGAAGGCATTGCCAGGATCTGAGCTGATCTGGAAGGCATCGCCAGGATCTGAGCTGATGGGATGGAAGGCTTCGCAGTGATCTGAGCTGATGGGATAGAAGGCATCGCCAGGATCTGAGCTGATGGGATAGAAGGCATTGCCAGGATCTGAGCTGATCTGGAAGGCATCGCCAGGATCTGAGTTGATGGGATAGAAGGCTTCGCAGTGATCTGAGCTGATGGGATGGAAGGCAGCCCCAGGATCTGAGCTGATGGGATAGAAGGCATCACCAGGATCTGAGCTGATGGGATAGAAGGCAGCCCCAGGATCTGAGCTGATGGGATGGAAGGCATCGCCAGGATCTGAGCTGATGGGATAGAAGGCATCGCCAGGATCTGAGCTGATGGGATAGAATGCATCGCCAGGATCTGAGCTGATGGGATGGAAGGCTTCGCAGTGATCTGAGCTGATGGGATGGAAGGCATCGCCAGGATCTGAGCTGATGGGATGGAAGGCATCGCCAGGATCTGAGCTGATGGGATGGAAGGCATTGCCAGGATCTGAGCTGATGGGATAGAAGGCATCGCCAGGATCTGAGCTGATGGGATGGAAGACATTGCCAGGATCTGAGCTGATGGGATGGAAGGCATCGCCAGGATCTGAGCTGATGAGATAGAAGGCATTGCCAGGATCTGAGCTGATGGGATGGAAGGCATCGCCAGGATCTGAGCTGATGGGATGGAAGGCATCGCCAGGATCTGAGCTGATGAGATAGAAGGCATCACCAGGATCTGAGCTGATGGGATAGAAGGCATCACCAGGATCTGAGCTGATGAGATAGAAGGCATTGCCAGGATCTGAGCTGATGGGATGGAAGGCATCGCCAGGATCTGAGCTGATGGGATGGAAGGCATCGCCAGGATCTGAGCTGATGGGATGGAAGGCATCGCCAGGATCTGAGCTGATGGGATAGAAGGCATCGCCAGGATCTGAGCTGATGGGATGGAAGACATTGCCAGGATCTGAGCTGATAGGATGGAAGGCATCGCCAGGATCTGAGCTGATGGGATGGAAGGCATCGCCAGGATCTGAGCTGATGGGATGGAAGGCATCGCAGTGATCTGAGTTGATGGGATAGAATGCATCACTAGGATCTGAGCTGATCTGGAAGGCATCGCCAGGATCTGAGCTGATGGGATGGAAGGCATCGCCAGGATCTGAGCTGATGGGATGGAAGGCATCGCCAGGATCTGAGCTGATGGGATGGAAGGCATCGCCAGGATCTGAGCTGATGAGATAGAAGGCATCACCAGGATCTGAGCTGATGGGATAGAAGGCATCACCAGGATCTGAGCTGATGAGATAGAAGGCATTGCCAGGATCTGAGCTGATGGGATGGAAGGCATCGCCAGGATCTGAGCTGAAGGGATGGAAGGCATCGCCAGGATCTGAGCTGATGGGATGGAAGGCATCGCCAGGATCTGAGCTGATGGGATAGAAGGCATCGCCAGGATCTGAGCTGATGGGATGGAAGACATTGCCAGGATCTGAGCTGATGGGATGGAAGGCATCGCCAGGATCTGAGCTGATGGGATAGAAGGCATCGCCAGGATCTGAGTTGATGGGATGGAAGGCATCGCCAGGATCTGAGTTGATGGGATAGAAGGCATCGCCAGGATCTGAGCTGATGGGATGGAAGGCATCGCCAGGATCTGAGCTGATGGGATAGAAGGCATTGCCAGGATCTGAGCTGATCTGGAAGGCATCGCCAGGATCTGAGCTGATGGGATGGAAGGCTTCGCAGTGATCTGAGCTGATGGGATAGAAGGCATCGCCAGGATCTGAGCTGATGGGATAGAAGGCATCGCCAGGATCTGAGCTGATGGGATAGAAGGCATCGCCAGGATCTGAGCTGATGGGATAGAAGGCTTCGCAGTGATCTGAGCTGATGGGATAGAAGGCATCGCCAGGATCTGAGCTGATGGGATGGAAGGCAGCCCCAGGATCTGAGCTGATGGGATAGAAGGCTTCGCAGTGATCTGAGCTGATGGGATGGAAGGCATCACCAGGATCTGAGCTGATGGGATGGAAGGCAGCCCCAGGATCTGAGCTGATGGGATAGAAGGCTTCGCAGTGATCTGAGCTAATGGGATAGAAGGCATCACCAGGATCTGAGCTGATGAGATAGAAGGCATTGCCACGATCTGAGCTGATGGGATGGAAGGCATCGCCAGGATCTGAGCTGATGGGATGGAAGGCATCGCCAGGATCTGAGCTGATGGGATGGAAGGCATTGCCAGGATCTGAGCTGATGGGATAGAAGGCATCGCCAGGATCTGAGCTGATGGGATGGAAGACATTGCCAGGATCTGAGCTGATGGGATGGAAGGCATCGCCAGGATCTGAGTTGATGGGATAGAAGGCATCGCCAGGATCTGAGCTGATGGGATGGAAGGCATCGCCAGGATCTGAGCTGATGGGATGGAAGGCATTGCCAGGATCTGAGCTGATGGGATGGAAGACATCGCCAGGATCTGAGCTGATGGGATGGAAGACATCACCAGGATCTGAGCTGATCTGGAAGGCATCGCCAGGATCTGAGCTGATGGGATAGAAGGCATCGCCAGGATCTGAGTTGATGGGATAGAAGGCTTCGCCAGGATCTGAGCTGATGGGATGGAAGGCATCGCCAGGATCTGAGCTGATCTGGAAGGCATCACCAGGATCTGAGCTGATGGGATGGAAGGCATCGCCAGGATCTGAGCTGATGGGATAGAAGGCATTGCCAGGATCTGAGCTGATCTGGAAGGCATCGCCAGGATCTGAGTTGATGGGATGGAAGGCTTCGCAGTGATCTGAGCTGATGGGATAGAAGGCATCGCCAGGATCTGAGCTGATGGGATAGAAGGCATTGCCAGGATCTGAGCTGATCTGGAAGGCATCGCCAGGATCTGAGCTGATGGGATGGAAGGCTTCGCAGTGATCTGAGCTGATGGGATAGAAGGCATCGCCAGGATCTGAGTTGATGGGATAGAAGGCATCGCCAGGATCTGAGTTGATGGGATAGAAGGCTTCGCAGTGATCTGAGCTGATGGGATAGAAGGCATCGCCAGGATCTGAGCTGATGGGATAGAAGGCATCGCCAGGATCTGAGCTGATGGGATGGAAGGCATCGCCAGGATCTGAGCTGATGGGATGGAAGGCTTCGCAGTGATCTGAGCTGATGGGATAGAAGGCATCACCAGGATCTGAGCTGATGGGATGGAAGGCATCGCCAGGATCTGAGCTGATGAGATAGAAGGCATTGCCAGGATCTGAGCTGATGGGATAGAAGGCATCGCCAGGATCTGAGCTGATGGGATAGAAGGCATCGCCAGGATCTTAGCTGATGGGATAGAAGGCATCGCCAGGATCTGAGCTGATGGGATGGAAGGCATCGCCAGGATCTGAGCTGATCTGGAAGGCATCGCCAGGATCTGAGCTGATGGGATGGAAGGCATCGCCAGGATCTGAGCTGATGGGATAGAAGGCATTGCCAGGATCTGAGCTGATCTGGAAGGCATCGCCAGGATCTGAGCTGATGGGATGGAAGGCTTCGCAGTGATCTGAGCTGATGGGATAGAAGGCATCGCCAGGATCTGAGCTGATGGGATAGAAGGCATCGCCAGGATCTGAGCTGATGGGATAGAAGGCATCGCCAGGATCTGAGCTGATGGGATAGAAGGCTTCGCAGTGATCTGAGCTGATGGGATAGAAGGCATCGCCAGGATCTGAGCTGATGGGATAGAAGGCATCGCCAGGATCTGAGCTGATGGGATGGAAGGCATCGCCAGGATCTGAGCTGATGGGATGGAAGGCTTCGCAGTGATCTGAGCTGATGGGATAGAAGGCATCACCAGGATCTGAGCTGATGGGATGGAAGGCATCGCCAGGATCTGAGCTGATGAGATAGAAGGCATTGCCAGGATCTGAGCTGATGGGATAGAAGGCATCGCCAGGATCTGAGCTGATGGGATAGAAGGCATCGCCAGGATCTTAGCTGATGGGATAGAAGGCATCGCCAGGATCTGAGCTGATGGGATGGAAGGCATCGCCAGGATCTGAGCTGATCTGGAAGGCATCGCCAGGATCTGAGCTGATGGGATGGAAGGCATCGCCAGGATCTGAGCTGATGGGATAGAAGGCATTGCCAGGATCTGAGCTGATCTGGAAGGCATCGCCAGGATCTGAGCTGATGGGATGGAAGGCTTCGCAGTGATCTGAGCTGATGGGATAGAAGGCATCGCCAGGATCTGAGCTGATGGGATAGAAGGCATCGCCAGGATCTGAGCTGATGGGATAGAAGGCATCGCCAGGATCTGAGCTGATGGGATAGAAGGCTTCGCAGTGATCTGAGCTGATGGGATAGAAGGCATCGCCAGGATCTGAGCTGATGGGATGGAAGGCAGCCCCAGGATCTGAGCTGATGGGATAGAAGGCTTCGCAGTGATCTGAGCTGATGGGATGGAAGGCATCACCAGGATCTGAGCTGATGGGATGGAAGGCAGCCCCAGGATCTGAGCTGATGGGATAGAAGGCTTCGCAGTGATCTGAGCTAATGGGATAGAAGGCATCGCCAGGATCTGAGCTGATGGGATGGAAGGCAGCCCCAGGATCTGAGCTGATGGGATAGAAGGCAGCCCCAGGATCTGAGCTGATGGGATAGAAGGCTTCGCAGTGATCTGAGCTGATGGGATGGAAGGCAGCCCCAGGATCTGAGCTGATGGGATGGAAGACATCGCCAGGATCTGAGCTGATGGGATGGAAGGCATCGCCAGGATCTGAGCTGATGGGATGGAAGGCTTCGCAGTGATCTGAGCTGATGGGATAGAAGGCATCGCCAGGATCTGAGCTGATGGGATAGAAGGCAGCCCCAGGATCTGAGCTGATGGGATAGAAGGCTTCGCAGTGATCTGAGCTGATGGGATGGAAGGCAGCCCCAGGATCTGAGCTGATGGGATAGAAGGCATCACCAGGATCTGAGCTGATGGGATAGAAGGCAGCCCCAGGATCTGAGCTGATGGGATGGAAGGCATCGCCAGGATCTGAGCTGATGGGATAGAAGGCATCGCCAGGATCTGAGCTGATGGGATAGAATGCATCGCCAGGATCTGAGCTGATGGGATGGAAGGCTTCGCAGTGATCTGAGCTGATGGGATGGAAGGCATCGCCAGGATCTGAGCTGATGGGATGGAAGGCATCGCCAGGATCTGAGCTGATGGGATGGAAGGCATTGCCAGGATCTGAGCTTATATCCACTGAGCAGTGGGAGATGATTTTACTATTAGTCAATTCATCCTCTATTTGTGCTAAACATGCCCTAATACAATTTAAGGTTGTACATAGAGCTCATATGTCTAAGGATAAACTTGCTCGATTTTGTTCTCATGTTAATCCAACCTATGACAGATGTCATTCTGATGTTGCCTCATTGACCCATATGTTTTGGTCTTGCCATTGTTTGCAAAATTACTGGAAAGATATTTTCAGTATTATTTCAAGAGTTCTGAATATCAATTTCCAACCGCATCCTTTTTCTGCAATTTTTGGTTTACCGATGGTGGATAATAGTCGTTTATCCCCCTCATCTCGACGAATGATTGCATTTGTTACATTGATGGCTAGAAGATCTATTTTATTGAATTGAAAAGAAATTAATCCTCCAACTATATTTCAGTGGTTTTCTCAAACTATCTCTTGTTTGAGCTTAGAAAAAAATTAGAAGCGTTGTTTTTGATCCTTCAGTTAAATTTGAAGAAACTTGGAGACCATTTATACAACATGTTCATGAGTTAAATTGTCTTTTCCTAAACCTTACTTTTATTATCCTTAATTATATGGATGGAGGTTCAGAGTTATTGGCACTACTGTATGTATTTAACACTATGCAATGGCCCATGTTGGTTAGTGTTTTTTTTCTTCTCTTTTTTTGCTTTTTTTTCTTTTTGTTTCTTTTGTTCATAAATACTATGAGTTTGGGAGGCTATATATATTGATTATTATATATTTGAATGTCTACTTAAACTATGAATTATGTACTCTCAAACACTTTGTATTCATGTTTCATTTATGTTTGTTTAAAAATTAATAAAAAGATTTAAAAAGAAAGGATCTGAGCTGATCTGGAAGGCATCGCCAGGATCTGAGCTGATGGGATGGAAGGCATCGCCAGGATCTGAGCTGATGGGATGGAAGGCATCGCCAGGATCTGAGCTGATGAGATAGAAGGCATCGCCAGGATCTGAGCTGATGAGATAGAAGGCATCACCAGGATCTGAGCTGATGGGATAGAAGGCATCACCAGGATCTGAGCTGATGAGATAGAAGGCATTGCCAGGATCTGAGCTGATGGGATGGAAGGCATCACCAGGATCTGAGCTGATGGGATGGAAGGCATCGCCAGGATCTGAGCTGATGAGATAGAAGGCATCACCAGGATCTGAGCTGATGGGATAGAAGGCATCACCAGGATCTGAGCTGATGAGATAGAAGGCATTGCCAGGATCTGAGCTGATGGGATGGAAGGCATCGCCAGGATCTGAGCTGATGGGATGGAAGGCATCGCCAGGATCTGAGCTGATGGGATGGAAGGCATCGCCAGGATCTGAGCTGATGGGATAGAAGGCATCGCCAGGATCTGAGCTGATGGGATGGAAGACATTGCCAGGATCTGAGCTGATGGGATGGAAGGCATCGCCAGGATCTGAGCTGATGGGATAGAAGGCATTGCCAGGATCTGAGTTGATGGGATGGAAGGCATCGCCAGGATCTGAGTTGATGGGATAGAAGGCATCGCCAGGATCTGAGCTGATGGGATGGAAGGCATCGCCAGGATCTGAGCTGATGGGATGGAAGGCATTGCCAGGATCTGAGCTGATGGGATGGAAGACATGGCCAGGATCTGAGCTGATGGGATGGAAGACATCGCCAGGATCTGAGCTGATCTGGAAGGCATCGCCAGGATCTGAGCTGATGGGATAGAAGGCATCGCCAGGATCTGAGTTGATGGGATGGAAGGCATCGCCAGGATCTGAGCTGATGGGATGGAAGACATCGCCAGGATCTGAGTTGATGGGATAGAAGGCTTCGCCAGGATCTGAGCTAATGGGATGGAAGGCATCGCCAGGATCTGAGCTGATCTGGAAGGCATCGCCAGGATCTGAGCTGATGGGATGGAAGGCATCGCCAGGATCTGAGCTGATGGGATAGAAGGCATTGCCAGGATCTGAGCTGATCTGGAAGGCATCGCCAGGATCTGAGCTGATGGGATGAAAGGCTTCGCAGTGATCTGAGCTGATGGGATAGAAGGCATCGCCAGGATCTGAGCTGATGGGATAGAAGGCATTGCCAGGATCTGAGCTGATCTGGAAGGCATCGCCAGGATCTGAGTTGATGGGATAGAAGGCTTCGCAGTGATCTGAGCTGATGGGATGGAAGGCAGCCCCAGGATCTGAGCTGATGGGATAGAAGGCATCACCAGGATCTGAGCTGATGGGATAGAAGGCAGCCCCAGGATCTGAGCTGATGGGATGGAAGGCATCGCCAGGATCTGAGCTGATGGGATAGAAGGCATCGCCAGGATCTGAGCTGATGGGATAGAATGCATCGCCAGGATCTGAGCTGATGGGATGGAAGGCTTCGCAGTGATCTGAGCTGATGGGATGGAAGGCATCGCCAGGATCTGAGCTGATGGGATGGAAGGCATCGCCAGGATCTGAGCTGATGGGATGGAAGGCATTGCCAGGATCTGAGCTGATGGGAAAGAAGGCATCGCCAGGATCTGAGCTGATGGGATGGAAGACATTGCCAGGATCTGAGCTGATGGGATGGAAGACATCGCCAGGATCTGAGCTGATGGGATGGAAGACATCGCCAGGATCTGAGCTGATCTGGAAGGCATCGCCAGGATCTGAGCTGATGGGATAGAAGGCATCGCCAGGATCTGAGTTGATGGGATGGAAGGCATCGCCAGGATCTGAGCTGATGGGATGGAAGACATCGCCAGGATCTGAGTTGATGGGATAGAAGGCTTCGCCAGGATCTGAGCTGATGGGATGGAAGGCATCGCCAGGATCTGAGCTGATCTGGAAGGCATCACCAGGATCTGAGCTGATGGGATGGAAGGCATCGCCAGGATCTGAGCTGATGGGATAGAAGGCATTGCCAGGATCTGAGCTGATCTGGAAGGCATCGCCAGGATCTGAGTTGATGGGATGGAAGGCTTCGCAGTGATCTGAGCTGATGGGATAGAAGGCATCGCCAGGATCTGAGCTGTTGGGATAGAAGGCATTGCCAGGATCTGAGCTGATCTGGAAGGCATCGCCAGGATCTGAGCTGATGGGATGGAAGGCTTCGCAGTGATCTGAGCTGATGGGATAGAAGGCATCGCCAGGATCTGAGTTGATGGGATAGAAGGCATCGCCAGGATCTGAGTTGATGGGATAGAAGGCTTCGCAGTGATCTGAGCTGATGGGATAGAAGGCATCGCCAGGATCTGAGCTGATGGGATAGAAGGCATCGCCAGGATCTGAGCTGATGGGATGGAAGGCATCGCCAGGATCTGAGCTGATGGGATGGAAGGCTTCGCAGTGATCTGAGCTGATGGGATAGAAGGCATCTCCAGGATCTGAGCTGATGGGATGGAAGGCATCGCCAGGATCTGAGCTGATGAGATAGAAGGCATTGCCAGGATCTGAGCTGATGGGATAGAAGGCATCGCCAGGATCTGAGCTGATGGGATAGAAGGCATCGCCAGGATCTTAGCTGATGGGATAGAAGGCATCGCCAGGATCTGAGCTGATGGGATGGAAGGCATCGCCAGGATCTGAGCTGATCTGGAAGGCATCGCCAGGATCTGAGCTGATGGGATGGAAGGCATCGCCAGGATCTGAGCTGATGGGATAGAAGGCATTGCCAGGATCTGAGCTGATCTGGAAGGCATCGCCAGGATCTGAGCTGATGGGATGGAAGGCTTCGCAGTGATCTGAGCTGATGGGATAGAAGGCATCGCCAGGATCTGAGCTGATGGGATAGAAGGCATCGCCAGGATCTGAGCGGATGGGATAGAAGGCATCGCCAGGATCTGAGCTGATGGGATAGAAGGCTTCGCAGTGATCTGAGCTGATGGGATAGAAGGCATCGCCAGGATCTGAGCTGATGGGATGGAAGGCAGCCCCAGGATCTGAGCTGATGGGATAGAAGGCTTCGCAGTGATCTGAGCTGATGGGATGGAAGGCATCACCAGGATCTGAGCTGATGGGATGGAAGGCAGCCCCAGGATCTGAGCTGATGGGATAGAAGGCTTCGCAGTGATCTGAGCTAATGGGATAGAAGGCATCGCCAGGATCTGAGCTGATGGGATGGAAGGCAGCCCCAGGATCTGAGCTGATGGGATAGAAGGCAGCCCCAGGATCTGAGCTGATGGGATAGAAGGCTTCGCAGTGATCTGAGCTGATGGGATGGAAGGCAGCCCCAGGATCTGAGCTGATGGGATGGAAGACATCGCCAGGATCTGAGCTGATGGGATGGAAGGCATCGCCAGGATCTGAGCTGATGGGATGGAAGGCTTCGCAGTGATCTGAGCTGATGGGATAGAAGGCATCGCCAGGATCTGAGCTGATGGGATAGAAGGCAGCCCCAGGATCTGAGCTGATGGGATAGAAGGTTTCGCAGTGATCTGAGCTGATGGGATGGAAGGCAGCCCCAGGATCTGAGCTGATGGGATAGAAGGCATCACCAGGATCTGAGCTGATGGGATAGAAGGCAGCCCCAGGATCTGAGCTGATGGGATGGAAGGCATCGCCAGGATCTGAGCTGATGGGATAGAAGGCATCGCCAGGATCTGAGCTGATGGGATAGAATGCATCGCCAGGATCTGAGCTGATGGGATGGAAGGCTTCGCAGTGATCTGAGCTGATGGGATGGAAGGCATCGCCAGGATCTGAGCTGATGGGATGGAAGGCATCGCCAGGATCTGAGCTGATGGGATGGAAGGCATTGCCAGGATCTGAGCTTATATCCACTGAGCAGTGGGAGAAGATTTTACTATTAGTCAATTCATCCTCTATTTGTGCTAAACATGCCCTAATACAATTTAATGTTGTACATAGAGCTCATATGTCTAAGGATAAACTTGCTCGATTTTGTTCTCATGTTAATCCAACCTATGACAGATGTCATTCTGATGTTGCCTCATTGACCCATATGTTTTGGTCTTGCCATTGTTTGCAAAATTACTGGAAAGATATTTTCAGTATTATTTCAAGAGTTCTGAATATCAATTTCCAACCGCATCCTTTTTCTGCAATTTTTGGTTTACCGATGGTGGATAATAGTCGTTTATCCCCCTCATCTCGACGAATGATTGCATTTGTTACATTGATGGCTAGAAGATCTATTTTATTGAATTGAAAAGAAATTAATCCTCCAACTATATTTCAGTGGTTTTCTCAAACTATCTCTTGTTTGAGCTTAGAAAAAAATTAGAAGCGTTGTTTTTGATCCTTCAGTTAAATTTGAAGAAACTTGGAGACCATTTATACAACATTTTCATGAGTTCAATTGTCTTTTCCTAAACCTTACTTTTATTATCCTTAATTATATGGATGGAGGTTCAGAGTTATTGGCACTACTGTATGTATTTAACACTATGCAATGGCCCATGTTGGTTAGTGTTTTTTTTCTTCTCTTTTTTTGCTTTTTTTTCTTTTTGTTTCTTTTGTTCATAAATACTATGAGTTTGGGAGGCTATATATATTGATTATTATATATTTGAATGTCTACTTAAACTATGAATTATGTACTCTCAAACACTTTGTATTCATGTTTCATTTATGTTTGTTTAAAAATTAATAAAAAGATTTAAAAAGAAAGGATCTGAGCTGATCTGGAAGGCATTGCCAGGATCTGAGCTGATGGGATGGAAGGCATCGCCAGGATCTGAGCTGATGGGATGGAAGGCATCGCAGTGATCTGAGTTGATGGGATAGAATGCATCACCAGGATCTGAGCTGATCTGGAAGGCATCGCCAGGATCTGAGCTGATGGGATGGAAGGCATCGCCAGGATCTGAGCTGATGGGATGGAAGGCATCGCCAGGATCTGAGCTGATGAGATAGAAGGCATCGCCAGGATCTGAGCTGATGAGATAGAAGGCATCACCAGGATCTGAGCTGATGGGATAGAAGGCATCACCAGGATCTGAGCTGATGAGATAGAAGGCATTGCCAGGATCTGAGCTGATGGGATGGAAGGCATCGCCAGGATCTGAGCTGATGGGATGGAAGGCATCGCCAGGATCTGAGCTGATGAGATAGAAGGCATCACCAGGATCTGAGCTGATGGGATAGAAGGCATCACCAGGATCTGAGCTGATGAGATAGAAGGCATTGCCAGGATCTGAGCTGATGGGATGGAAGGCATCGCCAGGATCTGAGCTGATGGGATGGAAGGCATCGCCAGGATCTGAGCTGATGGGATGGAAGGCATCGCCAGGATCTGAGCTGATGGGATAGAAGGCATCGCCAGGATCTGAGCTGATGGGATGGAAGACATTGCCAGGATCTGAGCTGATGGGATGGAAGGCATCGCCAGGATCTGAGCTGATGGGATAGAAGGCATTGCCAGGATCTGAGTTGATGGGATGGAAGACATCGCCAGGATCTGAGCTGATCTGGAAGGCATCGCCAGGATCTGAGCTGATGGGATAGAAGGGATCGCCAGGATCTGAGTTGATGGGATGGAAGGCATCGCCAGGATCTGAGCTGATGGGATGGAAGACATCGCCAGGATCTGAGTTGATGGGATAGAAGGCTTCGCCAGGATCTGAGCTAATGGGATGGAAGGCATCGCCAGGATCTGAGCTGATCTGGAAGGCATCGCCAGGATCTGAGCTGATGGGATGGAAGGCATCGCCAGGATCTGAGCTGATGGGATAGAAGGCATTGCCAGGATCTGAGCTGATCTGGAAGGCATCGCCAGGATCTGAGCTGATGGGATGGAAGGCTTCGCAGTGATCTGAGCTGATGGGATAGAAGGCATCGCCAGGATCTGAGCTGATGGGATAGAAGGCATTGCCAGGATCTGAGCTGATCTGGAAGGCATCGCCAGGATCTGAGTTGATGGGATAGAAGGCATCGCCAGGATCTGAGCTGATGGGATAGAAGGCATCGCCAGGATCTGAGCTGATCTGGAAGGCATCGCCAGGATCTGAGTTGATGGGATAGAAGGCTTCGCAGTGATCTGAGCTGATGGGATAGAAGGCATCGCCAGGATCTGAGCTGATGGGATAGAAGGCATTGCCAGGATCTGAGCTGATCTGGAAGGCATCGCCAGGATCTGAGTTGATGGGATAGAAGGCATCGCCAGGATCTGAACTGATGGGATAGAAGGCAGCCCCAGGATCTGAGCTGATGGGATAGAAGGCTTCGCAGTGATCTGAGCTGATGGGATGGAAGGCAGCCCCAGGATCTGAGCTGATGGGATGGAAGACATCGCCAGGATCTGAGCTGATGGGATGGAAGGCATCGCCAGGATCTGTGCTGATGGGATGGAAGGCTTCGCAGTGATCTGAGCTGATGGGATAGAAGGCATCGCCAGGATCTGAGCTGATGGGATAGAAGGCAGCCCCAGGATCTGAGCTGATGGGATAGAAGGCTTCGCAGTGATCTGAGCTGATGGGATGGAAGGCAGCCCCAGGATCTGAGCTGATGGGATAGAAGGCATCACCAGGATCTGAGCTGATGGGATAGAAGGCAGCCCCAGGATCTGAGCTGATGGGATGGAAGGCATCGCCAGGATCTGAGCTGATGGGATAGAAGGCATCGCCAGGATCTGAGCTGATGGGATAGAATGCATCGCCAGGATCTGAGCTGATGGGATGGAAGGCTTCGCAGTGATCTGAGCTGATGGGATGGAAGGCATCGCCAGGATCTGAGCTGATGGGATGGAAGGCATCGCCAGGATCTGAGCTGATGGGATGGAAGGCATTGCCAGGATCTGAGCTTATATCCACTGAGCAGTGGGAGATGATTTTACTATTAGTCAATTCATCCTCTATTTGTGCTAAACATGCCCTAATACAATTTAAGGTTGTACATAGAGCTCATATGTCTAAGGATAAACTTGCTCGATTTTGTTCTCATGTTAATCCAACCTATGACAGATGTCATTCTGATGTTGCCTCATTGACCCATATGTTTTGGTCTTGCCATTGTTTGCAAAATTACTGGAAAGATATTTTCAGTATTATTTCAAGAGTTCTGAATATCAATTTCCAACCGCATCCTTTTTCTGCAATTTTTGGTTTACCGATGGTGGATAATAGTCGTTTATCCCCCTCATCTCGACGAATGATTGCATTTGTTACATTGATGGCTAGAAGATCTATTTTATTGAATTGAAAAGAAATTAATCCTCCAACTATATTTCAGTGGTTTTCTCAAACTATCTCTTGTTTGAGCTTAGAAAAAAATTAGAAGCGTTGTTTTTGATCCTTCAGTTAAATTTGAAGAAACTTGGAGACCATTTATACAACATTTTCATGAGTTAAATTGTCTTTTCCTAAACCTTACTTTTATTATCCTTAATTATATGGATGGAGGTTCAGAGTTATTGGCACTACTGTATGTATTTAACACTATGCAATGGCCCATGTTGGTTAGTGTTTTTTTTCTTCTCTTTTTTTGCTTTTTTTTCTTTTTGTTTCTTTTGTTCATAAATACTATGAGTTTGGGAGGCTATATATATTGATTATTATATATTTGAATGTCTACTTAAACTATGAATTATGTACTCTCAAACACTTTGTATTCATGTTTCATTTATGTTTGTTTAAAAATTAATAAAAAGATTTAAAAAGAAAGGATCTGAGCTGATCTGGAAGGCATTGCCAGGATCTGAGCTGATGGGATGGAAGGCATCGCCAGGATCTGAGCTGATGGGATGGAAGGCATCGCAGTGATCTGAGTTGATGGGATAGAATGCATCACCAGGATCTGAGCTGATCTGGAAGGCATCGCCAGGATCTGAGCTGATGGGATGGAAGGCATCGCCAGGATCTGAGCTGATGGGATGGAAGGCATCGCCAGGATCTGAGCTGATGAGATAGAAGGCATCGCCAGGATCTGAGCTGATGAGATAGAAGGCATCACCAGGATCTGAGCTGATGGGATAGAAGGCATCACCAGGATCTGAGCTGATGAGATAGAAGGCATTGCCAGGATCTGAGCTGATGGGATAGAAGGCATCACCAGGATCTGAGCTGATGAGATAGAAGGCATTGCCAGGATCTGAGCTGATGGGATGGAAGGCATCGCCAGGATCTGAGCTGATGGGATGGAAGGCATCGCCAGGATCTGAGCTGATGAGATAGAAGGCATCACCAGGATCTGAGCTGATGAGATAGAAGGCATCGCCAGGATCTGAGCTGATGGGATAGAAGGCATCGCCAGGATCTGAGCTGATGGGATGGAAGACATTGCCAGGATCTGAGCTGATGGGATGGAAGGCATCGCCAGGATCTGAGCTGATGGGATAGAAGGCATTGCCAGGATCTGAGTTGATGGGATGGAAGACATCGCCAGGATCTGAGCTGATCTGGAAGGCATCGCCAGGATCTGAGCTGATGGGATAGAAGGGATCGCCAGGATCTGAGTTGATGGGATGGAAGGCATCGCCAGGATCTGAGCTGATGGGATGGAAGACATCGCCAGGATCTGAGTTGATGGGATAGAAGGCTTCGCCAGGATCTGAGCTAATGGGATGGAAGGCATCGCCAGGATCTGAGCTGATCTGGAAGGCATCGCCAGGATCTGAGCTGATGGGATGGAAGGCATCGCCAGGATCTGAGCTGATGGGATAGAAGGCATTGCCAGGATCTGAGCTGATCTGGAAGGCATCGCCAGGATCTGAGCTGATGGGATGGAAGGCTTCGCAGTGATCTGAGCTGATGGGATAGAAGGCATCGCCAGGATCTGAGCTGATGGGATAGAAGGCATTGCCAGGATCTGAGCTGATCTGGAAGGCATCGCCAGGATCTGAGTTGATGGGATAGAAGGCATCGCCAGGATCTGAGCTGATGGGATAGAAGGCATCGCCAGGATCTGAGCTGATCTGGAAGGCATCGCCAGGATCTGAGTTGATGGGATAGAAGGCTTCGCAGTGATCTGAGCTGATGGGATAGAAGGCATCGCCAGGATCTGAGCTGATGGGATAGAAGGCATTGCCAGGATCTGAGCTGATCTGGAAGGCATCGCCAGGATCTGAGTTGATGGGATAGAAGGCATCGCCAGGATCTGAACTGATGGGATAGAAGGCAGCCCCAGGATCTGAGCTGATGGGATAGAAGGCTTCGCAGTGATCTGAGCTGATGGGATGGAAGGCAGCCCCAGGATCTGAGCTGATGGGATGGAAGACATCGCCAGGATCTGAGCTGATGGGATGGAAGGCATCGCCAGGATCTGAGCTGATGGGATGGAAGGCTTCGCAGTGATCTGAGCTGATGGGATAGAAGGCATCGCCAGGATCTGAGCTGATGGGATAGAAGGCAGCCCCAGGATCTGAGCTGATGGGATAGAAGGCTTCGCAGTGATCTGAGCTGATGGGATGGAAGGCAGCCCCAGGATCTGAGCTGATGGGATAGAAGGCATCACCAGGATCTGAGCTGATGGGATAGAAGGCAGCCCCAGGATCTGAGCTGATGGGATGGAAGGCATCGCCAGGATCTGAGCTGATGGGATAGAAGGCATCGCCAGGATCTGAGCTGATGGGATAGAATGCATCGCCAGGATCTGAGCTGATGGGATGGAAGGCTTCGCAGTGATCTGAGCTGATGGGATGGAAGGCATCGCCAGGATCTGAGCTGATGGGATGGAAGGCATCGCCAGGATCTGAGCTGATGGGATGGAAGGCATTGCCAGGATCTGAGCTTATATCCACTGAGCAGTGGGAGATGATTTTACTATTAGTCAATTCATCCTCTATTTGTGCTAAACATGCCCTAATACAATTTAAGGTTGTACATAGAGCTCATATGTCTAAGGATAAACTTGCTCGATTTTGTTCTCATGTTAATCCAACCTATGACAGATGTCATTCTGATGTTGCCTCATTGACCCATATGTTTTGGTCTTGCCATTGTTTGCAAAATTACTGGAAAGATATTTTCAGTATTATTTCAAGAGTTCTGAATATCAATTTCCAACCGCATCCTTTTTCTGCAATTTTTGGTTTACCGATGGTGGATAATAGTCGTTTATCCCCCTCATCTCGACGAATGATTGCATTTGTTACATTGATGGCTAGAAGATCTATTTTATTGAATTGAAAAGAAATTAATCCTCCAACTATATTTCAGTGGTTTTCTCAAACTATCTCTTGTTTGAGCTTAGAAAAAAATTAGAAGCGTTGTTTTTGATCCTTCAGTTAAATTTGAAGAAACTTGGAGACCATTTATACAACATGTTCATGAGTTAAATTGTCTTTTCCTAAACCTTACTTTTATTATCCTTAATTATATGGATGGAGGTTCAGAGTTATTGGCACTACTGTATGTATTTAACACTATGCAATGGCCCATGTTGGTTAGTGTTTTTTTTCTTCTCTTTTTTTGCTTTTTTTTCTTTTTGTTTCTTTTGTTCATAAATACTATGAGTTTGGGAGGCTATATATATTGATTATTATATATTTGAATGTCTACTTAAACTATGAATTATGTACTCTCAAACACTTTGTATTCATGTTTCATTTATGTTTGTTTAAAAATTAATAAAAAGATTTAAAAAGAAAGGATCTGAGCTGATCTGGAAGGCATCGCCAGGATCTGAGCTGATGGGATGGAAGGCATCGCCAGGATCTGAGCTGATGGGATGGAAGGCATCGCCAGGATCTGAGCTGATGAGATAGAAGGCATCGCCAGGATCTGAGCTGATGAGATAGAAGGCATCACCAGGATCTTAGCTGATGGGATAGAAGGCATCACCAGGATCTGAGCTGATGAGATAGAAGGCATTGCCAGGATCTGAGCTGATGGGATGGAAGGCATCGCCAGGATCTGAGCTGATGGGATGGAAGGCATCGCCAGGATCTGAGCTGATGAGATAGAAGGCATCACCAGGATCTGAGCTGATGGGATAGAAGGCATCACCAGGATCTGAGCTGATGAGATAGAAGGCATTGCCAGGATCTGAGCTGATGGGATGGAAGGCATCGCCAGGATCTGAGCTGATGGGATGGAAGGCATCGCCAGGATCTGAGCTGATGGGATGGAAGGCATCGCCAGGATCTGAGCTGATGGGATAGAAGGCATCGCCAGGATCTGAGCTGATGGGATGGAAGACATTGCCAGGATCTGAGCTGATGGGATGGAAGGCATCGCCAGGATCTGAGCTGATGGGATAGAAGGCATTGCCAGGATCTGAGTTGATGGGATGGAAGGCATCGCCAGGATCTGAGTTGATGGGATAGAAGGCATCGCCAGGATCTGAGCTGATGGGATGGAAGGCATCGCCAGGATCTGAGCTGATGGGATGGAAGGCATTGCCAGGATCTGAGCTGATGGGATGGAAGACATGGCCAGGATCTGAGCTGATGGGATGGAAGACATCGCCAGGATCTGAGCTGATCTGGAAGGCATCGCCAGGATCTGAGCTGATGGGATAGAAGGCATCGCCAGGATCTGAGTTGATGGGATGGAAGGCATCGCCAGGATCTGAGCTGATGGGATGGAAGACATCGCCAGGATCTGAGTTGATGGGATAGAAGGCTTCGCCAGGATCTGAGCTAATGGGATGGAAGGCATCGCCAGGATCTGAGCTGATCTGGAAGGCATCGCCAGGATCTGAGCTGATGGGATGGAAGGCATCGCCAGGATCTGAGCTGATGGGATAGAAGGCATTGCCAGGATCTGAGCTGATCTGGAAGGCATCGCCAGGATCTGAGCTGATGGGATGAAAGGCTTCGCAGTGATCTGAGCTGATGGGATAGAAGGCATCGCCAGGATCTGAGCTGATGGGATAGAAGGCATTGCCAGGATCTGAGCTGATCTGGAAGGCATCGCCAGGATCTGAGTTGATGGGATAGAAGGCTTCGCAGTGATCTGAGCTGATGGGATGGAAGGCAGCTCCAGGATCTGAGCTGATGGGATAGAAGGCATCACCAGGATCTGAGCTGATGGGATAGAAGGCATCGCCAGGATCTGAGCTGATGGGATAGAATGCATCGCCAGGATCTGAGCTGATGGGATGGAAGGCTTCGCAGTGATCTGAGCTGATGGGATGGAAGGCATCGCCAGGATCTGAGCTGATGGGATGGAAGGCATCGCCAGGATCTGAGCTGATGGGATGGAAGGCATTGCCAGGATCTGAGCTTATATCCACTGAGCAGTGGGAGATGATTTTACTATTAGTCAATTCATCCTCTATTTGTGCTAAACATGCCCTAATACAATTTAAGGTTGTACATAGAGCTCATATGTCTAAGGATAAACTTGCTCGATTTTGTTCTCATGTTAATCCAACCTATGACAGATGTCATTCTGATGTTGCCTCATTGACCCATATGTTTTGGTCTTGCCATTGTTTGCAAAATTACTGGAAAGATATTTTCAGTATTATTTCAAGAGTTCTGAATATCAATTTCCAACCGCATCCTTTTTCTGCAATTTTTGGTTTACCGATGGTGGATAATAGTCGTTTATCCCCCTCATCTCGACGAATGATTGCATTTGTTACATTGATGGCTAGAAGATCTATTTTATTGAATTGAAAAGAAATTAATCCTCCAACTATATTTCAGTGGTTTTCTCAAACTATCTCTTGTTTGAGCTTAGAAAAAAATTAGAAGCGTTGTTTTTGATCCTTCAGTTAAATTTGAAGAAACTTGGAGACCATTTATACAACATGTTCATGAGTTAAATTGTCTTTTCCTAAACCTTACTTTTATTATCCTTAATTATATGGATGGAGGTTCAGAGTTATTGGCACTACTGTATGTATTTAACACTATGCAATGGCCCATGTTGGTTAGTGTTTTTTTTCTTCTCTTTTTTTGCTTTTTTTTCTTTTTGTTTCTTTTGTTCATAAATACTATGAGTTTGGGAGGCTATATATATTGATTATTATATATTTGAATGTCTACTTAAACTATGAATTATGTACTCTCAAACACTTTGTATTCATGTTTCATTTATGTTTGTTTAAAAATTAATAAAAAGATTTAAAAAGAAAGGATCTGAGCTGATCTGGAAGGCATCGCCAGGATCTGAGCTGATGGGATGGAAGGCATCGCCAGGATCTGAGCTGATGGGATGGAAGGCATCGCCAGGATCTGAGCTGATGAGATAGAAGGCATCGCCAGGATCTGAGCTGATGAGATAGAAGGCATCACCAGGATCTTAGCTGATGGGATAGAAGGCATCACCAGGATCTGAGCTGATGAGATAGAAGGCATTGCCAGGATCTGAGCTGATGGGATGGAAGGCATCGCCAGGATCTGAGCTGATGGGATGGAAGGCATCGCCAGGATCTGAGCTGATGAGATAGAAGGCATCACCAGGATCTGAGCTGATGGGATAGAAGGCATCACCAGGATCTGAGCTGATGAGATAGAAGGCATTGCCAGGATCTGAGCTGATGGGATGGAAGGCATCGCCAGGATCTGAGCTGATGGGATGGAAGGCATCGCCAGGATCTGAGCTGATGGGATGGAAGGCATCGCCAGGATCTGAGCTGATGGGATAGAAGGCATCGCCAGGATCTGAGCTGATGGGATGGAAGACATTGCCAGGATCTGAGCTGATGGGATGGAAGGCATCGCCAGGATCTGAGCTGATGGGATAGAAGGCATTGCCAGGATCTGAGTTGATGGGATGGAAGGCATCGCCAGGATCTGAGTTGATGGGATAGAAGGCATCGCCAGGATCTGAGCTGATGGGATGGAAGGCATCGCCAGGATCTGAGCTGATGGGATGGAAGGCATTGCCAGGATCTGAGCTGATGGGATGGAAGACATGGCCAGGATCTGAGCTGATGGGATGGAAGACATCGCCAGGATCTGAGCTGATCTGGAAGGCATCGCCAGGATCTGAGCTGATGGGATAGAAGGCATCGCCAGGATCTGAGTTGATGGGATGGAAGGCATCGCCAGGATCTGAGCTGATGGGATGGAAGACATCGCCAGGATCTGAGTTGATGGGATAGAAGGCTTCGCCAGGATCTGAGCTAATGGGATGGAAGGCATCGCCAGGATCTGAGCTGATCTGGAAGGCATCGCCAGGATCTGAGCTGATGGGATGGAAGGCATCGCCAGGATCTGAGCTGATGGGATAGAAGGCATTGCCAGGATCTGAGCTGATCTGGAAGGCATCGCCAGGATCTGAGCTGATGGGATGAAAGGCTTCGCAGTGATCTGAGCTGATGGGATAGAAGGCATCGCCAGGATCTGAGCTGATGGGATAGAAGGCATTGCCAGGATCTGAGCTGATCTGGAAGGCATCGCCAGGATCTGAGTTGATGGGATAGAAGGCTTCGCAGTGATCTGAGCTGATGGGATGGAAGGCAGCTCCAGGATCTGAGCTGATGGGATAGAAGGCATCACCAGGATCTGAGCTGATGGGATAGAAGGCAGCCCCAGGATCTGAGCTGATGGGATGGAAGGCATCGCCAGGATCTGAGCTGATGGGATAGAAGGCATCGCCAGGATCTGAGCTGATGGGATAGAATGCATCGCCAGGATCTGAGCTGATGGGATGGAAGGCTTCGCAGTGATCTGAGCTGATGGGATGGAAGGCATCGCCAGGATCTGAGCTGATGGGATGGAAGGCATCGCCAGGATCTGAGCTGATGGGATGGAAGGCATTGCCAGGATCTGAGCTGATGGGATAGAAGGCATCGCCAGGATCTGAGCTGAAGGGATGGAAGACATTGCCAGGATCTGAGCTGATGGGATGGAAGACATCGCCAGGATCTGAGCTGATGGGATGGAAGACATCGCCAGGATCTGAGCTGATCTGGAAGGCATCGCCAGGATCTGAGCTGATGGGATAGAAGGCATCGCCAGGATCTGAGTTGATGGGATGGAAGGCATCGCCAGGATCTGAGCTGATGGGATGGAAGACATCGCCAGGATCTGAGTTGATGGGATAGAAGGCTTCGCCAGGATCTGAGCTGATGGGATGGAAGGCATCGCCAGGATCTGAGCTGATCTGGAAGGCATCACCAGGATCTGAGCTGATGGGATGGAAGGCATCGCCAGGATCTGAGCTGATGGGATAGAAGGCATTGCCAGGATCTGAGCTGATCTGGAAGGCATCGCCAGGATCTGAGTTGATGGGATGGAAGGCTTCGCAGTGATCTGAGCTGATGGGATAGAAGGCATCGCCAGGATCTGAGCTGTTGGGATAGAAGGCATTGCCAGGATCTGAGCTGATCTGGAAGGCATCGCCAGGATCTGAGCTGATGGGATGGAAGGCTTCGCAGTGATCTGAGCTGATGGGATAGAAGGCATCGCCAGGATCTGAGTTGATGGGATAGAAGGCATCGCCAGGATCTGAGTTGATGGGATAGAAGGCTTCGCAGTGATCTGAGCTGATGGGATAGAAGGCATCGCCAGGATCTGAGCTGATGGGATAGAAGGCATCGCCAGGATCTGAGCTGATGGGATGGAAGGCATCGCCAGGATCTGAGCTGATGGGATGGAAGGCTTCGCAGTGATCTGAGCTGATGGGATAGAAGGCATCTCCAGGATCTGAGCTGATGGGATGGAAGGCATCGCCAGGATCTGAGCTGATGAGATAGAAGGCATTGCCAGGATCTGAGCTGATGGGATAGAAGGCATCGCCAGGATCTGAGCTGATGGGATAGAAGGCATCGCCAGGATCTTAGCTGATGGGATAGAAGGCATCGCCAGGATCTGAGCTGATGGGATGGAAGGCATCGCCAGGATCTGAGCTGATCTGGAAGGCATCGCCAGGATCTGAGCTGATGGGATGGAAGGCATCGCCAGGATCTGAGCTGATGGGATAGAAGGCATTGCCAGGATCTGAGCTGATCTGGAAGGCATCGCCAGGATCTGAGCTGATGGGATGGAAGGCTTCGCAGTGATCTGAGCTGATGGGATAGAAGGCATCGCCAGGATCTGAGCTGATGGGATGGAAGGCATCGCCAGGATCTGAGCTGATCTGGAAGGCATCGCCAGGATCTGAGCTGATGGGATGGAAGGCATCGCCAGGATCTGAGCTGATGGGATAGAAGGCATTGCCAGGATCTGAGCTGATCTGGAAGGCATCGCCAGGATCTGAGCTGATGGGATGGAAGGCTTCGCAGTGATCTGAGCTGATGGGATAGAAGGCATCGCCAGGATCTGAGCTGATGGGATAGAAGGCATCGCCAGGATCTGAGCGGATGGGATAGAAGGCATCGCCAGGATCTGAGCTGATGGGATAGAAGGCTTCGCAGTGATCTGAGCTGATGGGATAGAAGGCATCGCCAGGATCTGAGCTGATGGGATGGAAGGCAGCCCCAGGATCTGAGCTGATGGGATAGAAGGCTTCGCAGTGATCTGAGCTGATGGGATGGAAGGCATCACCAGGATCTGAGCTGATGGGATGGAAGGCAGCCCCAGGATCTGAGCTGATGGGATAGAAGGCTTCGCAGTGATCTGAGCTAATGGGATAGAAGGCATCGCCAGGATCTGAGCTGATGGGATGGAAGGCAGCCCCAGGATCTGAGCTGATGGGATAGAAGGCAGCCCCAGGATCTGAGCTGATGGGATAGAAGGCTTCGCAGTGATCTGAGCTGATGGGATGGAAGGCAGCCCCAGGATCTGAGCTGATGGGATGGAAGACATCGCCAGGATCTGAGCTGATGGGATGGAAGGCATCGCCAGGATCTGAGCTGATGGGATGGAAGGCTTCGCAGTGATCTGAGCTGATGGGATAGAAGGCATCGCCAGGATCTGAGCTGATGGGATAGAAGGCAGCCCCAGGATCTGAGCTGATGGGATAGAAGGTTTCGCAGTGATCTGAGCTGATGGGATGGAAGGCAGCCCCAGGATCTGAGCTGATGGGATAGAAGGCATCACCAGGATCTGAGCTGATGGGATAGAAGGCAGCCCCAGGATCTGAGCTGATGGGATGGAAGGCATCGCCAGGATCTGAGCTGATGGGATAGAAGGCATCGCCAGGATCTGAGCTGATGGGATAGAATGCATCGCCAGGATCTGAGCTGATGGGATGGAAGGCTTCGCAGTGATCTGAGCTGATGGGATGGAAGGCATCGCCAGGATCTGAGCTGATGGGATGGAAGGCATCGCCAGGATCTGAGCTGATGGGATGGAAGGCATTGCCAGGATCTGAGCTTATATCCACTGAGCAGTGGGAGAAGATTTTACTATTAGTCAATTCATCCTCTATTTGTGCTAAACATGCCCTAATACAATTTAAGGTTGTACATAGAGCTCATATGTCTAAGGATAAACTTGCTCGATTTTGTTCTCATGTTAATCCAACCTATGACAGATGTCATTCTGATGTTGCCTCATTGACCCAGATGTTTTGGTCTTGCCATTGTTTGCAAAATTACTGGAAAGATATTTTCAGTATTATTTCAAGAGTTCTGAATATCAATTTCCAACCGCATCCTTTTTCTGCAATTTTTGGTTTACCGATGGTGGATAATAGTCGTTTATCCCCCTCATCTCGACGAATGATTGCATTTGTTACATTGATGGCTAGAAGATCTATTTTATTGAATTGAAAAGAAATTAATCCTCCAACTATATTTCAGTGGTTTTCTCAAACTATCTCTTGTTTGAGCTTAGAAAAAAATTAGAAGCGTTGTTTTTGATCCTTCAGTTAAATTTGAAGAAACTTGGAGACCATTTATACAACATTTTCATGAGTTAAATTGTCTTTTCCTAAACCTTACTTTTATTATCCTTAATTATATGGATGGAGGTTCAGAGTTATTGGCACTACTGTATGTATTTAACACTATGCAATGGCCCATGTTGGTTAGTGTTTTTTTTCTTCTCTTTTTTTGCTTTTTTTTCTTTTTGTTTCTTTTGTTCATAAATACTATGAGTTTGGGAGGCTATATATATTGATTATTATATATTTGAATGTCTACTTAAACTATGAATTATGTACTCTCAAACACTTTGTATTCATGTTTCATTTATGTTTGTTTAAAAATTAATAAAAAGATTTAAAAAGAAAGGATCTGAGCTGATCTGGAAGGCATTGCCAGGATCTGAGCTGATGGGATGGAAGGCATCGCCAGGATCTGAGCTGATGGGATGGAAGGCATCGCAGTGATCTGAGTTGATGGGATAGAATGCATCACCAGGATCTGAGCTGATCTGGAAGGCATCGCCAGGATCTGAGCTGATGGGATGGAAGGCATCGCCAGGATCTGAGCTGATGGGATGGAAGGCATCGCCAGGATCTGAGCTGATGAGATAGAAGGCATCGCCAGGATCTGAGCTGATGAGATAGAAGGCATCCCCAGGATCTGAGCTGATGGGATAGAAGGCATCGCCAGGATCTGAGCTGATGGGATGGAAGGCTTCGCAGTGATCTGAGCTGATGGGATAGAAGGCATCGCCAGGATCTGAGCTGATGGGATAGAAGGCAGCCCCAGGATCTGAGCTGATGGGATAGAAGGTTTCGCAGTGATCTGAGCTGATGGGATGGAAGGCAGCCCCAGGATCTGAGCTGATGGGATAGAAGGCATCACCAGGATCTGAGCTGATGGGATAGAAGGCAGCCCCAGGATCTGAGCTGATGGGATGGAAGGCATCGCCAGGATCTGAGCTGATGGGATAGAAGGCATCGCCAGGATCTGAGCTGATGGGATAGAATGCATCGCCAGGATCTGAGCTGATGGGATGGAAGGCTTCGCAGTGATCTGAGCTGATGGGATGGAAGGCATCGCCAGGATCTGAGCTGATGGGATGGAAGGCATCGCCAGGATCTGAGCTGATGGGATGGAAGGCATTGCCAGGATCTGAGCTTATATCCACTGAGCAGTGGGAGAAGATTTTACTATTAGTCAATTCATCCTCTATTTGTGCTAAACATGCCCTAATACAATTTAAGGTTGTACATAGAGCTCATATGTCTAAGGATAAACTTGCTCGATTTTGTTCTCATGTTAATCCAACCTATGACAGATGTCATTCTGATGTTGCCTCATTGACCCATATGTTTTGGTCTTGCCATTGTTTGCAAAATTACTGGAAAGATATTTTCAGTATTATTTCAAGAGTTCTGAATATCAATTTCCAACTGCATCCTTTTTCTGCAATTTTTGGTTTACCGATGGTGGATAATAGTCGTTTATCCCCCTCATCTCGACGAATGATTGCATTTGTTACATTGATGGCTAGAAGATCTATTTTATTGAATTGAAAAGAAATTAATCCTCCAACTATATTTCAGTGGTTTTCTCAAACTATCTCTTGTTTGAGCTTAGAAAAAAATTAGAAGCGTTGTTTTTGATCCTTCAGTTAAATTTGAAGAAACTTGGAGACCATTTATACAACATTTTCATGAGTTAAATTGTCTTTTCCTAAACCTTACTTTTATTATCCTTAATTATATGGATGGAGGTTCAGAGTTATTGGCACTACTGTATGTATTTAACACTATGCAATGGCCCATGTTGGTTAGTGTTTTTTTTCTTCTCTTTTTTTGCTTTTTTTTCTTTTTGTTTCTTTTGTTCATAAATACTATGAGTTTGGGAGGCTATATATATTGATTATTATATATTTGAATGTCTACTTAAACTATGAATTATGTACTCTCAAACACTTTGTATTCATGTTTCATTTATGTTTGTTTAAAAATTAATAAAAAGATTTAAAAAGAAAGGATCTGAGCTGATCTGGAAGGCATTGCCAGGATCTGAGCTGATGGGATGGAAGGCATCGCCAGGATCTGAGCTGATGGGATGGAAGGCATCGCAGTGATCTGAGTTGATGGGATAGAATGCATCACCAGGATCTGAGCTGATCTGGAAGGCATCGCCAGGATCTGAGCTGATGGGATGGAAGGCATCGCCAGGATCTGAGCTGATGGGATGGAAGGCATCGCCAGGATCTGAGCTGATGAGATCGAAGGCATCGCCAGGATCTGAGCTGATGAGATAGAAGGCATCACCAGGATCTGAGCTGATGGGATAGAAGGCATCACCAGGATCTGAGCTGATGAGATAGAAGGCATTGCCAGGATCTGAGCTGATGGGATAGAAGGCATCACCAGGATCTGAGCTGATGAGATAGAAGGCATTGCCAGGATCTGAGCTGATGGGATGGAAGGCATCGCCAGGATCTGAGCTGATGGGATGGAAGGCATCGCCAGGATCTGAGCTGATGAGATAGAAGGCATCACCAGGATCTGAGCTGATGAGATAGAAGGCATCACCAGGATCTGAGCTGATGTGATAGAAGGCATCACCAGGATCTGAGCTGATGAGATAGAAGGCATTGCCAGGATCTGAGCTGATGGGATGGAAGGCATCGCCAGGATCTGAGCTGATGGGATGGAAGGCATCGCCAGGATCTGAGCTGATGGGATGGAAGGCATCGCCAGGATCTGAGCTGATGGGATAGAAGGCATCGCCAGGATCTGAGCTGATGGGATGGAAGACATTGCCAGGATCTGAGCTGATGGGATGGAAGGCATCGCCAGGATCTGAGCTGATGGGATAGAAGGCATTGCCAGGATCTGAGTTGATGGGATGGAAGACATCGCCAGGATCTGAGCTGATCTGGAAGGCATCGCCAGGATCTGAGCTGATGGGATAGAAGGGATCGCCAGGATCTGAGTTGATGGGATGGAAGGCATCGCCAGGATTTGAGCTGATGGGATGGAAGACATCGCCAGGATCTGAGTTGATGGGATAGAAGGCTTCGCCAGGATCTGAGCTAATGGGATGGAAGGCATCGCCAGGATCTGAGCTGATCTGGAAGGCATCGCCAGGATCTGAGCTGATGGGATGGAAGGCATCGCCAGGATCTGAGCTGATGGGATAGAAGGCATTGCCAGGATCTGAGCTGATCTGGAAGGCATCGCCAGGATCTGAGCTGATGGGATGGAAGGCTTCGCAGTGATCTGAGCTGATGGGATAGAAGGCATCGCCAGGATCTGAGCTGATGGGATAGAAGGCATTGCCAGGATCTGAGCTGATCTGGAAGGCATCGCCAGGATCTGAGTTGATGGGATAGAAGGCTTCGCAGTGATCTGAGCTGATGGGATGGAAGGCAGCCCCAGGATCTGAGCTGATGGGATAGAAGGCATCACCAGGATCTGAGCTGATGGGATAGAAGGCAGCCCCAGGATCTGAGCTGATGGGATGGAAGGCATCGCCAGGATCTGAGCTGATGGGATAGAAGGCATCGCCAGGATCTGAGCTGATGGGATAGAATGCATCGCCAGGATCTGAGCTGATGGGATGGAAGGCTTCGCAGTGATCTGAGCTGATGGGATGGAAGGCATCGCCAGGATCTGAGCTGATGGGATGGAAGGCATCGCCAGGATCTGAGCTGATGGGATGGAAGGCATTGCCAGGATCTGAGCTGATGGGATAGAAGGCATCGCCAGGATCTGAGCTGATGGGATGGAAGACATTGCCAGGATCTGAGCTGATGGGATGGAAGGCATCGCCAGGATCTGAGCTGATGAGATAGAAGGCATTGCCAGGATCTGAGCTGATGGGATGGAAGGCATCGCCAGGATCTGAGCTGATGGGATGGAAGGCATCGCCAGGATCTGAGCTGATGAGATAGAAGGCATCACCAGGATCTGAGCTGATGGGATAGAAGGCATCACCAGGATCTGAGCTGATGAGATAGAAGGCATTGCCAGGATCTGAGCTGATGGGATGGAAGGCATCGCCAGGATCTGAGCTGATGGGATGGAAGGCATCGCCAGGATCTGAGCTGATGGGATGGAAGGCATCGCCAGGATCTGAGCTGATGGGATAGAAGGCATCGCCAGGATCTGAGCTGATGGGATGGAAGACATTGCCAGGATCTGAGCTGATAGGATGGAAGGCATCGCCAGGATCTGAGCTGATGGGATGGAAGGCATCGCCAGGATCTGAGCTGATGGGATGGAAGGCATCGCAGTGATCTGAGTTGATGGGATAGAATGCATCACCAGGATCTGAGCTGATCTGGAAGGCATCGCCAGGATCTGAGCTGATGGGATGGAAGGCATCGCCAGGATCTGAGCTGATGGGATGGAAGGCATCGCCAGGATCTGAGCTGATGGGATGGAAGGCATCGCCAGGATCTGAGCTGATGAGATAGAAGGCATCACCAGGATCTGAGCTGATGGGATAGAAGGCATCACCAGGATCTGAGCTGATGAGATAGAAGGCATTGCCAGGATCTGAGCTGATGGGATGGAAGGCATCGCCAGGATCTGAGCTGAAGGGATGGAAGGCATCGCCAGGATCTGAGCTGATGGGATGGAAGGCATCGCCAGGATCTGAGCTGATGGGATAGAAGGCATCGCCAGGATCTGAGCTGATGGGATGGAAGACATTGCCAGGATCTGAGCTGATGGGATGGAAGGCATCGCCAGGATCTGAGCTGATGGGATAGAAGGCATCGCCAGGATCTGAGTTGATGGGATGGAAGGCATCGCCAGGATCTGAGTTGATGGGATAGAAGGCATCGCCAGGATCTGAGCTGATGGGATGGAAGGCATCGCCAGGATCTGAGCTGAAGGGATGGAAGGCATCGCCAGGATCTGAGCTGATGGGATGGAAGGCATCGCAGTGATCTGAGTTGATGGGATAGAATGCATCACCAGGATCTGAGCTGATCTGGAAGGCATCGCCAGGATCTGAGCTGATGGGATGGAAGGCATCGCCAGGATCTGAGCTGATGGGATGGAAGGCATCGCCAGGATCTGAGCTGATGAGATAGAAGGCATCGCCAGGATCTGAGCTGATGAGATAGAAGGCATCACCAGGATCTGAGCTGATGGGATAGAAGGCATCACCAGGATCTGAGCTGATGAGATAGAAGGCATTGCCAGGATCTGAGCTGATGGGATGGAAGGCATCGCCAGGATCTGAGCTGATGGGATGGAAGGCATCGCCAGGATCTGAGCTGATGGGATGGAAGGCATCGCCAGGATCTGAGCTGATGAGATAGAAGGCATCACCAGGATCTGAGCTGATGGGATAGAAGGCATCACCAGGATCTGAGCTGATGAGATAGAAGGCATTGCCAGGATCTGAGCTGATGGGATGGAAGGCATCGCCAGGATCTGAGCTGATGGGATGGAAGGCATCGCCAGGATCTGAGCTGATGGGATGGAAGGCATCGCCAGGATCTGAGCTGATGGGATAGAAGGCATCGCCAGGATCTGAGCTGATGGGATGGAAGACATTGCCAGGATCTGAGCTGATGGGATGGAAGGCATCGCCAGGATCTGAGCTGATGGGATGGAAGGCATCGCCAGGATCTGAGCTGATGGGATGGAAGGCATCGCAGTGATCTGAGTTGATGGGATAGAATGCATCACCAGGATCTGAGCTGATCTGGAAGGAATCACCAGGATCTGAGCTGATGGGATGGAAGGCATCGCCAGGATCTGAGCTGATGGGATGGAAGGCATCGCCAGGATCTGAGCTTATGAGATAGAAGGCATCGCCAGGATCTGAGCTGATGAGATAGAAGGCATCACCAGGATCTGAGCTGATGGGATAGAAGGCATCACCAGGATCTGAGCTGATGAGATAGAAGGCATTGCCAGGATCTGAGCTGATGGGATGGAAGGCATCGCCATGATCTGAGCTGATGGGATGGAAGGCATCGCCAGGATCTGAGCTGATGAGATAGAAGGCATCACCAGGATCTGAGCTGATGGGATAGAAGGCATCACCAGGATCTGAGCTGATGGGATAGAAGGCATCACCAGGATCTGAGCTGATGGGATAGAAGGCATCACCAGGATCTGAGCTGATGAGATAGAAGGCATCACCAGGATCTGAGCTGATGGGATAGAAGGCATCACCAGGATCTGAGCTGATGGGATAGAAGGCATCACCAGGATCTGAGCTGATGGGATAGAAGGCATCACCAGGATCTGAGCTGATGAGATAGAATGCATTGCCAGGATCTGAGCTGATGGGATGGAAGGCATCGCCAGGATCTGAGCTGATGGGATAGAAGGCATCGCCAGGATCTGAGCTGATGGGATGGAAGGCATCGCCAGGATCTGAGCTGATGGGATAGAAGGCATCGCCAGGATCTGAGCTGATGGGATGGAAGGCATCGCCAGGATCTGAGCTGATGGGATGGAAGACATTGCCAGGATCTGAGCTGATGGGATGGAAGGCATCGCCAGGATCTGAGCTGATGGGATAGAAGGCATCGCCAGGATCTGAGTTGATGGGATGGAAGGCATCGCCAGGATCTGAGTTGATGGGATAGAAGGCATCACCAGGATCTGAGTTGATGGGATGGAAGGCATCACCAGGATCTGAGCTGATGGGATAGAAGGCATCACCAGGATCTGAGCTGATGGGATAGAAGGCATCACCAGGATCTGAGCTGATGAGATAGAATGCATTGCCAGGATCTGAGCTGATGGGATGGAAGGCATCGCCAGGATCTGAGCTGATGGGATAGAAGGCATCGCCAGGATCTGAGCTGATGGGATGGAAGGCATCGCCAGGATCTGAGCTGATGGGATAGAAGGCATCGCCAGGATCTGAGCTGATGGGATGGAAGGCATCGCCAGGATCTGAGCTGATGGGATGGAAGACATTGCCAGGATCTGAGCTGATGGGATGGAAGGCATCGCCAGGATCTGAGCTGACGGGATAGAAGGCATCGCCAGGATCTGAGTTGATGGGATGGAAGGCATCGCCAGGATCTGAGTTGATGGGATAGAAGGCATCGCCAGGATCTGAGCTGATGGGATGGAAGGCATCGCCAGGATCTGAGCTGATGGGATGGAAGGCATCGCCAGGATCTGAGCTGATGGGATGGAAGGCATCGCAGTGATCTGAGTTGATGGGATAGAATGCATCACCAGGATCTGAGCTGATCTGGAAGGCATCGCCAGGATCTGAGCTGATGGGATGGAAGGCATCGCCAGGATCTGAGCTGATGGGATGGAAGGCATCGCCAGGATCTGAGCTGATGAGATAGAAGGCATCGCCAGTATCTGAGCTGATGAGATAGAAGGCATCGCCAGGATCTGAGCTGATGGGATAGAAGGCATCACCAGGATCTGAGCTGATGAGATAGAAGGCATTGCCAGGATCTGAGCTGATGGGATGGAAGGCATCGCCAGGATCTGAGCTGATGGGATGGAAGGCATCGCCAGGATCTGAGCTGATGAGATAGAAGGCATCACCAGGATCTGAGCTGATGGGATAGAAGGCATCACCAGGATCTGAGCTGATGAGATAGAAGGCATTGCCAGGATCTGAGCTGATGGGATGGAAGGCATCGCCAGGATCTGAGCTGATGGGATGGAAGGCATCGCCAGGATCTGAGCTGATGGGATGGAAGGCATCGCCAGGATCTGAGCTGATGGGATAGAAGGCATCGCCAGGATCTGAGCTGATGGGATGGAAGACATTGCCAGGATCTGAGCTGATGGGATGGAAGGCATCGCCAGGATCTGAGCTGATGGGATAGAAGGCATCGCCAGGATCTGAGTTGATGGGATGGAAGGCATCGCCAGAATCTGAGTTGATGGGATAGAAGGCATCGCCAGGATCTGAGCTGATGGGATGGAAGGCATCGCCAGGATCTGAGCTGATGGGATGGAAGGCATTGCCAGGATCTGAGCTGATGGGATGGAAGACATGGCCAGGATCTGAGCTGATGGGATGGAAGACATCGCCAGGATCTGAGCTGATCTGGAAGGCATCGCCAGGATCTGAGCTGATGGGATAGAAGGCATCGCCAGGATCTGAGTTGATGGGATGGAAGGCATCGCCAGGATCTGAGCTGATGGGATGGAAGACATCGCCAGGATCTGAGTTGATGGGATAGAAGGCTTTGCCAGGATCTGAGCTGATGGGATGGAAGGCATCGCCAGGATCTGAGCTGATCTGGAAGGCATCGCCAGGATCTGAGCTGATGGGATGGAAGGCATCGCCAGGATCTGAGCTGATGGGATAGAAGGCATTGCCAGGATCTGAGCTGATCTGGAAGGCATCGCCAGGATCTGAGCTGATGGGATAGAAGGCATTGCCAGGATCTGAGCTGATCTGGAAGGCATCGCCAGGATCTGAGCTGATGGGATAGAAGGCATTGCCAGGATCTGAGCTGATCTGGAAGGCATCGCCAGGATCTGAGTTGATGGGATAGAAGGCTTCGCAGTGATCTGAGCTGATGGGATGGAAGGCAGCCCCAGGATCTGAGCTGATGGGATAGAAGGCATCACCAGGATCTGAGCTGATGGGATAGAAGGCAGCCCCAGGATCTGAGCTGATGGGATGGAAGGCATCGCCAGGATCTGAGCTGATGGGATAGAAGGCATCGCCAGGATCTGAGCTGATGGGATAGAATGCATCGCCAGGATCTGAGCTGATGGGATGGAAGGCTTCGCAGTGATCTGAGCTGATGGGATGGAAGGCATCGCCAGGATCTGAGCTGATGGGATGGAAGGCATCGCCAGGATCTGAGCTGATGGGATGGAAGGCATTGCCAGGATCTGAGCTTATATCCACTGAGCAGTGGGAGAAGATTTTACTATTAGTCAATTCATCCTCTATTTGTGCTAAACATGCCCTAATACAATTTAAGGTTGTACATAGAGCTCATATGTCTAAGGATAAACTTGCTCGATTTTGTTCTCATGTTAATCCAACCTATGACAGATGTCATTCTGATGTTGCCTCATTGACCCATATGTTTTGGTCTTGCCATTGTTTGCAAAATTACTGGAAAGATATTTTCAGTATTATTTCAAGAGTTCTGAATATCAATTTCCAACCGCATCCTTTTACTGCAATTTTTGGTTTACCGATGGTGGATAATAGTCGTTTATCCCCCTCATCTCGACGAATGATTGCATTTGTTACATTGATGGCTAGAAGATCTATTTTATTGAATTGAAAAGAAATTAATCCTCCAACTATATTTCAGTGGTTTTCTCAAACTATCTCTTGTTTGAGCTTAGAAAAAAATTAGAAGCGTTGTTTTTGATCCTTCAGTTAAATTTGAAGAAACTTGGAGACCATTTATACAACATTTTCATGAGTTCAATTGTCTTTTCCTAAACCTTACTTTTATTATCCTTAATTATATGGATGGAGGTTCAGAGTTATTGGCACTACTGTATGTATTTAACACTATGCAATGGCCCATGTTGGTTAGTGTTTTTTTTCTTCTCTTTTTTTGCTTTTTTTTCTTTTTGTTTCTTTTGTTCATAAATACTATGAGTTTGGGAGGCTATATATATTGATTATTATATATTTGAATGTCTACTTAAACTATGAATTATCTACTCTCAAACACTTTGTATTCATGTTTCATTTATGTTTGTTTAAAAATTAATAAAAAGATTTAAAAAGAAAGAATCTGAGCTGATCTGGAAGGCATTGCCAGGATCTGAGCTGATGGGATGGAAGGCATCGCCAGTATCTGAGCTGATGGGATGGAAGGCATCGCAGTGATCTGAGTTGATGGGATAGAATGCATCACCAGGATCTGAGCTGATCTGGAAGGCATCGCCAGGATCTGAGCTGATGGGATGGAAGGCATCGCCAGGATCTGAGCTGATGGGATGGAAGGCATCGCAGTGATCTGAGTTGATGGGATAGAATGCATCACCAGGATCTGAGCTGATCTGGAAGGCATCGCCAGGATCTGAGCTGATGGGATGGAAGGCATCGCCAGGATCTGAGCTGATGGGATGGAAGGCATCGCCAGGATCTGAGCTTATGAGATAGAAGGCATCGCCAGGATCTGAGCTGATGAGATAGAAGGCATCACCAGGATCTGAGCTGATGGGATAGAAGGCATCACCAGGATCTGAGCTGATGAGATAGAAGGCATTGCCAGGATCTGAGCTGATGGGATGGAAGGCATCGCCAGGATCTGAGCTGATGGGATGGAAGGCATCGCCAGGATCTGAGCTGATGAGATAGAAGGCATCACCAGGATCTGAGCTGATGGGATAGAAGGCATCACCAGGATCTGAGCTGATGGGATAGAAGGCATCACCAGGATCTGAGCTGATGGGATAGAAGGCATCACCAGGATCTGAGCTGATGAGATAGAAGGCATCACCAGGATCTGAGCTGATGGGATAGAAGGCATCACCAGGATCTGAGCTGATGGGATAGAAGGCATCACCAGGATCTGAGCTGATGGGATAGAAGGCATCACCAGGATCTGAGCTGATGGGATGGAAGGCATCGCCAGGATCTGAGCTGATGGGATGGAAGGCATCGCCAGGATCTGAGCTGATGGGATAGAAGGCATCGCCAGGATCTGAGCTGATGGGATGGAAGACATTGCCAGGATCTGAGCTGATGGGATGGAAGGCATCGCCAGGATCTGAGCTGATGGGATAGAAGGCATCGCCAGGATCTGAGTTGATGGGATGGAAGGCATCGCCAGGATCTGAGTTGATGGGATAGAAGGCATCGCCAGGATCTGAGCTGATGGGATGGAAGGCATCGCCAGGATCTGAGCTGATGGGATGGAAGGCATCGCCAGGATCTGAGCTGATGGGATGGAAGGCATCGCAGTGATCTGAGTTGATGGGATAGAATGCATCACCAGGATGTGAGCTGATCTGGCAGGCATCGCCAGGATCTGAGCTGATGGGATAGAAGGCATCGCCAGGATCTGAGCTGATGGGATAGAATGCATCGCCAGGATCTGAGCTGATGGGATGGAAGGCTTCGCAGTGATCTGAGCTGATGGGATGGATGGCATCGCCAGGATCTGAGCTGATGGGATGGAAGGCATCGCCAGGATCTGAGCTGATGGGATGGAAGGCATTGCCAGGATCTGAGCTTATATCCACTGAGCAGTGGGAGAAGATTTTACTATTAGTCAATTCATCCTCTATTTGTGCTAATCATGCCCTAATACAATTTAAGGTTGTACATAGAGCTCATATGTCTAAGGATAAACTTGCTCGATTTTGTTCTCATGTTAATCCAACCTATGACAGATGTCATTCTGATGTTGCCTCATTGACCCATATGTTTTGGTCTTGCCATTGTTTGCAAAATTACTGGAAAGATATTTTCAGTATTATTTCAAGAGTTCTGAATATCAATTTCCAACCGCATCCTTTTACTGCAATTTTTGGTTTACCGATGGTGGATAATAGTCGTTTATCCCCCTCATCTCGACGAATGATTGCATTTGTTACATTGATGGCTAGAAGATCTATTTTATTGAATTGAAAAGAAATTAATCCTCCAACTATATTTCAGTGGTTTTCTCAAACTATCTCTTGTTTGAGCTTAGAAAAAAATTAGAAGCGTTGTTTTTGATCCTTCAGTTAAATTTGAAGAAACTTGGAGACCATTTATACAACATTTTCATGAGTTAAATTGTCTTTTCCTAAACCTTACTTTTATTATCCTTAATTATATGGATGGAGGTTCAGAGTTATTGGCACTACTGTATGTATTTAACACTATGCAATGGCCCATGTTGGTTAGTGTTTTTTTTCTTCTCTTTTTTTGCTTTTTTTTCTTTTTGTTTCTTTTGTTCATAAATACTATGAGTTTGGGAGGCTATATATATTGATTATTATATATTTGAATGTCTACTTAAACTATGAATTATGTACTCTCAAACACTTTGTATTCATGTTTCATTTATGTTTGTTTAAAAATTAATAAAAAGATTTAAAAAGAAAGGATCTGAGCTGATCTGGAAGGCATTGCCAGGATCTGAGCTGATGGGATGGAAGGCATCGCCAGGATCTGAGCTGATGGGATGGAAGGCATCGCAGTGATCTGAGTTGATGGGATAGAATGCATCACCAGGATCTGAGCTGATCTGGAAGGCATCGCCAGGATCTGAGCTGATGGGATGGAAGGCATCACCAGGATCTGAGCTGATGGGATAGAAGGCATCGCCAGGATCTGAGCTGATGGGATGGAAGGCATCGCCAGGATCTGAGCTGATGAGTTAGAAGGCATCGCCAGGATCTGAGCTGATGAGATAGAAGGCATCACCAGGATCTGAGCTGATGGGATAGAAGGCATCACCAGGATCTGAGCTGATGGGATAGAAGGCATTGCCAGGATCTGAGCTGATGAGATAGAAGGCATCGCCAGGATCTGAGCTGATGAGATAGAAGGCATCACCAGGATCTGAGCTGATGGGATAGAAGGCATTGCCAGGATCTGAGCTGATGGGATAGAAGGCATCACCAGAATCTGAGCTGATGAGATAGAAGGCATTGCCAGGATCTGAGCTGATGGGATGGAAGGCATCGCCAGGATCTGAGCTGATGGGATGGAAGGCATCGCAGTGATCTGAGTTGATGGGATAGAATGCATCACCAGGATCTGAGCTGATCTGGAAGGCATCGCCAGGATCTGAGCTGATGGGATGGAAGGCATCACCAGGATCTGAGCTGATGGGATAGAAGGCATCGCCAGGATCTGAGCTGATGGGATGGAAGGCATCACCAGGATCTGAGCTGATGAGATAGAAGGCATCGCCAGGATCTGAGCTGATGAGATAGAAGGCATCACCAGGATCTGAGCTGATGGGATAGAAGGCATCACCAGGATCTGAGCTGATGGGATAGAAGGCATTGCCAGGATCTGGGCTGATGAGATAGAAGGCATCGCCAGGATCTGAGCTGATGAGATAGAAGGCATCACCAGGATCTGAGCTGATGGGATAGAAGGCATTGCCAGGATCTGAGCTGATGGGATAGAAGGCATCACCAGGATCTGAGCTGATGGGATGGAAGGCATCGCCAGGATCTGAGCTGATGGGATGGAAGGCATTGCCAGGATCTGAGCTGATCTGGAAGGCATCGCCAGGATCTGAGCTGATGGGATGGAATGCATCGCCAGGATCTGAGCTGATGGGATGGAAGACATCGCCAGGATCTGAGCTCATGGGATGGAAGGCATCGCCAGGATCTGAGCTGATGGGATGGAAGGCATTGCCAGGATCTGAGCTGACTAGATGTCAACAACCAAGCATCAAACCAAACTGGCTCAGATTTGGAGATTTCCTCCCAGTAACAGAGGGGTTCCTGGTTGACATACAGAACCAGGAGTTTAACACAAAATATTATTAAAACCTCATAATTAAAGACCAACGATTTCAAAATGAGTATTGCAGAAAATGCCAGGAGACAATCCAACACATGACAGGATCCTGTAGCAATTTAACTCAGTCTGATTACCAACACAGGCACAATCAATTGGCAAACATCATTCACTAAAACCTTGCTTGAAAATACAAACTATGAAAAGAAACCATACATTATTATAAATGCAAGCCTATTTTAGAGTCTGAATCCCACAAATAACATCATGACCGATCTGTTATTACAGATAAGACAATGCATAATAATGATCTAGATATAATAATACAGGATAAATAAGAAAGAACAATTTACTTAATAGATATAGCCATTCTGAACACTTAATATACAGAACTCAATAAGTGAAAACACTAGAAATATGCTGAACTAAAAGAGGAAATTGACAAAATATATATTGTCCCAATAGTAATATCTACAACTGGCATTACACTATAGCATTAAACAATCAGGCTACACATCTATATCTTCAGAAAGCCACAATACTAACCACCACTAGAATAGTCTGAAAGTTGCTAGTAATTGAGAAATGAGCGTGCTTGGCTCATATCTCAGGTTTTACCAGCTGGAACTGAGAATAAAAAAATAATAATAGTAATAAATAGGTAATAAATATTGAGAATGAGATGAAGAGTTCTTGAAAGTGACTTTGTGGGATGTGGGAACATTTCACTGATGGGATGTGCAAGGTTTTATCTGAGGTGTAATAAATGCTTCCTGAATCTGGTGGGATGGTGTGGGTCCTAAGGCTCTTGTAGCTACTTCCTGATGTCAGCAGTGAGAAGGGAGTATGGACTGGATGGCGGAGGTACCTGATGATGGATGCTGCTTTCCTGCAACACCCCACTCCATGTAGATGTGCTCAATGGTGGGGTGGGCTTTTCCCCTGATGGACTGGGCCATATCCACATCTTTTTGTAGTTTCCTCCATTCAAGGGCATTGGTGTTTCCATGCCAGACCATGATGCAACCAGCCAATGAACTCTCCACCACACATCGAATGAAGTTTGATAAAGTTTTAGATGATATGTCGAACCTTGGCACATTTCTGAGAAAGTAGAGGAGCTGCCATGCTTTCTTCGTCATGCCACTTACATGCCGGACACAGGGCAGATTGAAAGGTTGCTGGTCCTCTACAACTCTGATTCCCCCATGAGGACTGGCACATGGACCTCTGGTTCATCCTCCTGAAGTAACTAATCAGCTCCTTGCCGACAGTGTGGTCAGTATCTGAGGCTGGCTAAGCCTGCTTAGTTTCTTCTGGAGAGGCAGAGGCTGAGGGGAGATCTGATAGAGGTTTATGAACAGCATAGATAGAGTGGACAGGGAGCATCTGTTTCCCAGGGTTGAAATGTCTATACCAGAGGGCATGCATTGAAGTTAAGAGAGAGCAGATTCAAATGGGATGTGAGGGGTAAGATTTTTATTCAGAGAGTGGTAGTTGCCTGGAATTTGATACTTGGTCTGGTGGTAGAGGCAAATACCACCTTTTAAGAGATGCCAGGCTTTTAAGAGATGCTTGGAGAGGCACATGGACGTTAGGAAGATGGAGGGATATGGACATGGTGTAGGTGGGAGGGATTAGTGTTTGGGTGTTTCTGATTTGCTTTTTAGCTGGTTTGTCACAAAGTTGTGGGCCAAATGGCCTGCGCGTGTGCTGTACTGTTCATGTGGGTAGAATTATAATGGTTCAATGGCAGTTAGGGATAGTGAAATTCAAAGTCGAGTTTATTATCATCTGCACCAGTACACATACGTACAGGTGCAATGAAACACTTCCTTGTAGCAGCATCACTGGCACATGGCATCAGATAAGTATCATTCACTAAAAAATAAACAGAATTAAGCACAATTTTTACAAGAAGGAACACAAAATGTCCATTTTAGTGCAAAGTGGTGACAATGGTCAGAGTGTTACTGAGCTCTGGTGATTAGGGTTATGTCGGTTGGTTCAAGAACCAACTGGTTGAAGGGTAGTCGCTGTTCTTGAACTTGCGACTTCAGGCCTCTGTACCTCAACTGAGTGATTGTGAACTTCAGGAAAAGGAAGTTGAGGGATCACACACCACTCCTCATCAAGGGGTCAGCAGTCTCTGAACATTTCTGAAGATCTATCCTGGGCCCAATATATTAATGCAATTATGAGGAAGGCACACCAGTGCCTGTATATTAACAGGAGTCTGAGTTCACTTGGTACGTCACCACACACCACCGTGTTTCTCAGTCACTGCAGAGTTATTCCGTAACCATCCCCTCCCGTTCCACACATACAGACAGATGTACACAGACACAGGTACACACACAAGAGGAAGGAAATATAGACATTCAGCTTTTAACTATCAAACATCATGATACCTAATCTTGGCTGAAAGCAAACTATTGTGCATCGAGTCGATTCAAGATTGTAGGAACCATTTACTTGGTTTTGTGATTTAACTTTATCTCTCTCACTTACAATTATCAACATGTGCTGACTGAGATAGTTTTCTCTTTGCATCTGTTATTGCTTCTCTCAATCCAGATGCCTGTGGAAGATTTGCAGATTAGCAAGCCCGAAAATCAATTGCTTCAGACTTCAATGCACTCAGTGCCTGTGTACCTGCAGCTTCTATAGGAATAGGATTGCAAAGAGATACAGAGAGACCATTCGGCCCACTGCTTCTGTTCTGGTGAAAAAAGAGCCACGTAGGTGCACATCTTCTCTGAGGATCATCGCCTTGTCACGGTAGAGATGGTTGTCAGTAACCGAGATCACGAGGCGATACTGTCTGGAGTTTAGCCGTCTGGCGCTAAGCCATCTGGTGTTTATCCCCCTGGTGCTGAGCTCCTGGTAGTGTCACCCATGCTGGTGACATCAAGGGAGATGTTCCAGACAAAGAGCGATCCAACAAAGACCTCAACAATGGCGCAGGCAGAAGATGACGACACATCACGATGTAGCAAATGTGGAGGAAGACTGCAGCAGTGAAGGGTCCCCAGTAATTGTGCCCTCCGTGCCACTCGGCCCTGAGCCCAATCTGTCAATGACCATGTGGTGTCTTCCTGTGCATCAGCCTCCTCACGTTAAACAAAGTCACACACAGACATTCTCCATGAAGAGTTCCACCCTAACATCCTAGATTAAGTCCTGAGCATATCAGAAAGTGGTGAATGGGTCAAGGTCATGATATGTGGGTGCCAGAGAGGGCTCTACGACCATCTGAGGACCCACCAATGGACAACCCCTGAGGAGATCATTCTCGGCTCTGGAGCGATTGTACTGCTAGTTCTTTATGTGGAAAATGGTGGGGGGGCACTCTTTATTAAGTGTTAAAGTTTTTAATTCCTCTACCCTTCAAGGTAATGAATTTCAGACCCAAGGACTTGAAATATTTGAATTAACCCAATTAAACCTACAAGCAGTTCCTGAGTTACGAGAGAATAAAAAGACATTGCACTTTTTATTCTTACGTTTATTGACAATATGTTACTGTTCAATTACATTCCTCAAAGCCAATGGCACTCTTGCCACTCATGTGGCCCTCTCAGGTGGTACACCCCTTCAAAAATTGAGAGGATTTCTCAGCCAATCTGCCTGTCCCTCACCCCGCATCCAGTAGGTCCCTCATCAAGGACTCTCACGATCCAGGCCACACTCTCTTTGGGCTATTACCAGGAGGACTGGAAGCTGTAGACCCCACACCACCTGGTTCAGGAACAGTTATGACGCCACAACCATTCGGCTCCTGAGCTAGTGCACCAGAACGTGTATCTCAAGGTAGTTTGTGGTAACATTTACGTTCTCTGATAATGACTCAGCACGTAGTCCTGCAGCCTGCAATGTGCCAGTCAGTAGCATTCCTTTTTGGACATCTCAATGTGCTGGTAAAACTACAGGGCATCTTTCACTGAGACGATGATCTTCCAGTGGGGGCAGGGGGGGAGGTCTGTGTGTTCCCCTGGGAACATTCCTCGATCAGTGAGTGCTTGGGATGAACCGTGACACAGACCCTTGCACCTTTCTCCACACCCAGAGCCCACAAAGTGTTGTAGAAGGCATGTCCAGAAATATGGTGTTTGTATCCCAAGGAAGGACCAATGTGCTCCTGAGGGACATTTCTTCCTACTTCGGCACTAAAAACACAGTCTCATCCCACATCAGTGATTCTATTAAGCTCACATTGACCAAACTGCCAGCTACGTATTATTAAGGGAACCCCTCCCTCCCAAACACTAACCCCACCCTCAGGATACCAGTGCAGTAGCTTTGACAGTGCCAGGGTGAGTGGTGGTGTGGTGCAGAGAATTGCGTGATTTCTGAGTAAATTGGATAACTGGTGGGAGTTAAGTAGGTCACAACAATGTTATGGAAGGGGAATGAAGAATAACAGGATTGGTTTTGGCTATAAGTATGAGAGCTTTGATGGTGAATAGGTTAAATAAACCAAATTCTCCCAATAACTCCACAGTCATATGAGTTACATATAGACTGGCGTCATCTGATGCTCACAGGATGGTAAGGCTGTGCAGTGGATAAATGATTGAAACTGGTAAACTGGTTTATTATCGTCACACGGACTGAGGGGCAATGACTGTTTTACCCACCATCCACGCAGATCATTTCATCACATCAGCACATTGACGTTGTATGAGGGATAAGCAACAACAGAATGAAAAATAAAGTGATGTGAAATGTCCCAACATGTCAGCCATCCTTTTCCCTCCACAGATGCTGCCTGACCCACTGAGTCCCTTGGGTATTTTGTTTTTGGCTCCTGGTTCTAGCCTCTCAGTCTCTCGTGTCTGCATGATGGGAGTGCCTTCACCAGAGGGATGGCCACATTTCCAACTCTACACCTTGTTCACAAGAACAATTAAACGTGGGCAATAAACGTTGCTTTTGTCTGTGGCTTCCTCAAGAAATGGATCAATAACAAAGACTTTGCTGTGTTGTCCAGCTTCGAGAAGTCTCACCAGCATTTCTAATAACTCAGGACATTAAAGAAATTTGGCATCTCCCCTCTAATCCTCACCAATTTAATTGGCGGCATCCTGGGCAGATGCATCATGGATTGATTGGCAACTGGTCTGCCTGTGACTGCAGGGAACTGTAGTGAACACAGCTCAGCACGTCATGGAAACCATAATATACAGGAGTAGAATTAGGCCATCCTCCCTATCACCTGCTCCACAAACCAATCTCTTCCATAAACACTTTCTACACTTCTTGCTGCATCTGTAAAGCAGCTAGCATAATCAAAGACCTCTTCCACCCTAAACATTTCCAATTCTCCCCGTTCCCATCAGGCAGAAGGTCCAAAAGCCTTTAAGCATGCACTACCAGGATCAGAGACTGTCAGGAGCCTTTGAGCCTGAGCAGTGAGCTGTTAGCACTGGGCTTCAAGGTTTCCAGAACACCTGTATTTATTAATTCTTGTCTTAACCAAAGTTGTTAAGCCCTTGTGCTTTGTTTCATATGATTAGTTTATTTTGTCTTGCACGAGTTTTCCATATTCCAGTTCTGTGGTTAGTTAAGATATTCCCAATTAGCGCTTGTTCCAGATCAGTCCTTACTTTGAGAATGATTTGCCTCATGGTGTCACTAGGTCGAGCCACCTATGCTCTGTTGGAATTCCCATGAATAATTTCCAGTTCCTGTCTCTACTTGGGAGTCTGTTGTTCCTAAGCAGTTGGGTACAGTCATTACCAACACACATTGTGACAAAGACAGCTTCTATGTGCTGTTATAAAACTATAGTATGGTCCCCCAGTACGATACGATGGACTCCTGACATCAATCTACTCGCTTTGACCATGCACAGTAATGTCTGAGTGCAGCACAGTTTCACTGTAACGGAGAGTTTATTCTGCATTCAGTTATCGCTTTACTTTGTCCTACCTCAATAAATTGTAATGAATTGACCTCAATGAGTTGTAATGAATTAATTGGTGTGAACAGTATGCAAGGCAGGTTTTTCACCTGTACTTTGATACACGACAGTAGTAAACAAATTTATCAATGTTTGTGGCAGAACAAGAAAGATCAGTTATTTTTATTTTTATTACTGTGTACTGTGAAAGTTCCTCTTCCTGAGCTTGTGTCCATTTTCTCCAAATGGTTAACATAACACCGTTACAATGTCAATGATCCGAGTTCAATCCGGCTGTAGTCAGTAAGGAGTTAACATGTACTTCCTGTGACTGCATGGATTTCCTCCCACGCTCCAAGGACATCCGGGCTAGTAGGCAGCATGGATGCCATTGGGCAGAATGGGTATGCTGGCCCGGAAGAGCTGCTGTACCTCTCAATAGAGCATTGAAATGCAGAGACTCGAACCCTGGATATGGTTCTGAATATATTTATCATGTCGGCACAGAGCAATATAGACATAGAAAAGCTACGTCCCTTCAACCATTCAGTTCTTGAACTAACCAACACACCCTCAACCATGTCCCTTTCGATCATTTTGCTCTGAAATGTACTTAGTTTATTTATTCTTTGTTCTAATTGTGCTCTTTCTTGCAAAAAATTGCATATTACTTATAGTTAACTTGAGTTGTTTTGTGAATATATTGTCAGGTGTTCTGCTCCAATGCAATACCAATACATCGTCAAGGGTGCCGATCCAATGTAATAACAATACCTTGTCAGGGGTTCCGATCCAATGTAATGACAATACATTGTCAGGGGTGCTGATCCAATGTAATGACAATACATTGTCAGGGGTGCTGCTTCCTGCTTTTCAGTTGAAACATAAAACTGGAGACCCTCTCTGTCTGCTCAGGAAAACATGGAATCTCAGCTGGGACTGTGCACCTCCCAAATGCAAAGCCATTAATTCCAGGAGCTGTTCCATAATCCTGTGGTGTGAGGGGCTGATCAGAATCAGAATCAGGTTTATTATCAGTAACATATGCTGTGAAATGTGTTTGCTTTGCGACAGCAGTGTAGTAAAAGACATAAAAAATGACTGCAAGTTACAATAAATGAATAAATAAATAAAACATGCAAAGATTCTCTCATAGACATGGTCTTCATCCTTTGATCTAAGAAAGTTTGTGCTAGCATTGGAGAGGGTCCAGAGGAGGTTCACAGAATGATCCCAGGAATGAAAGGGTTAACATATGGGGAGTGTTTGATGGCTCTGTGCCTGTACCCATGAGAGTTTAGAAGAATGCGGGTGGGTGAGGAATCTAATTGAATCCTACCGAATATTGAAAGACCTGCATTGATAGGACATAGAGAGGATGCCACTAATAGTGCGAGAGTCTAGGACCAGAGGGCACAGCCTCAGAATACAAGGACGTCCCTTTAGACCAAAAATGAGGAGGAACTTCTTTAGCAAGAGGGTGGTGAATCTGTGGAATTCATTGCCACACTGGATATATTTAAAGTGGAGGTTGATAGGTCCTTGATTAGTAGGGGTGTCAAAGATAACAGGGAGAAGGCAGGGAAATGAGGTTTAGATGGAGAATAAATCAGCCATGATGGAATTGTGGAATGGTCTCAGTTGGCTGACTGGTCTAATTTTGCTCCTATGTCTTATGGTCGTACTAAGTAAAGAAGTCTGATGAATGCTTTGCCATTAGGCAGTTAAATACTGCTCAGCTGGTAAAGTCAAGGTGACTGTGGCAGAGGCTGCTGCTGTTGAACAAATGAGAGCCCGTCACCACGCCAACGGCACCATGAGACTTTTGTTCTGGGGGGTCTGATTCTGTTTTAAAGACTGCAGAGTCAGCAGTCCCTCAGCATTGGGAAATCTCCTCTCTTCAGTCCCTCAGCATCGGGAAATCAATCCCTCAGCATTGGGAAATCTCCTCTCTTCGGTCCCTCAGCATTGGGAAATCTCCTCTCTTCAGTCCGTCAGCATTGGGAAATCTCCTCTCTTCAGTCTCTCAGCATTGGGAAATCTCCTCTCTTCAGTCCCTCAGCATTGGGAAATCTCCTCTCTTCAGTCCGTCAGCATTGGGAAATCTCCTCTCTTCAGTCTCTCAGCATTGGGAAATCTCCTCTCTTCAGTCCCTCAGCATTGGAAAATCTCCTCTCTTCAGTCCGTCAGCATTGGGAAATCTCCTCTCTTCAGTCTCTCAGCATTGGGAAATCTCCTTTCTTCAGTCCCTCAGCATTGGAAAATCAGTCGCTCAGCATTGGGAAATCTCCTCTCTTCGGTCCCTCAGCATTGGGAAATCTCCTCTCTTCAGTCCCTCAGCATAGGAAAATCAGTCCTTCAGCATTGGGAAATCTCTCTTCGGTCCCTCAGCATTGGGAAATCTCCTCTCTTCAGTCCCTCAGCATTGGGAAATCTCTCTTCAGTCCTTCAGCATTGGGAAATCTCCTCTCTTCAGTCTCTCAGCATTGGGAAATCTCCTCTCTTCAGTCCCTCAGCATTGGGAAATCTCTCTTCAGTCCTTCAGCATTGGGAAATCTCCTCTCTTCAGTCCGTCAGCATTGGGAAATCTCCTCTCTTCAGTCCCTCAGCATTGGGAAATCTCCTCTCTTCAGTCCTTCAGCATTGGGAAATCTCCTCTCTTCAGTCCCTCAGCATTAGGAAATCTCCTCTCTTCAGTCCTTCAGCATTGGGAAATCTCCTCTCTACAGTCTCTCAGCATTGGGAAATCTCCTCTCTTCAGTCCCTCAGCATTGGGAAATCTCTCTTCAGTCCTTCAGCATTGGGAAATCTCCTCTCTTCAGTCCGTCAGCATTGGGAAATCTCCTCTCTTCAGTCTCTCAGCATTGGGAAATCTCCTCTCTTCAGTCCCTCAGCATTGGGAAATCAATCCCTCAGCATTGGGAAATCTCCTCTCTTCGGTCCCTCAGCATTGGGAAATCTCCTCTCTTCAGTCCGTCAGCATTGGGAAACCTCCTCTCTTCAGTCTCTCAGCATTGGGAAATCTCCTCTCTTCAGTCCCTCAGCATTGGGAAATCTCCTCTCTTCAGTCCGTCAGCATTGGGAAATCTCCTCTCTTCAGTCTCTCAGCATTGGGAAATCTCCTCTCTTCAGTCCCTCAGCATTGGAAAATCTCCTCTCTTCAGTCCGTCAGCATTGGGAAATCTCCTCTCTTCAGTCTCTCAGCATTGGGAAATCTCCTTTCTTCAGTCCCTCAGCATTGGAAAATCAGTCGCTCAGCATTGGGAAATCTCCTCTCTTCGGTCCCTCAGCATTGGGAAATCTCCTCTCTTCAGTCCCTCAGCATTGGAAAATCAGTCCTTCAGCATTGGGAAATCTCTCTTCGGTCCCTCAGCATTGGGAAATCTCCTCTCTTCAGTCCCTCAGCATTGGGAAATCTCTCTTCAGTCCTTCAGCATTGGGAAATCTCCTCTCTTCAGTCTCTCAGCATTGGGAAATCTCCTCTCTTCAGTCCCTCAGCATTGGGAAATCTCTCTTCAGTCCTTCAGCATTGGGAAATCTCCTCTCTTCAGTCCGTCAGCATTGGGAAATCTCCTCTCTTCAGTCCCTCAGCATTGGGAAATCTCCTCTCTTCAGTCCTTCAGCATTGGGAAATCTCCTCTCTTCAGTCCCTCAGCATTGGGAAATCTCCTCTCTTCAGTCCTTCAGCATTGGGAAATCTCCTCTCTACAGTCTCTCAGCATTGGGAAATCTCCTCTCTTCAGTCCCTCAGCATTGGGAAATCTCTCTTCAGTCCTTCAGCATTGGGAAATCTCCTCTCTTCAGTCCGTCAGCATTGGGAAATCTCTCTTCAGTCTCTCAGCATTGGGAAATCTCCTCTCTTCAGTCACTCAGCATTGGGAAATCTCCTCTCTTCAGTCCGTCAGCATTGGGAAATCTCCTCTCTTCAGTCCCTCAGCATTGGGAAATCTCCTGTCTTCAGTCCTTCAGCATTGGGAAGTCTCCTCTCTTCAGTCTCTCAGCATTGGGAAATCTCCTCTCTTCAGTCACTCAGCATTGGGAAATCTCTCTTCAGTCCTTCAGCATTGACAAATCTCCTCTCTTCAGTCCGTCAGCATTGGGAAATCTCCTCTCTTCAGTCTCTCAGCATTGGGAAATCTCCTCTCTTCAGTCCCTCAGCATTGGGAAATCTCTCTTCAGTCCTTCAGCATTGGGAAATCTCCTCTCTTCAGTCCGTCAGCATTGGGAAATCTCCTCTCTTCAGTCCTTCAGCATTGGGAAATCTCCTCTCTTCAGTCCCTCAGCATTGGGAAATCTCCTCTCTTCAGTCCTTCAGCATTGGGAAATCTCCTCTCTTCAGTCTCTCAGCATTGGGAAATCTCCTCTCTTCAGTCTCTCAGCATTGGGAAATCTACTCTCTTCAGTCACTCAGCTTTGGGAAATCTCTCTTCAGTCCTTCAGCATTGGGAAATCTCCTCTCTTCAGTCCGTCAGCATTGGGAAATCTCCTCTCTTCAGTCCCTCAGCATTGGGAAATCTCCTCTCTTCAGTCCCTCAGCATTGGGAAATCTCCTCTCTTCAGTCCCTCAGCATTGGGAAATCCCTCTTCGGTCCCTCAGCATTGGGAAATCTCCTCTCTTCAGTCCCTCAGCATTGGAAAATCAGTCCCTCAGCATTGGGAAATCTCCTCTCTTCGGTCCCTCAGCATTGGGAAATCTCCTCTCTTCAGTCCCTCAGCGTTGGGAAATCTCTCTTCGGTCCCTCAGCATTGGGAAATCTTCTCTCTTCAGTTCCTCACTATTGGGAAATCTCCTCTCTTCAGTCCCTCAGCATTGGGAAATCTCCTCTCTTCAGTCCGTCAGCATTGGGAAATCTCCTCTCTTCAGTCCCTCAGCATTGGGAAATCTCCTCTCTTCAGTCCTTCAGCATTGGGAAGTCTCCTCTCTTCAGTCTCTCAGCATTGGGAAATCTCCTCTCTTCAGTCCCTCAGCATTGGGAAATCTCTCTTTGGTCCCTCAGCATTGGGAAATCTCCTCTCTTCAGTTCCTCAGCATTGGGAAATCTCCTCTCTTCGGTCCCTCAGCATTGGGAAATCTCCTCTCTTCAGTTCCTCAGCATTGCGAAATCTCCTCTCTTCAGTCCCTCAGCATTGGGAAATCTCCTCTCTTCAGTCCCTCAGCATTGGGAAATCCCTCTTCGGTCCCTCAGCTTTGGGAAATCTCCTCTCTTCAGTCCCTCAGCATTGGGAAATCTCCTCTCTTCGGTCCCTGAGCATTGGGAAATCTCCTCTCTTCAGTTCCTCAGCATTGGGAAATCTCCTCTGTTCGGTCCCTCAGCATTGGGAAATCTCCTCTCTTCAGTCCCTCAGCATTGGGAAATCTCTCTTCGGTCCCTCAGCATTGGGAAATCTCCTCTCTTCAGTTCCTCAGCATTGGGAAATCTCCTCTCTTCGGTCCCTCAGCATTGGGAAATCTCCTCTCTTCAGTTCCTCAGCATTGCGAAATCTCCTCTCTTCAGTCCCTCAGCATTGGGAAATCTCCTCTCTTCAGTCCCTCAGCATTGGGAAATCTCCTCTCTTCAGTTCCTCAGCATTGCGAAATCTCCTCTCTTCAGTCCCTCAGCATTGGGAAATCTCCTCTCTTCAGTCCCTCAGCATTGGGAAATCTCCTGTCTTCGGTCCCTCAGCATTGGGAAATCTCCTCTCTTCAGTTCCTCAGCATTGCGAAATCTCCTCTCTTCAGTCCCTCAGCATTGGGAAATCTCCTCTCTTCCGTCCCTCAGCATTGGAAAATCAGTCCCTCAGCATTGGGAAATCTCCTCTCTTCAGTCCGTCAGCATTGGGAAATCTCCTCTCTTCGGTCCTTCAGTATTGGGAAATCTCCTGTCTTCGGTCCCTCAGCATTGGGAAATCTCCTCTCTTCGGTCCCTCAGCATTGGGAAATCTCCTCTCTTCAGTCCCTCAGCATTGGGAAATCTCCTCTCTTCAGTCCGTCAGCATTGGGAAATCTCCTCTCTTCAGTCCCTCAGCATTGGGAAATCTCCTCTCTTCGGTCCCTCAGCATTGGGAAATCTCCTCTCTTCAGTCCCTCAGCATTGGGAAATCTCCTCTCTTCAGTCCGTCAGCATTGGGAAATCTCCTCTCTTCAGTCCCTCAGCAATGGGAAATCTCTCTTCGGTCCCTCAGCATTGGGAAATCTCCTCTCTTCAGTCCGTCAGCATTGGGAAATCTCATCTCTTCAGTCCCTCAGCAATGGGAAATCTCTCTTCGGTCCCTCAGCATTGGGAAATCTCCTCTCTTCAGTCCGTCAGCATTGGGAAATCTCTCTTCAGTCCCTCAGCATTGGGAAATCTCCTCTCTTCAGTCCGTCAGCATTGGGAAATCTCTCTTCAGTCCCTCAGCATTGGGAAATCTCCTCTCTTCAGTCCCTCAGCATTGGGAAATCTCCTCTCTTCAGTCCCTCAGCATTGGGAAATCTCTCTTCAGTCCGTCAGCATTGGGAAATCTCCTCTCTTCGGTCCCTCAGCATTGGGAAATCTCCTCTCTTCAGTCCGTCAGCATTGGGAAATCTCTCTTCAGTCCGTCAGCATTGGGAAATCTCCTCTCTTCAGTCCCTCAGCATTGGGAAATCTCCTCTCTTCAGTCCCTCAGCATTGGGAAATCTCCTCTCTTCAGTCCCTCAGCATTGGGAAATCTCCTCTCTTCAGTCCCTCAGCATTGGGAAATCTCCTCTCTTCAGTCCCTCAGCATTGGGAAATCTCCTCTCTTCAGTCCCTCAGCATTGGGAAATCTCCTCTCTTCAGTCCCTCAGCATTGGGAAATCTCCTCTCTTCAGTCCGTCAGCATTGGGAAATCTCTCTTCAGTCCCTCAGCATTGGGAAATCTCCTCTCTTCAGTCCGTCAGCATTGGGAAATCTCTCTTCAGTCCCTCAGCATTGGAAAATCTCCTCTCTTCAGTCCCTCAGCATTGGGAAATCTCCTCTCTTCAGTCCGTCAGCATTGGGAAATCTCCTCTCTTCAGTCCCTCAGCATTGGGAAATCTCCTCTCTTCAGTCCTTCAGCATTGGGAAGTCTCCTCTCTTCAATCTCTCAGCATTGGGAAATCTCCTCTCTTCAGTCCCTCAGCATTGGGAAATCTCTCTTTGGTCCCTCAGCATTGGGAAATCTCCTCTCTTCAGTTCCTCAGCATTGGGAAATCTCCTCTCTTCGGTCCCTCAGCATTGGGAAATCTCCTCTCTTCAGTTCCTCAGCATTGCGAAATCTCCTCTCTTCAGTCCCTCAGCATTGGGAAATCTCCTCTCTTCAGTCCCTCAGCATTGGGAAATCCCTCTTCGGTCCCTCAGCTTTGGGAAATCTCTCTTCAGTCCCTCAGCATTGGGAAATCTCCTCTCTTCGGTCCCTGAGCATTGGGAAATCTCCTCTCTTCAGTTCCTCAGCATTGGGAAATCTCCTCTGTTCGGTCCCTCAGCATTGGGAAATCTCCTCTCTTCAGTCCCTCAGCATTGGGAAATCTCTCTTCGGTCCCTCAGCATTGGGAAATCTCCTCTCTTCAGATCCTCAGCATTGGGAAATCTCCTCTCTTCGGTCCCTCAGCATTGGGAAATCTCCTCTCTTCAGTTCCTCAGCATTGCGAAATCTCCTCTCTTCAGTCCCTCAGCATTGGGAAATCTCCTCTCTTCAGTCCCTCAGCATTGGGAAATCTCCTCTCTTCAGTTCCTCAGCATTGCGAAATCTCCTCTCTTCAGTCCCTCAGCATTGGGAAATCTCCTCTCTTCAGTCCCTCAGCATTGGGAAATCTCCTGTCTTCGGTCCCTCAGCATTGGGAAATCTCCTCTCTTCAGTTCCTCAGCATTGCGAAATCTCCTCTCTTCAGTCCCTCAGCATTGGGAAATCTCCTCTCTTCCGTCCCTCAGCATTGGAAAATCAGTCCCTCAGCATTGGGAAATCTCCTCTCTTCAGTCCGTCAGCATTGGGAAATCTCCTCTCTTCGGTCCTTCAGTATTGGGAAATCTCCTGTCTTCGGTCCCTCAGCATTGGGAAATCTCCTCTCTTCGGTCCCTCAGCATTGGGAAATCTCCTCTCTTCAGTCCCTCAGCATTGGGAAATCTCCTCTCTTCAGTCCGTCAGCATTGGGAAATCTCCTCTCTTCAGTCCCTCAGCATTGGGAAATCTCCTCTCTTCGGTCCCTCAGCATTGGGAAATCTCCTCTCTTCAGTCCCTCAGCATTGGGAAATCTCCTCTCTTCAGTCCGTCAGCATTGGGAAATCTCCTCTCTTCAGTCCCTCAGCAATGGGAAATCTCTCTTCGGTCCCTCAGCATTGGGAAATCTCCTCTCTTCAGTCCGTCAGCATTGGGAAATCTCCTCTCTTCAGTCCCTCAGCAATGGGAAATCTCTCTTCGGTCCCTCAGCATTGGGAAATCTCCTCTCTTCAGTCCGTCAGCATTGGGAAATCTCTCTTCAGTCCCTCAGCATTGGGAAATCTCCTCTCTTCAGTCCGTCAGCATTGGGAAATCTCTCTTCAGTCCCTCAGCATTGGGAAATCTCCTCTCTTCAGTCCCTCAGCATTGGGAAATCTCCTCTCTTCAGTCCCTCAGCATTGGGAAATCTCTCTTCAGTCCGTCAGCATTGGGAAATCTCCTCTCTTCGGTCCCTCAGCATTGGGAAATCTCCTCTCTTCAGTCCGTCAGCATTGGGAAATCTCTCTTCAGTCCGTCAGCATTGGGAAATCTCCTCTCTTCAGTCCCTCAGCATTGGGAAATCTCCTCTCTTCAGTCCCTCAGCATTGGGAAATCTCCTCTCTTCAGTCCCTCAGCATTGGGAAATCTCCTCTCTTCAGTCCCTCAGCATTGGGAAATCTCCTCTCTTCAGTCCCTCAGCATTGGGAAATCTCCTCTCTTCAGTCCCTCAGCATTGGGAAATCTCCTCTCTTCAGTCCGTCAGCATTGGGAAATCACTCTTCAGTCCCTCAGCATTGGGAAATCTCCTCTCTTCAGTCCGTCAGCATTGGGAAATCTCTCTTCAGTCCCTCAGCATTGGAAAATCTCCTCTCTTCAGTCCCTCAGCATTGGGAAATCTCCTCTCTTCAGTCCGTCAGCATTGGGAAATCTCCTCTCTTCAGTCCCTCAGCATTGGGAAATCTCCTCTCTTCAGTCCTTCAGCATTGGGAAGTCTCCTCTCTTCAATCTCTCAGCATTGGGAAATCTCCTCTCTTCAGTCCCTCAGCATTGGGAAATCTCTCTTTGGTCCCTCAGCATTGGGAAATCTCCTCTCTTCAGTTCCTCAGCATTGGGAAATCTCCTCTCTTCGGTCCCTCAGCATTGGGAAATCTCCTCTCTTCAGTTCCTCAGCATTGCGAAATCTCCTCTCTTCAGTCCCTCAGCATTGGGAAATCTCCTCTCTTCAGTCCCTCAGCATTGGGAAATCCCTCTTCGGTCCCTCAGCTTTGGGAAATCTCCTCTCTTCAGTCCCTCAGCATTGGGAAATCTCCTCTCTTCGGTCCCTGAGCATTGGGAAATCTCCTCTCTTCAGTTCCTCAGCATTGGGAAATCTCCTCTGTTCGGTCCCTCAGCATTGGGAAATCTCCTCTCTTCAGTCCCTCAGCATTGGGAAATCTCTCTTCGGTCCCTCAGCATTGGGAAATCTCCTCTCTTCAGTTCCTCAGCATTGGGAAATCTCCTCTCTTCGGTCCCTCAGCATTGGGAAATCTCCTCTCTTCAGTTCCTCAGCATTGCGAAATCTCCTCTCTTCAGTCCCTCAGCATTGGGAAATCTCCTCTCTTCAGTCCCTCAGCATTGGGAAATCTCCTCTCTTCAGTTCCTCAGCATTGCGAAATCTCCTCTCTTCAGTCCCTCAGCATTGGGAAATCTCCTCTCTTCAGTCCCTCAGCATTGGGAAATCTCCTGTCTTCGGTCCCTCAGCATTGGGAAATCTCCTCTCTTCAGTTCCTCAGCATTGCGAAATCTCCTCTCTTCAGTCCCTCAGCATTGGGAAATCTCCTCTCTTCCGTCCCTCAGCATTGGAAAATCAGTCCCTCAGCATTGGGAAATCTCCTCTCTTCAGTCCGTCAGCATTGGGAAATCTCCTCTCTTCGGTCCTTCAGTATTGGGAAATCTCCTGTCTTCGGTCCCTCAGCATTGGGAAATCTCCTCTCTTCGGTCCCTCAGCATTGGGAAATCTCCTCTCTTCAGTCCCTCAGCATTGGGAAATCTCCTCTCTTCAGTCCGTCAGCATTGGGAAATCTCCTCTCTTCAGTCCCTCAGCATTGGGAAATCTCCTCTCTTCGGTCCCTCAGCATTGGGAAATCTCCTCTCTTCAGTCCCTCAGCATTGGGAAATCTCCTCTCTTCAGTCCGTCAGCATTGGGAAATCTCCTCTCTTCAGTCCCTCAGCAATGGGAAATCTCTCTTCGGTCCCTCAGCATTGGGAAATCTCCTCTCTTCAGTCCGTCAGCATTGGGAAATCTCCTCTCTTCAGTCCCTCAGCAATGGGAAATCTCTCTTCGGTCCCTCAGCATTGGGAAATCTCCTCTCTTCAGTCCGTCAGCATTGGGAAATCTCTCTTCAGTCCCTCAGCATTGGGAAATCTCCTCTCTTCAGTCCGTCAGCATTGGGAAATCTCTCTTCAGTCCCTCAGCATTGGGAAATCTCCTCTCTTCAGTCCCTCAGCATTGGGAAATCTCCTCTCTTCAGTCCCTCAGCATTGGGAAATCTCTCTTCAGTCCGTCAGCATTGGGAAATCTCCTCTCTTCGGTCCCTCAGCATTGGGAAATCTCCTCTCTTCAGTCCGTCAGCATTGGGAAATCTCTCTTCAGTCCGTCAGCATTGGGAAATCTCCTCTCTTCAGTCCCTCAGCATTGGGAAATCTCCTCTCTTCAGTCCCTCAGCATTGGGAAATCTCCTCTCTTCAGTCCCTCAGCATTGGGAAATCTCCTCTCTTCAGTCCCTCAGCATTGGGAAATCTCCTCTCTTCAGTCCCTCAGCATTGGGAAATCTCCTCTCTTCAGTCCCTCAGCATTGGGAAATCTCCTCTCTTCAGTCCCTCAGCATTGGGAAATCTCCTCTCTTCAGTCCGTCAGCATTGGGAAATCTCTCTTCAGTCCCTCAGCATTGGGAAATCTCCTCTCTTCAGTCCGTCAGCATTGGGAAATCTCTCTTCAGTCCCTCAGCATTGGAAAATCTCCTCTCTTCAGTCCCTCAGCATTGGGAAATCTCCTCTCTTCAGTCCCTCAGCATTGGGAAATCTCCTCTCTTCAGTCCCTCAGCATTGGGAAATCTCCTCTCTTCAGTCCCTCAGCAATGGGAAATCTCTCTTCTGTCCCTCAGCATTGGGAAATCTCCTCTCTTCAGTCCGTCAGCATTGGGAAATCTCTCTTCAGTCCCTCAGCATTGGGAAATCTCCTCTCTTCAGTCCCTCAGCATTGGGAAATCTCCTCTCTTCAGTCCCTCAGCATTGGGAAATCTCCTCTCTTCAGTCCCTCAGCAATGGGAAATCTCTCTTCTGTCCCTCAGCATTGGGAAATCTCCTCTCTTCAGTCCGTCAGCATTGGGAAATCTCTCTTCAGTCCCTCAGCATTGGGAAATCTCCTCTCTTCAGTCCCTCAGCATTGGGAAATCTCCTCTCTTCAGTCCCTCAGCATTGGGAAATCTCCTCTCTTCAGTCCCTCAGCAATGGGAAATCTCCTCTCTTCAGTCCCTCAGCATTGGGAAATCTCCTCTCTTCAGTCCCTCAGCAATGGGAAATCTCCTCTCTTCAGTCCCTCAGCATTGGGAAATCTCCTCTCTTCAGTCCCTCAGCATTGGGAAATTTCCTCTCTTCAGTCCCTCAGCATTGGGAAATCTCCTCTCTTCAGTCCCTCAGCATTGGGAAATCTCCTCTCTTCAGTCCCTCAGCATTGGGAAATCTCCTCTCTTCAGTCCCTCAGCATTGGGAAATCTCCTCTCTTCAGTCCCTCAGCAATGGGAAATCTCCTCTCTTCAGTCCCTCAGCATTGGGAAATCTCCTCTCTTCAGTCCCTCAGCATTGGGAAATTTCCTCTCTTCAGTCCCTCAGCATTGGGAAATCTCCTCTCTTCAGTCCCTCAGCATTGGGAAATTTCCTCTCTTCAGTCCCTCAGCATTGGGAAATCTCCTCTCTTCGGTCCGTCAGGTCCCTGGAGTAGGAGGAGGACTCACTCCGGAGCGGACAGCAGAGGAAGAGCTTGATTGCCAGTTTCGACGTTCTCTCATGCCCATAGTTCCCCACGTGGCCAAGGCATAACCCAATAGGAGTCTCACTGAGAACACTTCCTGTCGTACAACAGTGTGAACAGCGGGACTAAACAATTCCCTGAGGACTAAGATGTCAAAGCTGCTCTCCTTCATTGTGCCTGAGAATCTCTTTTGGTTCCGCACTGTTTTGCCTCAGTTAAGCAGCTTGTAGAGGGAGCATGAACATGAGAGATATCGCAGATACGGGAAAAACAGAGTACACACACACACAAAATGCTGGGGGAGCTCAGCAGGTCAGTCAGCATCTACGGAACGGAATAAAGGGTCGATACTTGGGCCAAGAGGTGCTTCATCAGGACTGGAAAGAACGGGGAGAAGTTATGGGGAGGGGAAGGAGTGCGAGCTGGACGGAGAGGGTAACTAGTATTTACGATGCAGCAAAGCAAGAAAACATAAACCCTCAGTAAACACTTACTGAAAACATGAGAAGCTGTCTCCTTTATTTATCAAATATATCACGGCATCTTGTTGCTCATTCTTACAATATGTACAGTTCACTGTTGATATGAATACTGGAAAAAGGAGCAGGAATGGTTCATTGAGACTTCAGTGTCTGTACAGGCAATCAGGAAGGTCTTAGCTGATCTCCAAACACAGCAGCCCCTCTAGTCCAAACACCATATCAATCTGTTCCCTGAGAATCCAACAGTCTACCAATCTCAGAATATACTCAGGGATTGAAATTCCAGCAAAGGTTCGACACACTCTCTGGTTGAAACAATTACTTCTCATCTCAGCTCTAAATAGCAAAGTTTAGAGAGTGATCCCAGTTCTAAATACTCCAAGAACAACAAGAATTTTGTACGGTGCTGGAGTGTGGCAACTCATTTCAAGCCATCACTTCTATTAGAATCGTTCTATGCTTCTAATTCGAAATTCTCACCGCTAAGAGTTACTGTGATCTTTCACTTTCTTGTGTACCTGCACTGCACTTCCTCTGTAGCTGTTACACTTCATTCTGCACTGTTATTGTTCCTCTCGTTCCAGCTCGATGAACTGTGCAATGATATGATCCGGATGAACTGTACGTAGGGCCAAAGTCAAGGACAGAGAACCAACTTCAGTCACTGTGAACAGTTACACATTTCAGGAATTAGGCGTGCTGACACGACATGCAACAAAAACAATGTTCAATGATTATAAGCATAATGAATTATATAAAATACATTTAGAAATTAAAGTACAGATATGGAATAAATGTGCATAAATGCATAAATGCCATGATATATTTACAATGTAAACAGCTTTATAAAAAGTGGTGTGAAGTGTTTGCAGTGCAGGAGAGTCACTGTGGCTTTGAGAACTGCCTGGTAAAGGAAACCATTGAAATGAAACCAGAGGAAAAGGATTTTAACAAAGAGGAAGGTCTCCCTTTAAGTAAGAACTGGAATTTGATTGTAACCAAGGTGGGAGAGCAGAAACCTGATTGGATGAAGTCTAACCAATCAGAAGGGATGGAAATTGAGGGTATAAGTACCCCCAGACTAGACATGACCAGGCATCATCCCTGATGAAGATGGCAGAGTTTGTCATCGAAACATCAGTTATAATTGATACCTGTACCCGGCTGGAAGCCCGAGAAGAGTTAATTTGTGGTTTCATTAACATAAGCTGCTCGATAATTGAGAGAAACATGACTTCAAAATTTCCATGCTGGTGATGACAAGTTCCCATAACCTTGATTAAGGAGCATGTTAATATTTTTGTCTAGTTGTTGCTATTACCCAGGAGGTTCTGTACCTGGGCTTGAAGGGACGACTGAAGGACGGGTTACGTGATGGATTGCGAGGTAACAACAATCTGCACTAAGGAACCTCACGGGCTGCATTCATCAGTCAAAGTGAGGGGGAACTTGAACAGCAACCACAATGTCCACTGCACAACACATCAGTGCAGCCTGCTCTCCCAGAGCCTTGACTGGCATGGGTCGATGCCCAGGGAACAAGCCCGAAGTCTGAAAGCTATTTTCTATTCAACAGCTCAATGGTTGGTAAGCCAGGGAGTAGCAAGCAGTGTGAGCAGGCTTTTGGGAGATTTTTATCAAACCACATAGGCATTAATTATCCTCTGACAGGTAATAGCTCTTCAGGGAATCTGGCTGAATTTGCATATTGATATTGGAGGCCCAGTGGCCGGGATATATTTCATCACAGGGAGGCCTCGGGTCTAATTTCAGAATGGAGGTGGTGCCCTGCTGTGACAGCTACTGGAAATGCATTTTAAACATTCGTACAGCCAACAAAAGACTGATATTTGAAAGGAAAATGTCAAAGGAACTGTGCGCTAGGGCATACAGTGCGGCTCTTAATAACTACCCAGTTAACTACATCACCATCATAAACGTGGCAGATAAGGTTTCACTGAGGATGCTTCTCTCCTTAGCTCAGAACATAGAACAGTACAGCACAATAAGGCCCTTCAGCCCACAATGTTGTGTCAACCTTTTAACCTGCTCTCAAATCAGTCTGTCACTTCCCTCCATTGTTCTTTCATCCAGGTGCCTACCTAAGAGTCTCCTAAAACCCCTAATGTATCTGACTCTACCACCACCCCTGGCAGTGTGTCCCAGGCACCCACCACTCTCTGTAAAAAAACCCTGCCCTTGACATCCCCCCTATACTTTCCTACAATCACCTTAAAATCACGCCCTCTCATATTAGCCACTTCTGGCCTCGGAAAAAGCCACTGGCTGTCTGCTCTATCCATAGCTCATTATTTTATACACTTCTATCAAGTCACCTCTCATCCTCCTTCGCTCCAGAGAAAATCCCCAGACTGCTCAACCTTCCCTCATAAAACCTATTCTCAAATCCAAGCAGCATCCCAATAAATCTCCACTGCACCCTCGCCAAAGCTTCCGAACCCTTCCTATAGTGAGGTGACCAAAACTGAACACAATATTCCAAGTGCAGTCTGACCAGAGTCTTTTAGAGCTGCAATGCAACCTCATGGCTCTTGAATTCAATTCCCCAACTAATGGAGGCCAACAATAAATACGTCCTTCCTTAACGCAAGGTCTGGAAAAGCCCGAGGTAATCCGTTCATTGTTGTATGAGTCTCCTTCAGCGAAGACACCAAGTTCCAGGTTCTCGTCCCACTCTTACAGAGCTCAGTTCAAAACTTTTCAGAGGAAGTGGGGGAGCTGATGGTGCTGCTGCTGTAAATCAGGAGAGAGGAGGCATCGCCAGTGTCCTGGTTATTTCCCAGTAATTTCTCTTCAAAAATGCCAGGTATAACATTAGGCAGCTGTGTGTTATTCTCCACTCTTAAATTGAGTCCAAATTTCAAAATGAAGTGCAGTTCCGTACTTTACACTGAGAACCACTGACAGATGGTGAATTGCTCGACGAGAATCAGGTCAACACTTCCAGTTGTTTTCCAGGAAGAGTTTGGTAATGTATGGGTGAGTACTTATTCTGAAGGTGGGTGGTGGTAGGAATGTAATGAATCACTTAGAGACCAGAGAGCTGTGATAATGTGTGCATCTTGTAGCTTTCAGTGTCTCCAACAACAGTGCCTGTCTCTGCATTCACCATACACGACACGTACTTAGAGAATGTACAATTCCTTCCCCTTTCTGAAATGGCAATATTTTGTTCTTTCTTTCTTATTTATAGATCTAAGCTCTCTTTGATCTTCACAAAGAAATGTGATATTAAGTTTGTATCAACTTCCTGACTTGGGGAAAGTGACACTTGTTAATTCAGTTATTCATTCAACATCAGACTCCTGAACCAGTGTGTGAACAACTTTACTCTGAACTGATTCCACATCCTATGGACTCACTTTCAAGGAGTTGACAACTCAAGTTCTCAGCATTATTTATTTCTGTATTTGCACAGATTATCTTCTTTTGCACATTGGTTGTCTGTTTTTCACTGATTCTACTGTACTTCTTCATTGTACTGTAGATGTCTGCAAGACAATGAATCTCGATGTAGTATATGGTCACATATATACGTAGCTCAATAATAAATTTTCTTTGAACTTTGAACTCAGTTCAGTAGAATCTCATGTTGCTTCTTTCAAGGTCCCTTAGTTTCAGGACTATCGTTACAACCACATAACCCTTCCCCAATTCCCTCTATATCACTCGTTGGAGTGGTGTGATTCATGTGTATATTTGTCATTCCATCCCTTTGTACCACATATGGCCATTGTCTCCTCTGGATGATGTGAGATTTGCTGGGTGATGTTAACACACAAAGCCTGTCGTGTTGTTTATAATGCTGGGGCTTAAGCTCTAATTTTGTTTCATTCTCAACTGCCCCTCTTTCACTCTCCCCTAAAGATATGGCTGAACTAAGCTCAGCTGTGTTCCACACATTGGTAACTCTGCAGGGTGTAACATGCTGTGGAACATGGTGGCTTGCTAACAGATGTCTCACTGTTAAACATGAGCATCTGAATAATGCTTGTTTCCTTGCTTTCTTGATGTCACTGGTTCCTCTACCACGTGATCTAATACTGAATGAAATGGTGGAATAAGTATGTGCTTAATTTTGTTTCATGAGAAGTTACAACAGGATACGCACTGGTCCTCACTGAGTGGTCAGCGATGGAGAGACTGAGCAGCTTCAAGTTCCTGGACATCAACATCTCAGTCGTGAAGAGGACACACCAGTGAAACTGGAAGACTGGGAAAACTTCAGAAAGCAACAAAGTATCGCTAAGCAAGATAAGGTCCCACATAGGAGATTGGTGGGTAAAATCAAAGCTCAGGGCATCGGGGGGAAGACATTGACATGGATAGAAAACTGGTTGGCAGATAGAGAGCAAAGGGTAGTGGTGAATGGGTGTTTCTCGGAATGGCAGGTGGTGACTAGTGGGTTCGGTATTGGGATCACAGCTGTTTACCATTTATGTCAATGATTTAGATGAAGGCATTGAGAATAACATCAGCAAATTTGCTGATGATACTAAACTGGGTGGCACTGTGACATGTGATGAGGATGTTAGGAGAATTCAGGGTGACTTGGATAGGCTGAGTGAGTGGGCAGATCCTTGGCAGATGACGTTTAATGTGAATAAGTGTGAGGCTATCCACTTTGGGAGTAAGAACAGGAAGCAGATTATTATCTGAATGGTGTAGAGTTAGGTAAGGGAGAAATACAAAGAGATCTAGGAGTCCTTGTTCATCAGTCACTGAAGGTGCATGAGCAAGTGCAGCAGGCAGTGAAGAAGGCTAATGGAATGTTGGCCTTTATTACAAAGGGAATTGAGTACAAGAGCAAGGAAATCCTCTTGCATTTGTACAGAGCCCTGGTGAGACCACACCTGGAGTATTGTGTACAGTTTTGGTCTCCAGGCTTAAGGAAGGACATCCTGGTTGTAGAAGAAGTGCAGCGTAGATTCACGAGGTTAATTCCTGGGATGTCTGGATTGTCTTACGCAGAGAGATTAGAGAGACTGGGCTTGTACACGCTGGAATTAAGGAGATTGGGAGGGGATCTGATTGAAACATATGAGATTATTAAGGGATTGGACAAGATAGAGGCAGGAAATATGTTCCAGATGCTGGGAGAGTCCAGTACCAGAGGACATGGTTTGAGAATAAGGGGTAGGTCATTTAGGACAGAGTTAAGGAAAAACTTCTTCTCCCAGAGAGTTGCGGGGGTCTGGAATGCACTGCCTCGGAAGGTAATGGAGGCCAATTCTCTGGATGCTTTCAAGAAGGAGCTAGATAGGTATCTTATGGATAGAGGAATCAAGGAATATGGGTACAAGGCAGGAACCGGGTATTGATAGTAGATGATCAACCATGATCTCAAAATGTCGGTGCAGGCTCGAAGGGCCAAATGGTCTACTTCTGCACCTATTGTCTATTGTCTATAGTCTATAAGAAAGGGGGTTAGATTATGAAAATAAATCAGCACAAAATATAAAATGGATAGTAAAAGTTTTTATAATTATATAAAGCAGATAAGGGTGGCTAAAATGAATGTGGGTCCCTTGGAGGATGAGAAGGGGAAATTGATATTGTGTAATGATGAAATGGCTGAGGCTTTGAATGGCTATTTTGTGTCAGTCTTCAAGGCAGAGGACACATCGATCATGCCAAAGAAAGATGGTATGGATGTGATGGGAAGTGAGGACCTCGATACAATAGCTATCACTAGAGAGGTAGTGCTGAGAAAACTTGTGTGCCTGAAGACAGATAAGCCCCCTGCATCCCAGGGCCCTGAAAGAAATGGCAGAAGTTATAGTAGAGGCTTTGGTGATGATTTACCAAAATTCTCTGGACTCTGGGCAGGTTCCAGTGGATTGGAAGATGGCAAATGTTATGCCTCTGTTTAAAAAAGGAAATAGGCAAAAGGCAGGTAACTAAATGCCAGTTAGTTTAACATCCGTAGTTGGGAAAATGGTTGAAGCTATCATTTCACGAAGAAATAGGGAGGCATCTGTAACGAAATGGATCCATCGAGCAGACACAACACGGATTCAGCAAAGGTAGGTTCTGTTTGACAAACTTACTGGAGTTCTTTGAGGATATAATGAGTGCTGTGGGTCGAGGGAACAGATGGACGTTATTTACTTGGATTTCCAGAAGGTATTCAATACAGTGGAACATAAAAGACTTATTCATAAGGATGCATTGAGTTGGGGGTGATGTCTTAGCATGGATAGAGGATTGGTTAACTAATAGAAAGCAGAGAGTTGAGATACATGGGTGTTACTCTGGTTGGCAATCAGTGGTGAGTGGTGTGCTGCAGGGGTTGGATCTGTTCACAATATACATTAACGATCTGAAAGAGGGGACCAAGTGTAGTGTATCTAGGTTTGCTGATAATACTATATTGAGTGGAAAAGCAAGTTGTGCAAAACGTACAGAGAGTCTGCAGAGAGATTGTCATGGTCAGGATTGGGTTCCCTTTAAATTTCCTTTGTGTTACGCTTGGGACCATTGTCTCCTTATTTCACTTTAATTCCCTATTTTCCCGTATCTCTCGGGCTTGGTGATTAAAGGCAATTTAATCTTGACTGAACCGGCAGTTTATAAGTCTCCGGCTTCAGCCGTTCGGAGCAAGAGCGTTATGGAGCGCTAATGAAGTCTCCGAAGCTAGTGCGCGCCAAAGTCATCTTGCCGGAGCCAACTATGTTTCTTGGCTGGAGCAAGCCAAGTCTCCTCCCAGAGCAAGCCACCTTCCCCTGTCAGAGCGGGTCCGTCAAAATTAACCTGTCGGGGTGAGTCAAGAGCTCCCTGCTGCTTGGAGCAAACTTGTGTCCAGATAAAGAACTGTATATCGTTGTGTGGTCTCTGTATCCATGTCCTGTGTCGAAAAGGGGTCCCGGCCTGTGCCCTGGAAGGGTCCTGACCCTGTGTCAAGAAGAGTCCTGACTCTGTCCTATGGCTAAGGAGGAGCCCTGGCTCAGTGTTTCTTGTTCTCCCCTCCACAGGGTAGGCCCGGCCGTCTGCTGCTACCCTGAGCTGAGAACTCTGTCTTCAAGTCCACGTCCAAGTCCAGGTTTCGTGGTTCAAGTCCAGGCTCCGAGGTTCAAGTATCCAGACCAAGCTCCGGGGTTCAAATATCAAGTCCAGGGTCCTGAGTTCCATGTTCCAGGCTCCGAGGTCTGTGTTCCAAGTCCTGGCTCTGAGTTCCTAGTACCTAGTCCAAATCTGGGTCCCTGAGTTCCAAGTGCTAGCCCAGACCCTGAGTCCCAGTCTAAGTCCAGGGCCCGAGTCCTAGTCCATTATGCTTATTTCCACTTCTGCTTTGCTCTCTTCTTGATTTCTCTCTGTTCTGTCAGGGCTTTCCTTGTAACTATTAATAAACCCTATTTAGTTAACCCAAACCTGTGCCCTGTATCTGGGTCCACCCTTGCTTCGCACTTGTGACGGAGACATAGATAGGTTGAATGAGTGACAAAGGGTCTGGCAGATGGTTGGTAAATATGAGGTCATCTACGTTGGAAGGATAAAATGAAATAACGGATTATTTTTAAATGATGAAAGGTTGCAGCATGCTGTTGTGCAGAGGGAGTTGGGAGTGCTTGTGCAAGAATCACAAAAGGTTGGTTTGCAGGTACAGCAGGCTGTCAAGAAGACAAATGGAATGTTGGCCTTCATTGCTGGAGGCATTGAATTTGAGAGCGGGGAGGTTATGCTGCAATGGTACAGGGTACTGGTGAGGCCGCACCTGGAGTACTGTGTGCAGTCCTGGTCGCCATACTTGAGGAAGGATATACTGGCTTTGGAGGCAGTGCAGAGGAGGTTCACCAGGTTGATTCCAGAGATGAGGGAGTTGCACTATGTTGGCCAGAAGAGACTTCAGTCTGATCAAGGACAAGGGAAGCAGACAAGCCAGTTGTCTTTGATTCCCCCATTTTGTAGACTCTGAACAATTTCTTGCTCTTGGTTAATCTAATCAGAGCAACTGAATGTGAACCCAGGAAGCTTCAGGTAATGATCCGCTAAACCAGAGACCATTTTCAAACAAATCACCATTGTTATGTAAAGGGAACAGACTCTAAACTGATCCTTGCTCTGGGACAATCTAATCAGAGCAATATACCTGAGACCATTCTCAGAGGAATAGTTACTTGTTATGTAAAATGCCAGTCCTGCAATCGGTAATCTCGTTAGGCCCTGCCTGGGTTTCCTCATTTAACCGGTTTGGACCAGTCAGAGCGTAAAGACACAAGTCCACAAGGCTGGGGTGGGCAGGACTGTGAAACAATGTTGGCTGTAGCCCTGTACGATGACCAGTAAGAAGGTGACGCAGGTAGGTCAGGTGACCTTGAGCCAATGGGATGGAGATCCAATGGTTCAATTGACGAGGAACCGTATAATTCTGATGTTTGGTCTGAACAACTGAACCTTGTGACTAAAGTCTGCATGCTTTTATGCATTGAGTTGTTGCCAAATGATTGGTTGATTAGATATTTGCATTAACAAACAGGTGTACAGGTGCACCTAATAAAGTAGCCTCTGATTGTATTTAGGCCATTCTTTTATCAGGGGTTGGTTCCTATAAATATCCTTCTCATGTTGTTGGAAGGAATGGTTGCAGGTTTTTGCTGTACGGACAATTATCCATTCATAGTGAATTGGGCAGCCCAGAGGGAGGAGTAACGACTCTCGGTGTGGTCATTAATAGAGGCCCATCAGAAAATGGGTTGTCTTCCCCTGATGGTTGCTACTAACTAGCTGCAAGCCTCAATTAGCAATTAGTCTCATACTGAGAGCTTTCCTTGGGAATTGCAGGTACTGCTGCGGTTATTAACTGTAATCTGCTGATGAGATTGGTTCTGGTTGGAGTGCCTACTGAAATATAAGGCTTTAAAAATAAGGCTGAGGCAGCCGGGAGTGTGCTCCAGGAAAGTTCACAGTAGGTCGGTGTGGCAATGTTACTGTGATCTGTGAGTTTTTTCTCTCAAACATGTTTTACAAACTTAACTCAAAAGAAAAAATGCAACAAATGAAATACTTACAATATTAAGCATCTTTTCTATCCCTTTCAGAAGCCCTAAAATACTTGACAGATAATAAAATACTTAGGAATAACAGAACATCAAACATCACAGCACAGCACAGACCCTTTGGCTCATAGTGTTGCGTTGACTTTTAACCTACTGTAAGATCAATATATCAATATAACCTTTCCCTCCCACATCGCCCCCATTTTTCTATCATCCATGGGCCTAAGTGAGAGTTTCTGAACTCTCCCTAATGTATCTGATTCTACCACCACCCTTGGCAGTGTGATCCACACACACTGTCTAAAAACATTCTCCCTGCACTTTTCTACAAAAAAAACCAAAATTATGCCCCCTTTCAATTCCTGCCCTGGAGAAACATCTCTGGCTAGCCACTTGAGCTATGCCTGTTGGTATCTTATACACCTCTATTGTCACCTCCCATCCTCTTTCACTTCAAATAGAATTGTCCCAGCTTGCTCAGCCAATCCTCATAAGAAATGTATAATGATGTATGACAGTCATCTTGCTTGATATTGAACCTGATGGGATCATTTATGAGATTATACATAAGATACTTTGGTGCCTGTGGGATCTTCCTCTGTTCCTATGGTCACTACCTTTCCTACATGATGCTTCTAAGGTGCTTCCTTGGTTGTGCAGAGTGTCCAGGAGGTCCTGAGATGTTTGGAGATGCCATCCTAACAGAACTTCTGTGCTTTGGTTGTGCAGATGACAATTTGCCAGCTCTCCTTGCAGCCTAATCTGAAGGAGCTGATCTGATGAGGAACCTCTTGTTCCACCTCACTACATTACACCACCGTTCGGTTTATTTGACCATCCATAGCAACGCCTGACCCTAGGAAGTTGTAAGTGGGATGCTAGAGTGATCACTCGAGTGGAGTATAATGATCTCCTTGGGGGTTATTCCCTTAAGGGAGAATGCCTGTGCGTGACTCTGTTTAACATGGAGAGCCTGATGCACAGGCATCCACCAGACAATCTTTGATAGATTATGATCAGGGTCCAGTGGCATGGAATACACGATTACTGGTGACCTTTCTCTGCTGATGCGATGTGTCATCATGTTCCACCAGCTCCACCGCTGAGGTCTTTGCCTGGATCCTCCGACATACCCTTAGCACCATCAGTGACCCCACCAGGAGCTAAACTCCAGAGGGCATCACTCTTGGGATTTCAGGAACTCACAGAGGTAAGGAAGAATTTTTTTTAGCCAACGAATCTGTGGAATGCTCTGCCACAAACTGCAATGGAGGCCAAGTCAATGTTTATATTTAAGGTGGCAGGAGGAATTTCCTGATTGTTCAGGGCATCAAAGGATATGGCAAGAAGGCAGGTGTATGGGGTTGAGTGGGATCAAGGATCTGCCATGATGGAATGGCTGGCCTAATTCTGCTCCTATGCCTTATGGTCTTATGGTCTAAGCCTCTTCATCACAACAAGGTGATGATCCTCAGAGAAGAATTGGAAGGGATAGTCATAAAGTTGCACAACACAGGAGGAGGCCCTTGTCCACACTGATCTCTTGGCCACCTGCATACACTGGGCCCATATCCTATGTCTAAATTGGTCTTAATCATAATGAATGGGTGCAACTCCACCACATCCTCTGGCAGCGATTTCCAGATCCCAGGTGACCAGAATCAGATTTATTATCACTGACATACAACTTCAAATGTGTTGTTTTGTGGCAGCAGTACAGTGCAATAGTCCACTTGGGGAAAACAAATGAGGAATGACATGTTAGTGTAACGATTAGCACAATGCTTTACGGCACTTGGTGATGGAGTTCAGTTCCCACTGTTGTCTGTGCAGAGCTTGTGTGATCCCCAGGTGGGTCTTCTCCAGGCACTTCGGTTCCTTCCACATCCCAGAGACGTACGGGATAGGGTTACTAAGTTGTGGGCGTGCTACGTTTGTGCCAGAAACATGGCGACACTTGGACCATGCCCTTTGGACTGTGTCGGTCGTTGATGCAAACAAAGCATTTCCCTCTGTGCTTCACTGAACATGCAACAAATAAAGCTAATCTTTAACCTTTAACTAAAGTCCGTAGGTTTGAAACCTTAGCATTTGGTATCACCAACGAACACTCAGCAATGGTCCTCCAAGCCTGAGACGTCAGCATACCAGAAGGACAAGGATAGTGGACAGGAGGGAGCACCACCACCCACAAGATCCACTCCAACCCACGCACCATCCTAACTGTATACTCATTCCGTCATCTCTGTGTCTAAATCTTGGGATTTCCTGCCCGGCACCTTCACAACTACAGGAAGGCAACTTGCTGCTATCTTTTCAGATTATTAGCACTGGGCAATAAAAGTGCTGCATGGCAGCTTCCGAGGATTATTCCACTTATTCCGTAGAAACATCGAAATCAGGAGCAGCAGCACCCTGTCTGTCTACCACCTCTAATTCCCTTGATAAAACAGATCCATCGGTTAAATCCCAAATGACTGACAGATTATTATCTACTCCTTCACTTTAATTAGACACAGGGATTATTTCCCTCACATTCCACCGATGTGCAAGTATATGTGGTAAAGATACAGCAATGCTCTACAATCAGCAAACAAGATTACTAACTATTCTATTAATTACTCTTCTCCTGGATTACAATCACTGCAATCCACAGCCTGCAATTTCCCTTTGAGATCTGTGCTTTTGAGCCATCTATACGACTGGCAAACCCCGAAGGATTCAGCAAACTGGACTCTCAAGAATGCAGCGATGACTGAGGTGGCCATTGCTGGAGCGGACGAGGCTGGATCAAAGGGGTGGGGTCCAGGCCCAAGAGTGAGAAGTGAACCAATGTTTGTCTGATTTAAGCACCAAGCCAGACTAAAAACATAAAGACGTCAAGGCTGAGGGCAAGGGATAAGCGGGCGTTCAGCTCACTGCTCCGTGAGTTTTACTCGCTCTGCACTATACGGTCTCTGCAACTGTCGTCTGTAACCATCATCCCTTTCCTCAGCCCTGAACTGGCTCCGTAGCCGTGGCCTGTAACCATCATCCCTTTCCTCAGCCCTGAACTGGCTCCGTAGCCGTGGCCTGTAACCATCATCCCTTTCCTCAGCCCTGAACTGGCTCCGTGGCCATGGCCTGTAGCCATCATCCCTTTCCTCAGCCCTGAACTGGCTCCGTAGCCGTGGCCTGTAACCATCATCCCTTTCCTCAGCCCTGAACTGGCTCCGTGGCCGTGGCCTGTAGCCATCATCCCTTTCCTCAGCCCTGAACTGGCTCCGTAGCCGTGGCCTGTAACCATCATCCCTTTCCTCAGCCCTGAACTGGCTCCGTGGCCGTGGCCTGTAGCCATCATCCCTTTCCTCAGCCTTGAACTGGCTCCGTGGCCGTGGCCTGTAGCCATCATCCCTTTCCTCGGCCCTGAACTGGTTCCGTGGCCGTGGCCTGTAGCCATCATCCCTTGCGTCAGCCCTGAACTGGCTCTGTGGCCGTGGCCTGTAGCCATCACCCCTTGCCTCAGCCCTGAACTGGCTCCGTGGCTGTGGCCTGTAGCCATCACCCCTTGCCTCAGCCCTGAACTGGCTCCACAGCTGTGGCCTGTAGCCATCACCCCTTGCCTCAGCCCTGAACTGGCTCCACGGCTGTGGCCTGTAGCCATCATCCCTTTCCTCAGCCCTGAACTAGCTCTGTAGCTGTGGCCTGTAACCATTATCCCTTTCCTCAGCCCTGAACTGGCTCCACGGCTGTGGCCTGTAGTCATCATCCCTTTCCTCAGCCCTGAACTGGCTCTGCGGCCATGGCCTGTAACCATCATCCCTTTCCTCGGCCCTGAACTGGCTCCGTGGCTGTGGCCTGTAACCATCATCCCTTGCCTCAGCCCTGAACTGGCTCCACGGCTGTGGCCTGTAACCATCATCCCTTTCCTCAGCCCTGAACTGGGTCCACGGCCGTGGCCTGTAACCATCATCCCTTTCCTCAGCCCTGAACTGGCTCCATGGCTGTGGCCTGTAACCATCATCCCTTTCCTCAGCCCTGAACTGGCTCCACGGCTGTGGCCTGTAACCATCATCCCTTTCCTCAGCCCTGAACTGGGTCCGTGGCTGTGGCCTGTAACCATCATCCCTTTCCTCAGCCCTGAACTGGCTCCACGGCCGTGGCCTGTAACCATCATCCCTTTTCTCAGCCCTGAACTGGCTCCATGGCTGTGGCCTGTAACCATCATCCCTTTCCTCAGCCCTGAACTGGGTCCGTGGCCGTGGCCTGTAACCATCATCCCTTTTCTCAGCCCTGAACTGGCTCCATGGCTGTGGCCTGTAACCATCATCCCTTGCCTCAGCCCTGAACTGGCTCCATGGCTCTGGCCTGGACCAGCTTCACTCACCTCAAAGCAGCACTGGACCCATGACTGTGGACTCTGTGGTTCATTTTTTGCGTTATTAGTTTACTTTTTATTGTTTGCATGACTTATTCCTTTCTGTTGCACATTGGATGTTTGACAGTCTTTGTTGTGTGTGTGTTTTTTGAATGGGCTCTATTGTGTTTTTCTTGTTTTGCGGCTGCCTGCAAGAAGACGAATCTCAAGGCTGTATATAGTATACATACTTCGGTAGCAAGTGCACTTTGAACTTTAAAGTAAATGTGACCTCATTAACAACTGTATCATAATTCTCTCCAAGCTGTATTCATCTCCAGGTTAAACACACAGTAGATTTACCCTTCTCTATCTTTGTTATGCGTTCCAGCTCTTTCTTACTGCCCGTTACACTGCTGGCGTTTAGGGACCTCCATCTCCGGAGCTGTTCAGAGCTTCCTTCATCGTGTCAGTAGCTTCCTCTCAGTTTTCACTACTGTCAGTCATGCAAATCCCTGCTGGAGACTCAGGAATACCATCACACTCAGATGTAGAAGGATGCTTCCTTGCTGTTTCCATAGCAATTTTGTTTAACCAGTCAAGGTTGTTAGCCCTCAGCGGAATGCCTGAACAACTTTTGGCCTGGGCTCTCCCCTTTGACTTGTTTGGCATGGGTGACCGTACCAAGAGCTAAAGAAAGCATAAAGCCCTGACTCCAGCCAACCCAGCTCTCTGGATTATTCAGGCACACAAGCCGCCAAATCCCAGTGACAAGGTTGTGGTCCTCTTGGAGGGTTGCAGCTCTAACCGCCTCCATAATCACCCAGTCCTGTGACAGGGTTTCAACTTGAAATATTGATCGTGGCTTTCCTCCCACAGCTGCTGCTCAACCCACTGAGTTTCTCCAGCAGATTCTGTTTTGTTCCAGATTCCAGCAACTGCAGTCTTTTGTGTCACTGCTGGCTGAATTTATTTCTTTCTCTGGAGTTCACCTGAATATCCACCTTGTCCATGTTTGATCATAATGACTGAATTATAGTACTGTGCAAGACTTTGGCACATACAGTGTACTGCTGTAATTTTATGTATTGTACTGTACTGCTGCCACAAAAAATTCCTGACATATGTGTAACACGATTCTGATATGGGACTCTATTGTGGACTAAGTAGGGAAAGGGGAATCATGTTTGGGAAAAGGGGAAGGGAGCGGGAAGTGAGCAGAAAGCACCAGAGAGACAATCTGTAATGACTAATAAGCCCATTGTTTGGAATCAAATAACTTTGCCTGCTGTCTCAGAGCTGGGTGTGTCTGCAGCCATGCCACCCCCTGCCCCTGGCACTCCTTCTCTGCCACCTGTCCCACACCCCTCCCGTGGCGCTCCACCCTCGCTATTCCCAACGTCCTTAGCTCCCGCCAGATATACAAACTGGCTTTCTGCTCCACCTTGAGAACTACAGTACCGTGCAAATGCCTTGGGCACCCTAGCAATATATATCTGTACCTAAGACTTTTGCACAGGACCGTGTGTGCAGAAGACTTCTCAATTTTCTTTCGCTGTCCTGTTACCTTCTCAGGTCGCAGGCTCCCCATCAGCAAGATGTGCTCAGTTTACTGTCTGCACTAACAAATCACAGGCCACACTTGGAGTTTTGTTTCAGTCTGAGCCATCCCATTATAGGAAGCATTGGAAGCTTTAGAGACGTGATATACCAGGATGCTGGCTGGGTTAGAGAGCGTGGATTATGAGGATAGGTAGAATGAGTTAGGGTTTTATTCTTTGGAGCGAATGAGGACGGGAGGCAATTGGACAGAGTTGTATGGATTATGAGTGACATAGATAGAGTGGACAGCCAGCATCTTTTTTCCCCAAAGAACAATGGTCAATACCAGAGGTTATCCTTTTAAAATAAGTGGAGGATAATTTAAAGGAGGTAGTTTTTTGTTAAAAACGCAGAAGGTGGTAGGTACCTGGACACACTGCCAGAGATGATGGTAAAGGCTGATACAATAGGGACATTTAAAAGACTCTTAGATTGGCATATGAATGTATGAAAAAAGGAAATGGTGAGCTGTTTGGGAGGGAAGTGTTAGACTGATCGCGGAGTAAGTTTATATAAGTTGACACAATTTCGCAGGCCTAAGGGCCTGTTTGGTGCTGTACCATATTATGTTCTCATTAGGGCTATCTGCATGACTACCTTTATCGAAGGCAGTCAGTTCAAGTTTAATTGTCATTCAGCCACTGATGAATACCTACAAATATAGCTGAATGAAACAGGTGCTACACACAGAGCTAGCAGACACACACAGCACAATTCGCATATAGGGTAGCAAGCACGTACAGGATATCGGCAAAATACAGTCACACAAAAAAATGATCTAACACCCCAACGCCATGAATATTGCAGCAGTCTGCAGTCAAACTCAATACAGCTTGTCTTCTGCTGAACGAACACTGGGGGCAGCATTGATTCCAGTTTGGAGACAGGCATACCGCCACCCGTGGAGTGTATTGACTCCAACACCCCCCTCCTGGGTGACTGTGAATGTGGCTTGGGGCCCAGGCCTCGCTACAGCCTCCCCTGCTGCCCGCTCACCGTCTGCCAATAATTCAGTGAATCAGACTTCCAGCATTGCACATTAGCAACGTCCAGCAGGGTCTTGTGACTAAGACGATCACTTGCTGTTAGTCTGCACCCTGCTTTCATGCATTGGCTCCTCTCTGACGCAGGCAGCATCACGATCCACACTAAGTCCAGCTCCTTCAGTTTCTCTGCCAACAAGCAACTCGTTGAAGGGATGGTCCTTCAGTAACTTAACTTCTTAATGTCCAGCAATGCCTTGCAATGATAAAAAATACATTTAAAAACGACAATCACACCTTTAGTTGGCCCTGTAGAAACTGCTGCGATTGAACGTGTTGCCATCTTGCTGGAAGAAAATAGAGCATCAATTGTTGACAGTGCCTGACACAACAATGTTTCCATAGCCATATCACTTGAGTTATTTTTGAAGTGCACTCATTCTTATATGCAGGCCAATGCAGAGGACACAGGCATCAGTAGAGTAGAAGTTGAGAAAGGCTTGAGTCAAAGACAGAAGTGGAGAAGGGATCTCAAACACGAGGAAATATGCAGATACTGGAAATCCAAAGCAACACACAAAATGCTGGAGAACTCAGCCTGGCCGAGCAGCATCAGTGAAAGTGTAAACAGTCAATGTTTCGGGCCGAGACCCTTCATCGGGACTGGAAAGAAAGAGAAGTCCGAGGAAGAAGGTGGTGGGAGTGGATGAAGAAGTACAAGGTGGTAGGTGGCAGGTGAAACTGGGAGAGAGGGAGGGTGCAACTACAGAGCTGGGAAGTTGATTGGTGAAAGAGGCTGGAGAAGGGGAAATCTGATTGGAGAGGGCAGAAGACCATGGAAGAAAGGGAAGGGGGAGGAGCACCAGAAGGAGTTGATGTGAAGAGGGAAACAAGACTGGGGAATGGTGAAATAGCAGAGCAATTACCATGAGTTTGAGAAATCGATGTTCATGCCATCAGGAAGAAGTCTGGGGCCCTGAATGTTAGTGAGGGAGGGGGTGTAGGTTCAGGTATAGCTCTTGTTCTGCTTGCAAGCATACGAGCCAGAAGAAAGATCAGTGGGGAGGGACAAGTGGACGAGGGAGTCGCCCAGTAAGCGATCCCTGCAGAAAGCTGACTCCCCCTTCCCCAGCCCCTCAATTTTTTAACCAATCAACATCCTAGCTCTTTATTTCCACCCTCCCCTCTCCCGGTTTCACCTGTCACCTGCCACCTTGTATTTCTTTTGCTGCTCCCCTACCTTCTCACTCTGACCTCATCTTTCCTGTCCTGTCGTCATGAAGGTCTCGGCCTGAAACGTCGACTGTTCACTCTTTTCAATAGAGGCTGTTTGGCCTGCTGAGTTCCTCCAGCACTTTCTGTGTGTGGCAGAAGAGAATGGATATTCAGCAAAGCTCCAACACTTTTCAGACATAGAGCAACTGAAAGACAAACCCCATGATATACACATTCTGTGGCCACTTTATTAGTTACCCCCTATACTCAGTAAAGTGGCCACTGGCTGTTTGTTCCATGGCCTTCTGTGGCTGTAGCCCATCCATGTCAGGGTTTGACGTGATGTGCGTTCGGAGATGTTCTGTACACCACCGTTGAAACTGTGCTTATTTGAGTTACTGTCACCATTTTGTCAGGTTGAAGCAGTCTGGTCAATGTCCTGCACCCTCTCTCATTAACAAGGTATCTTTGCTAATAGAATTGCCACTCATTGGTTTTTCACAGCATTCTTTGTAAACTCTAGAGACTGTTGCGTGTGAAAATTCCAGTTTCTGAGATACTCAAATCATCCTGTCTGGCACCAACCATCATTCCACAGTCAAAGTCACTTAGATCACATTTCTTCTCCTTTCTGATGTTTGGTCTGAACAACAACTGAACCTTTTGACCATGTCTGCATGCTTTTATGCAGAGAGTTGCTGCCCCGTGATTGGCTGATTAGATACTTGCATTAACGAGCAGGTTTACCTAATGAGGAGGCCACTGAGTACATGTGTATACGTATTACCATTTGAACTACCATGGGATGTTATAGATACTACACACCACAGGAATGTTCTCATAAATAATGCGAGCAATGATCGCAATGGAGAATAACAGATTGCTTTTCATTAAAAAAATTCAATTATTCATCAGTTATAACCATTGTGCTGCTAATATACTTTGTAGCTGGTATTAAATATGACAAGATTATACATGTTCAGATGAATCATAAACGGTACAAACATCATTATTATGTTTGCACCTTAATAGGACGAGAGCACTTCCAATTCTTTTACTGTGTTATAGAGTACGGTATTCCATATTCTGTAACATTTCTGATTACACTCGCTAATAATCTCCCCAGGATATATGCGTCTGCAAGTGATTTATAAACAATTTAATGACAATATAAATCACAGTTAAAGAAAACAGGATTTAATGGGTTTTCCCTCACTCTCCTCTGTTCTCACCACTCATTGTAAATGTTGATCACTGAATGCAGTGGCATCTACATGCAGATGCCTCCACACTGAGGAAAATTCTTTATAGTACAAATATTTTGAGGACTTACCTATTATAAATAATTTCTCTACTTTTCCAATGAAAATCCTTGATGAGAAAGCCTGAGAGACTGTAATAACAGAAAGCTGATTGATCTTTATACCTGCAAAAACATACCCAGTGTTTCAATGTTAAAGCCAGCTGCATGAACCCAGGGTCTGGTCTAATTCTCCAAGAGTCTCTGTAGCAAAAATAAAGAAAATGTGGATTCTGTAACACCTTCTACAACTTTGTGAAATATCAGAACGTTTCACAAGCAATGAAGAATTTTTGGAGCGTCGTGCTATCCGAAGTGCAGTTGGAAATTCCAGTTATATTTTCCACTGCGACCTGCACGAGTAGGAACGGTGTTAATCCCTTCCTGTGTTTTTAAGTAGGTTCTCGTTTTTTTTGCACCCAATTGAAAGGGCAGGGAACAATGTTTCAGCATTTGAATTAAAAAGAAACTGATAAAAAATGTAAACACTTAAGAGAAATTTAGATAAGTACATGGATGGGAGGCGTATAGAGAGCCGAGGTCTGCGTGCAGGGCAATGGGACTAGGCAGATTAACGGTTCAGCACGGATTAGACAGGCCGAAGGGTCTGTTTCTGCACTCCCAGTGTTCTGTGACTCTTTGTCTGGCATGGATTGTAACTCAGTTTATGGAGTCACAGAGTCATGCAATCATAAAGCAGTAACAGGCCATTCGACCCACCGTGCACATGGTGGCCAGTGGCCGCCCGTCCATAATAATTCCATCTTCGCCCACTTGCCACTCAGCCTCATGCCTGTGAGAGATTCAAGCGGTCGTCCTGACACTTCTTAGCCGCTGCCAGTGACTCCGGTTTCCAGACTCTCTCTGGCAATGTTCCAGGTGCTTTCCACGCTCTGAGTGAAGAAGATCCCTCTCAGATCCCTCAAACTATTTCACTCCTTACCCTAAATCTCATTTACCACAACTCTGAACTGATACTGCAACCCGCAGACTCACTTTCAGGGATCCTTTACAACTTATGTTCTCGGTATCATTGTTTATTTGCACTCTTTTTCCTCTTTCATACATTGGTAGTCTTTGTCTGTTTACTGTCTGTATAGTTTTTTTCATAAATTCTATTGTATTTCTTTAATTTCCTGTAAATGCCTGTAAGAAAATGAATCTCAAGGTAGTAAGTGGTGATACACAAGTACATTGACAATAAAGTTTAGTTTGACTTTGACCAAGTCCTTGAGATTTATCTCCCCCCACAGTTAACCTATCTATATCCCTTATAAATGTGTATAACCTCAGTTGTACCCTTCTTATCCTCTGCTTCTCCAGGGAAAATTGACACAGCCTTTCCATTCTCTCGTTATAACTGAAAGGCTTCATGCCAAGCAACACCCTGGTGACTATCCTCTGCACCCTCTTCAGCATCATCATGCCCTTCCCATAGTGCAGAGATCAGGACGGTGCACACTGCTCCAGCTGTGGTCAGGCCAATGTTCCACAAAGCGGGAACGCAACCTCCCTGCCCCTACCGATCGCAGGAATATGGCAAATGCACATACAGCCCATTGGTCGGGCAGGGAATCGATTGGGCCTCCTACACACGGGGGGCGCTGGTTTTCCAGTGCACGTGCTTTTGTCTCGATGGGCTGGGTTCATCACTGCAAGTTGCCTAGCATGTACCGTAACTAACAGGACTCGGTAAAAGTGTTTAATTACACTACTCCATTGCCGTTCTTGCTCCATGCGTACGTAACTCTACCTTTGTATTGAAACTCCTAACCAATGGAGGCCTGTATCCAACGTGCCTTTTTAACCTCTCTGAGGAGCCTTTGACTTGCACATCAAAACCGTCTGGGATCTTCCCGTTAGTGATCAGCAGCAGGATCCCTGCCTTCCCTGGGTATGCATTGTCTAACCTGACAAATCCATCATCACCTTGGAGTAGTTCAGTTAAGTCATAACAACCTAGGCATGAGGAATCAGACTTACTGCAGGGTTCCTCAGTCCGGATGCTGGGACAATGTTTCTTCGGGCTGGAAAGTCCACACCAGGGGCACACATTCTGAATTGAGAACTGACATTCGGATAGATATCTTCAGTCTGAATATTTGGAATTCTCTGTGGAGGACTGTGAACACTCTGGCATAGAGTTCAATCAGGAACAGAGATCTGAAAGTAAACCCAAGAGATTCTGGATATGCTGGAAATCTAGAGAAACACTCACAGAATGCTGGAGGAGCTGGGCAGGTCAGGCACCATCGACTGTCAACATTTCTGTCCCAGGCCCTTCACCAGGACTGGAAAGGAAGGGGGCAGAAGGCAGAGTAAGAAACTGGGAAGAGGGAAAGGAGTACAAGCTGGTAGGTGATAGGTGAGGCCAGGTGAGAGAGAAGGTGGATAGGGGACAGGATATAAAGTTAAGAAGCTGGGAGGAAAGTAAGAAGCCGGGAGGTGATAGGTGGAAGAGGGAAAGGGCTGAATAAGGAGGAATCTGATAGGAGAGGATGGATCTATCATAGGAAAAGGTTGGATTTTTGGATATTGGAGGGTTCCAGAGAAGTGGATTGGGGCAGGAAAATTGGCAACTGGTTTATTATTATTGTTATGTTTCCCGACGTATGGTGAAGAAACTTTTACATGCCATCCGTACAGATCATTTCATCAGATCAGTACATCAAGGTAGTAGCAAAGGAAAGCAATAACAGAAGCAGTTACGTAGAACGTATAATGCAGGTGGACAATCAGGTCCAAGTGTGATTGTGAAGTAGATTGAGAGGCCGAGAGTTAATCTTTTTGTACGTTCCATGTCTCAAAACAATGGATTAGAAGCTTTGAGCCTGGTGGCAGGTGCTTTCAAACTTTTGTATCTTCTTTCCAATGGAAGATGAGAGGAGATAATGTCCAGCATGGGAGGGGTCTAAAGTTACCTTGGTGGCGTTCCCGAAGTAGTGGGAGGTATAGACTGAGTCCATGGAGGAGAGGCTGGTTTCCATGATGTACCGGGCTCTGTACACAACTCTCCACAGTATTGGTGGAGTCATTTGCCAAAGCAAGCCATGATACATATACCATCATCCTATTGCTGCCCAGACTGACACGTGGAACTAGGAGTAATCCAGAGGTCTTGTTTTTCAGCCCTTCCCCTTACTCCTTATACTCAGTGCACAGGACCTCTTCCCTCATTCTACCGATGTATATTTCATTGGTGCCAATGTGCACCAAGGCCTTGCTATGAAGATACTTGACAACCTTCTGCAGCCAACGATGAGTTGAACCATTCTGGACAATCTGCTATTCCAGCAATTCGCATCATTTGTCCTTATGCCTCCTTCTTCTTCCTTTTGGATGTCATTGTATTCTTCCTGCTTATCCAGACTGAATCCTGATAGCATTCTGACCAGATATGAGGTCATTCTGTGGAATGAGCTGCCAGATGAAGTGGTGAATGCGGGCTCATGTTTGACATTTAAGAAAAACTTAGACAGGTACATGGATGAGAGGAGTTTGGAGGGATATGGCCCAGGTGCAGGGCAGTGGGACTAGGCAGAAAAATGGTTCAGCACAGCCAAGGAGGGCCAAAAGGCCTGTTTCTGTGCTGTAATGTTCTATGGTTCTATGATATGGCAATTCCAATGAACAGAAATACAAGGGGCTGCAGAGAGTCGACACAGCCCAGTCTATCATGGACACACCACTCCCACTATGGACAGCATCTGTGTGAGGCACAGCCTTAGGAAGATGGCATCTATCACCAGGAACCTCATGTGGGTTATACCCACTTCTTACTGCAGGAGCTACAGAAGCCTGAAGTGCCATACCACCAAGTTCAGGAACAGTTATTACCCCTCAACCATCAGGTCCCACACCACCAGCTTCAGGAACAGTTATTACCCCTCAACCATCAGGTCCCACACCACCAGGTTCAGGAACAGTTATTACCTCAAACTTCAGGCCCCACACCACCAGGTTCAGGAACAGTTATTACCCCTCAACCATCAGGTCCCACACCACCAGTTCAGGAACAGTTATTACCGCTCAACCATCAGGTCCCACACCACCAGGTTCAGGAACAGTTATTACCCTCAACCATCAGGTCCCACACCACCAGGTTCAGGAACAGTTATTACCTCAAACTTCAGGTCCCACACCACCAGGTTCAGGAACAGTTATTACCCTCAACCATCAGGTCCCACACCACCAGGTTCAGGAACAATTATTATCCTAAAACCATCAGGTCCCACACCACCAGGTTCAGGAACAATTACTACGCTACAACCCTCAGGTTCCTGAAGTGACCTGTGCAATCCTAACCCTGCCTCAGCAACAGAGCACTACAGACCACCTCTGCACTACCATGGACTTGTATCTTCCTTTTGCACTAATGTCTTGGTTTTTTCACACTTTTATTTGCTCACACTCGTCACTGCCTTGTGTAGAACATAGAGCACAATATTATGCTGACCTACATGTATAAACCTGCTGCACCATCAGTCTAACTGTTCTACACAGCCCATGTCACTCCATTTTCCCTTCCATTCATTTGCCTATCTAAAAATGTCTTAAATATCCCTAATATATTGCCTCTACCACTACCCCTGACAGGGTGTTCTACACACCCACCATTGACTGTGTAAAAACCCTATGTTGATGCATCATTTATATTCTGTGTGTTGTCTGTATAGAACACAGAATAGTACAACACAGAACAGGCCCTTTGGCCCACAATGTTGTGCTGACCCTTAAACCCTGCCTCCCATATATTCCCCACCTTAAAGTCCTCCATATACCTGTCTAGTAGTCTCTTAAACTTCACTAGTGTATCTGCCTCCACCACTGACTCAGGCAATGCATTCCACGCACCAACCACTCTCTCAGTGAAAAACCTTCCTCTAATATCCCCCTTGAACTTCCCACCCCTTACCTTAAAGCCATGTCCTCTTGTATTGAGCAGTGGTGCCCTGGGGAAGAGGCACTGGCTGTCCACTCTATCTATTCCTCTTAATATCTTGTATACCTTTATCATGTCTCCTCTATTCCTCCTTCTCTCAAAAGAGTAAAGCCCTAGCTCCCTTAGTCCCTGATCATAATGCATACTCTCTAAACCAGGCAGCATCCTGCTAAATCTCCTCTGTACCCTTTCCAATGCTTCCATATCCTTCCTATCGTGAGGCAATCAGAACTGGACACAGTACTCCAAGTGTGGCCTAACCAGAGTTTTATAGAGCTGCATCATTACCCTGTGACTCTTAAACTCTATCCTTCGACTTATGAAAGCTAACACTCCATAAGCTTTCTTATCACACTATCTACGTGTGAGGCAACTTTCAGGGATCTGTGGACATGTACCCCCAGATCCCTCTGCTTCTCCACACTACCAAGTATCCTGCCATTTACTTTGTACTCTGCCTTGGAGTTTGTCCTTCCAAAGTGTACCACCTCACACTTCTCCGGGTTGAACTCCATCTGCCACTTCTCAGCCCACTTCTGCATCGTATCAATGTCTCTCTGCACTCTTCAACAATCCTCAACACTATCCACAACACCATCAACCTTTGTGTCATCTGCAAACTTGCTAACCCACCCTTCTACCCCCACATCCAGGTTGTTAATAAAAATCATGAAAAGTAGGGGTCCCAAAACCGATCCTTGTAGGACATCACTAATCACAACCCTCCAATCCAAATGTACTCCCTCCGCCACGACCCTCTGCCTTCTGCAGGAAAGCCAATTCTGAATCCACCTGGCCAAGCTTCCCTGGATCCCATGCCTTCTGACTTTATGTATAAGCCTACCATGTGGTAACTTGTCAAATGCTTTACTAAAATCCATGTAGATCACATCCACTGCACTACCTTCATCTATATGCCTTGTCACCTCCACAAAGAACTCTATCAGGCTTGTTAGACATGATCTGCCCTTCACAGAGCCATGCTGACTGTCCCTGATCAGACCATGATTCTCTAAATGCCTATAGATCCTATCTCTAAGAATCTTTTCCAACAACCTTCCCACCACAGGCATAAGGCTCACTGGTCTATAATTACCCGGACTATCCCTGCTACCTTTTTTGAACAAGGGGACAACATTTGCCTCCCTCCAGTCCACCGGTACCATTCCCGTGGACAACGAGGACACAAAGATCCTAGCCAGAGGCTCAGTAATCTCTTCCCTCACCTTGTGGAGTAGCCTGGGGAATATTCCATCAGGCCCTGGGGACTTATAGAAATGTAGGAAATAGGTGCAGGGGTAGGTCATTCAGCCCTTTGAACCTGCACCGCCATTCAGTATGATCATGGCTGATCATCCAACTCAGAACCCTGTACCTGCTTTCTCTCCATACCCCCTGATTCCTTTAGCCACAAGTGCCATATCCAACTGCCTCTTAAATATAGCCAAAGGACTGGCCTCAACTGTTCCCTGTGGCAAAGAATTCCACAGATTCACCACTCTCTGTGTGAGGAAGTTTTTCCTCATCACTGTCCTAAAATGCTACCCCTTTATCCTGAAACTGTGATCCCACGTTCTGGAATCCCCAACATCGGAAACAATCTGCTGGTGGAACACAGCAGGCCAGGCAGCATCTATAAGGAGAAGCACTGTTGACGTTTCGGGCCGAGACCCTTCGTCAGAACTAACTGAAAGGAAAGGTAGTAAGAGATTTGAAAGTAGTAGGGGGAGGGGGAAATGCGAAATGATAGGAGAAGACCGGAGGAGGTGGGATGAAGCTAAGAGCTGGAAAGGTGATTGGTGAAAGCTGGAGAAGGGAAAGGATCATGAGATGGGAAGCCTCGGGAGAAAGAAAGGGGGGTGGAAGCACCAGAGGGAGATGTCATTCCAGAATGAAGGAGATGTCTTCCTTTTTTAAACAAAGGGGCTTCCCCTCTTCCATCATTAACTCTGCTCTCAAGCACATCTCTCCCATTTCCTGCACATTTGCCCTCACCCCATCCACCCGCCACCCCACTCAGGGTTCCCCTTGTCCTCACCTACCACCCCACCAGCCTCCAGGTCCAACGTATAATTCTCCGTAACTTCCGCCACCTCCAACGGGATCCCACTACCAAGCACATCTTTCCCTCCCTCTCTCTTCTGCTTTCCACAGGGATCGCTCCCTAAGCGACTCCCTTGTCCATTCCTTCCTCAACCCCCACCCCTTCCCATCGATCTCCATTCTGTCACTTATCCTTGTAAGCAGAACAAGTGTTACACCTGCCCTTACACTTCCTCCATCACCACCATTCTGGGCCCCAGACAGTCCTTCCAGGTGAGGCCACACTTCACCTGTGAGTCAGCTGGTGTGGTACACTGTGTTCGGTGCTCCCGGTGTGGCCTTTTATATATTGGTGAGACCCGTTGCAGACTGGGAGACCATTTCGCTGAACACCTACGCTCTGTCCGCCAGAGAAAGCAGGATCTCCCAGTGGCCACACATTTTAATTCCACATCCCATTCCCATTCTGATATGTCTATCCATGGCCTCCTCTGCTGTCAGAGTGAATCCAAACTCAGGTTGGAGGAACAACAGCTTATATACTGGCTGGGTAGCCTCCAACCTGATGGCATGAACATTGACTTCTCTAACTTCTGTTAGTGCCCTCCCTCCCTTTCTTACCCCATCCCTGACACATTTAGTTGTTTGCCTGTTCTCCATCTCCCTCTGGTGCTTCCCCCTCCACTTCTTTCTCCCGAGGCCTCCCATCTCATGATCCTTTCCTTTCTCCAGCTTTCACCAATCACCTTTCCAGCTCTTAGCTTCATCCCACCCCCTCTGGTCTTCTCCTATCATTTTGCATTTCCCCCTCCCCCTACTACTTTCAAATCTCTACTATCTTTCCTTTCAGTTAGTCCTGATGAAGAGTCTTGGCCCGAAACGTCGACTGTGCTTCTCCTTATAGATGCTGCCTGGCCTGCTGTGTTCCACCAGCATTTTGTGTGTGTTGTTGTTTGAATTTCCAGCATCTGCAGATTTCCTCGTGTTTGATCGGAAACAATCTTCCTGCATCTAGCCTGTCCAATCCCTTTAGAATTTTATACGTTTCAATAAGATCCCCCCTCAATCTTCTAAATTCCAGTGAGTATAAGCCTAGTCGATCCAGTCTTTCTTCATATGGAAGTCCTGCCATCCCAGGAATCAATCTGGTGAACCCTCTTTTTACTCCCTCTATGGCAAGAATGTCTTTCCTCAGATTAGGGGACCAAAACTGCACACAATACTCCAGCTGTGGTCTCACCAAGGCCTTGTACAACTGCAGTAGAACCTCCCTGCTCCTGTACTTGAATCCTCTTGCTATGAATGCCAACATACCATTTGCCTTTTTCACCGCCTGCTGTACCTGCATGCCCACTTTCAATGACCGGTGTACAATGACGCACAGGTCTCGTTGCACCTCCCCTTTTCCTAATCGGCCACCATTCAGATAATAATCTGTTTTCCTGTTCTTGCCACCAAAGTGGATAACCTCACATTTATTCACATTAAATTGCATCTGCCATGAATTTGCCCATTCATCTAACCTATCCAAGTCACCCTGCATCCTCTTAGCATCCTCCTCACAGCTAACACTCCCGCCCAGCTTCGTGTCATCTGCAAATTTGGAGATGCTGCATTTAATTCCCTTGTCTAAATCATTAATATATATTGTAAACAACTGAGGTCCCAGCACTGAGCCTTGCGGTACCCCGCTAGTCACTGCCTGCCATTCTGAAAAGGTCTCGTTTCTTCCCACCCTTTGCTTCCTGTTTGCCAACCAATTCTCTATCAATACCATACCCCCAATACCGTATGCTTTAAGTTGGCACACTAATCTCCTGTATGGGACCTTGTCAAAAGCTCTTTGAAAATCTAAATATACCACATCCACAGGCTCTCCCCTATTCACTCTACTAGTTACATCCTCAAAAAATTCTATAAGATTCGTCAGACATGATTTTCCTTTCACAAATCCATGCTGACTTTGTCCAATGATTTCACCTCTTTCCAAATGTGCTGTTATCTCATCTTTGATAACCGAGTCTAGCATTTTTTCCACCACTGATGTCAGGCTAACCAGTCTATAATTCCCTGGTTTCTCTCTCCCTCCTTTTTCAAAAAGTGTCCTAATCTGTCCTAATGTATTTTAACAACTCCAACACTTCCTCTACCTTAATATCAACGTGCTCCAGAACTTCAACCTCACTCAAATTGTCCTCATACGTGGACGTCTGTGATGCTGCTGCAGGCAAGTTTCTCCTTGGACCTGTACTTGTGCACTTGACAGTAAACTCCACTTTGCCAGCCTTTGCCACCCTCTCTCAACCAGCTCCACTGTCGTGCACAAACACAAGAGATTCTGCAGACGCTGGAAATCTTGAGCAGCTCACATTAAAGCTCAGCAGGTCAGGCAGCGTCTATGGGGAAGAGGACACAGTTGATGTTTGGGCTGAGACCCAAGCCCAAAGGTTCATTCCTCTCCAGAACGGATGCCTGATCTGCTAAGTTCCTCTAACATTCTGTGAGTAATCCACTGTCAACCATGACTCTTGGTTTCTCCCATTCTCCACATTATTATAGCATTACCCTGTCACCCCAACCCTTTAGTGTCTCCTCCACACCCCCTCTTTTTGCGCAAACTTAAGACTTTCTTTATCTACTCCTTTGGTCTACAGGGTACCTGATCTGAAACAATACTTCCTGTTTCTTTCTTTCCAGGTACTGCCTGACCTGAAGAACATCATCGGCACTCCCATTTTGCTTCTGACTTCCAGCTTTGATTTCTACTTTTCAGTTATTCTCAACATTCTGAGGGTTTCTACAAAATTGACAAATAGAGTGCTGTCCTGGGGTTACAGAGATTTCTGCAGCTTGACATGTGAAGTGCTTACTCAAGGCAATGGGAGAAAGCCAACTATTTTTGTCCCTGTCTGTTAAAGCATTCTGCAACGTTATAAATTCACTTTCTGACACATTGGCGCTGATTCAGCCAAGTCAGCTTTCTGCAGCGATGCCATGCATTTTTAAACCCTGTGCTCCTGCTGTTATTTACTACTCCACAAAATGGAGAAGACATTGAGATATTACTCAATCGCAAAGAAAGATGTTGAAGTTATTCAAATTATTACCTGGACATTAAATTTGCAATCACTCAATAAACTCTTAGAATGGATTCATGAGTCGAATATTATTGAACTGAAATTTTATAAATGATAGTTTTTAAGTCATTCTCTATTACTTCACAATTAATCCCTTTGTTTCTCATCAATACATTTTTCAGGTTGAAGGTGTTTCTGCCAAATTCAGCATTTATTGTCCATATTCAATTGTCCTTGAAAGGTAGTGGATTGCTGCCTGTCTGAATCAATGCATCCTTCGGGGAAAGGTGCCTCAATGTTGCTGTTGGGGAGGGAGCTCCAGGAATCTTGGACCCAGTGACCATGAAGGACCAACACTGTAATGCGCTGTAAGGTTTCACTGCTAATGTAATGGCTTCTCTGTAGCAGGAACATTTGGATTACGCCTCGAGATAACGGGGCTTTGGAATGTGTGCCATCCAATGAGAGGCATGTTTTTACTTTCTTGGGCTGAGAGATGGGATTCACAGTCTTTTGTCGGTGAGAGATGAAGAGAGAAGACGCAAGTGGAGAGAGTTGGTAGACTGCCGGATGGAGTGGACCAGCTGTCAGGGTCTGAGGGTCAGCGATGCTTGGAGGTGGTCGATGGGGAAGGAATGGACAGAACCGTGACTTCCAATGTGCACATTAGACTGCTTCATTAAAATGGGCCCTTTTCTTTTTATTTTCTTTACTAACACTATAGTCAGAATAAGATTTATAAATTTCAATTATTTAATTGTATATGGTGTACTATCTGATATTTTGTGGTGTGGATTTGTAACCACACAACACATCACGCAGCATCCACACAAATGAGATTTCTCAGTGTAGCTGGGCCAGAGGCTGTCTTACTCTAGACAAATGTAGGCTGGCCGAAACTGGGAGTTACAATTGTGGGGGCTCATCTGGGATTGATCCCGTGGGATGCTGTGTGGTTGTCCTGAGCATTGAACCAGTGAACCATTTAAATCTGTGCTGGTATGGATGCTGCTGGGGTGGAGTGGTGATGTGCCTCCACGGAGTTACTAGTAACTAATGTGTGCATGTTGAGTGGGTGGATATTCGTACCCCGGATGACTTGTTCATTCGATTTTTGAGTACTGTTAAAGCTGTTGGTAAAGTTGAGGTTGCAGGGTGGAGATTTGATTAAATGGCATGCTCTGACTTTGTTTTAGTTCAGATTAGTGCTGTTGTAAAGGCAGTGAAACTGCCAGCTTCTATCAGTGGCCCAGGTGAGGTCTGTCCATACTGTCAGGGAGGAGGAGGGTGTAGTCAGGCAGACCAAGTCACAAGTCGAGCTTCCCATATCTGGGGACAGAGACTTCAAAGCCAGGGTTCTATTGTTTCAGAGGTGTGAGGGGTAGGAGTGGTGGGATTTGGAATGCCAGTGAAGAGTAAGAGTTCTGAGCTGGCGTCAGCCCTTACCGCTCTGTCGAATAAGTGGCCTAGTGCACCCCAGGCAGAGAGTCCCCACCGGAAGCTAAGTATGTTCTCTGGAATGACATCTACCCTCAAGGGGGAAGAGGGAGGAGACTTGGGCGAAGCAGATGGCTCAGTTGTTAGATGAGTGGCAGGGCTCTGATGACGTAAAGAGACAGAGATTGGTTGAAAGTTTGAGGACGTTGGCTGCTCTCACCAACCCTTAACCAACAGTACCGATTATCTGGGAGCATTGGAGAGCGCCTTGGCACGACAGGGAGCCCACTGGAGCTCACGACAGGGTTTCAAAACCTGCGGCAGGAGAAGTTCTCTGCTTTTGTTTTTTGCCTAGAGAGGCAGCTAATTTGCTTGCGGCACTGGGGGGTAATTTTGGCAGCTGAGGTGGATCAGTTAAGAGTGGAACAGATAGCCAGGGACACCCAGTCCCAGGACACGATTACTTGGAGTCTTGTAAGATGCACACCCCTCCCTCCATTGTTGAGCTGATTAGAGAGGTACGGGGGGAGGAGAGAATGCCGGAGATGTGGGAGGGCTCCGACAGCCAGGTACAATCTTGGCAGTAGCCCTTTGTGGTGAAGTGACTATGGCTAGCCCAACCCGGGGAATGGCAAAGGAGATGGTGGCAGAGCTGAGAACTGGGATGTCCCAGGTGTTAACAGCAGGGGTGGACACCCCACATGATAGGACTGGAAGAGAGCTGGACTGGTGTTCTGCGAGAAGAGGGGTGGCCAGTATCGTCTGCTATAACTGTGGTGAAGAGGGCCATTTCCGGCATGAATGTGAGCAGCGAGAAGCCCCTCAGAGAGTGAGCCCTTGGGTACCTAAGCATGGCAAGGTGTTGGGAAACTTAGAGGGGACCCAGTGAGGGAACGGCCTGGTGTTTCTAGGGGAACATGCTCCCAGCAATGTACCCCAAAAGCAAAAGACCAAATTCCTGAAGGCTGGATAGAGTGTATCTACGCTACAGCCATACTCGACACCGGGTCGCAGGTAATGTTACTCTACCGTTTGTTTTACAACTGGTATCTGAAGCATTTGCCCTTGACCCCATTCAGAGCACGGGAGATCTGGAGGCTTAGTGCTGGTGATTATCCATACGATGGTTACTTGTCAGTGAAACTGGAGATCTCGGAGGCCGATGTGGGAGTGTCTGATGTTTTTGATACATGGGTGCTGGTTTGTCCAGACCCCACTGAGCAGGGTGGCATTTCAATTCTGGTGGGGACCAACACCCCTCCTGTGAGGATGCTCATGGGTGCCTGCAAGAAGAAGGCTGGTGAGAGCTTTTTGGGGACACTGCCCATGCACCCCGGTATTTCAGGCTGCTTTTGAGAAGGTGTGTGGCAGAATTGGGTCAGATACCGAATTTAAACGAGGGACTGTGTGGTTCACCCGGTTGAAGCCAATGGTGGTATGGCCTGGGAAGTAGCGGGAGTGATAGGGACCCCCAAATTTTCCGGAGTGCCTGAGGGCAAGGCCCTGTAGTGGATGCTCTGGAAGACCATGAGGGGGAGTCGGGATTTCCTGCTGGGGTACTGGTGAGGCCTGAACTGCAGAAGCCCTCGAGGCAAGCAGGATGGCAGTGATTCTCAGGAGCACTACAAAGAGGGAGGTCACCTTCAGGCAGGGGATCCCCCTGGCGCATCTGTTCCTGGTGACGGGAATGTCTAGTGTCCCCGTGAAACACGCCATGGAGAAGCTCTTGGAAAAAGGGCTTATGAGTTAGTTGGGCTTGCGGTTGCCAAGCAGAATCAAGGAAACAAGTTGAGGTACGATCAAAAGATGAGGTTCTCGAAACTCATGCCAGGAGACTGAGTCCTCATAAGGAATTTGGGGCTACAGGGAAAGCGTACGTTGGCTGACCTCTGGGCAGCTATGCCCTATATAGTGGAGCATCAGTTGCCAAACCTACCAGTTTTCTGGGTGAAACCAGAGGATGAAAATGGGCTGTCAAGATTCTCCATCTGAACCACCTGCTGTCCTGGGACAATAGGTGCAAGTAGGCCCAGAGCCCAACTTTGCGGAGACATGGGCGAGTGCAGGGCCCACAGCAGGAGAGTTTAGGCTGGCCCCCACCCCTGAGAGGGATACTGATTCTGAGGATGAGGACCTGGATGTGTGGTACATGCTGCCTTTTGCTAACTCCCCATTGATTGAGGAAGAGACTCCCAGCCCTTTTCCCGCTGAGTTAGGTGAAGTGTGGGGACAGCCTGGGTTGCAGCGGGACCCTGAAAGGGATGAAGCGGGGCTTGGCCATGGGACAGAGGGGTCCAGGTTGCAGGCAGAAATGAGTTATAGACCTGGGGAGGCCTCGCAAGGTAGACCAGAATATCCCCAGTAGTGTCGGAACTGAAGAGTTAGGTGAGGGGGGACGCAGGTCTCAGAGAATTAGGAGACCACCAGATAGGCTGGCCTATGTAGTATTGGAGAACAGTGTGACCCCTACTGTGTTGGGGAGCTATGTCACTGCCTTTTACATGTGGGTTCGACTTTCTTTTCTGGAAGGGTTGGCGAATTATCTCAATGTCATGAGGGACATGACTAAATTTGGTGGGGAGAGTGTAATGCGCTGTAAGGCTTCACTGATAATGTAATAGCTTCTCTGTAATGTTCCACTGCAGAGGTAATGGTTTCTCTGTAGCAGCAATGTTTGGGTTATGACTAGAGATAACGGGGCTTTGGAATGTGTGCCATCAAATGCGGGGCATGTTTCTTCCTTGTAGGTCTGAGGGAAGATACTTATGGTCCTTTGTTGGCGAGAGATGAAGGGAGAAGACGTGAGTGGGGAGAGTTGGTAGACTACTGGATGGAGTGGATTGGAATGAGGGTCCGAGGGTCAGTGATGCTCGGAGGAGGTCGATGGGGGATGACCGGATGGAATTGTGAGCTCCAGCATGCTTGTTAGACTGTTTCATTAAATTGGGCCCTTTTTCTTTTTATTTTCTTTACTAACACTGTAGCCAGATTGAGATTTATAAAGTTCAATCACCTAATTGCATATGGCGTACTGTCCAATATCTGGCAGTTCAGATTTGTAACCGGGCAGCACATCACGCAGCATCCACACAAACGAGATTCCGTTTGGCAGGGCCGGCGGCCATCTTCCCCAAGACAAAGGCAAGCTGGCCAAACCTGAAGCTTACATTCCTATGTCAGGCCGGTGTGTGACTTGGAGGGGCCCTATGGACAGTGACGTCCCCATCCTCCGGTCTGGGTTGGTAAAGGACTTTGGGTGGAGTTTTACAATTTTCTTTCAATTTGGTTACAAAATCCCTTTGCAATAACGATGACGTTTTGAAAAAGCTCCATCTTTCACCAAAGACCAAGGGGGAAGATCTTGGCTTCTACAGGGAAAAGCTTGGATTCCTTTTGTATGGAATCATGCCAAGAGTAAGTGACATGGTCTATGATTCCTGGGACTTTCCCTTGTTCCTTTTTCAACTCACTGGCTCTCCGGGACCTCACCTGTGGCTAGAGAGGACACAAAGATACTGGTCAAGCCCCCAGCAATTTTGTCTCTTACCTCCTTCACTTCCACCTTAGTGCTCATTAGGAGGACCAACACTTCCTCCTCCTTGACCTTTAAAAACCCTAACGTATTTATACATTCAGCAGTGATCTCCTGGTCCTCCATAATCTTTTCCTTAGTAAATACTGAAGCAAAGTGCTCATTAAGTACCTCACACACTATCTGCATCAAAACAAGTGTTTCTCTCTTTATCTTTGAGTGGACCTTCCTTCTCTCTATTTATCATCTCACTCGGTGTATGTCTGGAATGCATTAGGGTTCAATTTAGTCCAACTTGCCAAAGGAACTTTCGAGGCCCCTCCCTGGCTTTCCTAATTCCCTTCTTTAGTTCTTTTCTGGTTTCTTTATACTCCTCATGTGTACCATTTGGTCCTAGGTTCTGAAGATTTACATACTTCTCCCTTTTCTTCTTGACTAAATTCATCACCTCTTTGGACATCTAATGTTCTTATTTTTCCATCCCCGTCCTTCCTTCTAACAGGAACATACCTTTCCTGTGCTCTGTGCAATTGATCTTTAAACACCCTCCACATATCTGATGTGGACTTGCCAGAAAAAAAAGTGTCCCCAGTTAATGCTTTTTAGTTTCTGCCCAATGCCCCTGTAATTTGCCCAACTCCAGTTTCAAATCCTTCTGCAAGAACTGTACCTATTCTTATTTGTAGCAATTCTGAATGACAAGGAGTTGTGGTCACTGCTCACCCACTGAGAAGTCAGTCACCTGGCCTGGTTCATTACCCAATACCAGGTCCATTACAGCACCTCATGTTGTTGGACTGTCCACATATTGATTTAATAAACCTTCCTGAGTATACTTAGCAAATTCAGCCCCATTTAAACCCCTTGTACTAAATATGTCCCAGTTTATATTAGAGAGTGGTAGTAGATGGTTGCCTCTCGTTCTGGAGCCCTGTGGAGTGTCACAGGGATCGGTGCTGGGTCCTTTTCTGTTTGTCATTCACATTAACAACCTGCATGATCGTGTGTTTAACTGAATCCACAAATTTGTGGATGACTCCAAGACTGGGGGTGTAGCGGACAGCATGGAAGGCTTGCAGAGGGAGCTGGGCCAGCCTGGAAAAATGGGCTGAGAAATGGCAGATGGAATTTAATGCTGACGAGCGTGAGGTGTTGCCCTTCAGTAGGTCCAACCAGGGTCGGTCGCACAATGTGAACAGTAGGACACTGAGGAGTGTGGTAGAACAAAGGGATTTGGTATACAGGTCTATAATTCATTAAGAATGGCATCACGGGTAGATAGGGTCATAAAGAAAGCTTTAGGCGCATTAGCCTTTATAAACTAAAGTATTGAATACAGGAGATGAGATATTATGTTGAAATTATATAAGATACTGGTAAAGCCTAATTTGGAGTATTGTATGCAGTTTTGGTCACTTGCATACAGGAAAGATGTAAACAAGTTTGAAAGAGTACAGAGAAACCTTACGAGGACGTTGCCACATCTGGAGGACCTGAGTTATAAGGAAAGATTGAATAGGTTAGGACTTCATTCCTTTCAACACAAAAGTTTGAAGGGAGATTTAAAGTGGGTATACAAAATTATGAGGAGTGGCAGATGGAGTTCAACCCCGATAAGTGTGAAGTGGTTCATTTCGGTAGGTCAAACTTGAAGTCAGAACATAATATTAACAGTAAGACACATGGTAGTGTGGAGGATCAGTGAGATCTTGGTATCCATGTCCATAGGATACGCAAAGCTGCAGTGCAGGTTGACAGTGTTGTTAAACAATATGGTATGTTGACCTTCATCAACTGTGGGATTGAGTTCAAGAGCTGTGACGTAATATTAAAGCTATATAAGACCTTAGTTAGACCCCATTTGGAGTACTGTGTTCAGTTCTGGTCACAGAGGAGTGCAAAGAGTGCAGAGGAGATTACAAGGATGTTGCCTGGATTGGAGAGCATGCCTTATGAGAATAGGTTGAGCGAATTTGGCCCTTTTGCTTTGGAGCAACAGAGGATGAGAGGTGACCTGATAGGGGTGTATAAGATAATGACAGGCATTGATCATGTGGATAGCCAGAGGCTTTTTCCCAGGGTTGAAATGGCTAACATGATGGGGCGTAGTTTTAAGATGAGTGGAAGTAGGTACAAGGGGGATGTCAGAGGAATGTTTTTCACACGGTGGAATGCACTGCCAGCGAGATGGTAGAGGTGGATACAATAGGGTCTTTTAAGAGACCCTTAGATAGGTACATGGAGCATAGAAAAATAGAGGGCTAAGCAACAGGGAAATTCTATGCCATTTCTAGAGTAAGTTACAAAGTCAGCACAACATTATGAGCTGAAGGGCCTGTAATGTGTTGTAGATTTCCGTGTTTCTATGATCCTATGTGTAGACAGGGTAAGTGCAAGCTGTTTTTTTCACTGAGTTTGGGAAAGGTCATCGGTTAAGGATGAATTGCGAGGGGAAACTTCTTCATTCAGAGGGTCATGACAGTGTGGAACGAGCTCCCTGTACAAGTGGTGCTTGCAAACTCGATTGCAACACTTAAGCAAAGTTTGGATAGATACATGGATGGTAGGCGTATTGGAGGGCTGTAGTCCCAGTGTGGGCCGAACGGAGTAGTCAGATTAAGAGGCTTCAGTATGCACTAGATGGGCTGAAGAGCCTTTTCCTGTGCTGTACTTTTTTATAACTCTATAACTCTAATCAATGGAAAACTACACACAAATACTAACAAACAACTAATGTGTGAAAGACAAGCCATGCAAATAAATAGATATAGATATACAGAAAAATAAATAAAGAAAGAAATGCATAAATAATACTGAACATGTGTTGTCGAGTCCTCGCATAGCTCAATATTTTGTCTGATAAAATTCACGGAAATCACCTTGTTCAATTATAAATGAAACAGTTGTTACCAAATCCTGTTGTCACCGTGATGCAGGAGCTGCTGCTGTGGTAGTTATTTTTCCAAAAGCTTAAAAGGAATCATTTACTGTGTTAATCAGTTATGCTGAGAATAATCTTGATTTTATTTATAATGACCCAAAAAAGTGAAGTGTTTAAAAGGTCATACCTGGTTTACAATTGCGGAGTATGATTAATAGTTGAAGCTTATCAATATTGAGCCAACATCATCTGTTTCATGTCTGCTAACTGGTAAGTGTGCAAACTGGCAATGGATTTCCGTGTAGTCCCTGTCAGAAAAAATATCTTGTCTTGCAGACATGGAAGAATTGTAGCTGTGAGTTGGGACGGGGATGAGCAGTTGGCTCTGGGGAGAGGAAGGCTGGAGAGAATTGGGTGTTGGACATTAAAGAATTTGAGGCAGAGTGTGAAAGAAAAAGTGACATGACAGTAGTCAGTGACCAAGGGCTGAGGTGCTTTCTTTTGTCAGCACATTCAGGAAAAAACATGGACTGGCGATGTAAGTTGATAGTAACTGGGAAATTAAAATTAGGCTCAATACAGTGTCAGCAGTGTAAATAATGGTGGCGACAAAACTAATGGGTTGTCATCTAAAAATCAACTCACACTCTCCGGGGAAGATAATCTTCCCAATTTTGTTCCCAGTGTGGAACTTACTGAAGTATTCAGACCCACAATAATGTGGTTGCCTCACAACAGGTTCTGATGTTGTCAAAAGTGGTACCTTGGCCAAGGGAAGTTAATAATTGTGGAGCTTACTGGTGATTCCCAGATCTAATAAAAATCAATATCTACCTACCCGAGGATGTTCTGGAGACGAGAGGGTACAGGTTTAAGGTGAGATGGGAAAGATTTACAAGGGTCCTGAGGAGTAACTTGTTCATGCAGAGGCTGGAACAAGCTGTCAGAGTGAGTGATAGAACCAGGTGCAATAACAACATTTATAAAACACTTGGACAGGTACATAGAGCCAGGTATGATTACAACATTCACAAAACACTGGGACAGGGACAGGTACTTGGATAGGAAATGTTCAGAGGGAAGTGGTCCAAATGTGAGGACTAGCTTCAATGGGCATTCTGGACAGCATGGATGAGATGGGCCAAAGGGCCTATTTCCATGTTGTTTTACTCAGTGACTCTGAAAAACATTAAACAGACAGAAGTTGTTGTGTATTACAAGGATCCCAAATTGGATAGGATGGGCAATTTTGGTCAGAAATAATCAGTTTAATGTAATCACTGGAAGGCATAAAGGGTACTTTCAGGTACCAGGGCATGGTGGTGTTCTGGGTCTTATTGTTTCCATGGGCTGTTGAAGCAGGAATCCTGTCATATTTTAAATTAATCTAGTTTACTACTTGAAGTTTGGTAATGCATGAGTTCAGGGACTGGGGACTGGAAGATGAATTGTTCTCAACAGCTCGATTGTGGTTAAATGTTGGAAGTTTATTGGTTTTTCATTATCTGCCTTTGTTATGTCTGTTATATACCCCTAGGGTTCATATTTTCTGTGGGCTGTCACTTTAAAACACCGAGAGAATGAGACTGACTTTTGGACACCGTTTGAGCTGCTCCAGGGAGAGGGAGATGGAGTTATTTGATGGACAATCGATGCTATGGTTTCTCTGCAGCTTGTTTACATTTTACAAGGACAGTTACAGACACACAAACACACTCAGTTAGAGTCAAGATGGATTCAGGCAATGGAGGACAGCAGTGAGTCAGTCACTGGTTGAAACTTTCAGTAGCCCAAAAGGGGTGAGTTGAGATCAATCCTGAGTATTGATAAATGACTTTAACAAGTTTCTGCATCTAGAAGAGGTTTACAGAGAAGAGAGGAGATGAGGGGAAGGTCTGAAACAGAAGAAACCCAGTGGCAAAGTGATCGTTGTTTGGACTCTCTCTCGTGAGGGTGAGTTTGTTTCCATTTGAATACGAACGTGTGATTATCACATAGTTAATCCACAGAAGTGGGTTCTCTGGTGAGGGGAAACCTTTGTGAATACCACGTGTGTGTTTACCCTTTGTTTGGGTGTGGTAGTTCACTGAAGAAATGCATCCCTGTGGTAATCACCGTTGGAGTTATTTCATATGTCGTGGAACTGAATAGGTGGTAATCACGTTGTGTGTGATTGGGGTTACCTTGTGGAATCTACCGGTATGTCGACCCTTGCCTGGGTGGTGGTTCCCTTGAAGATGGTCCTCTTTGTGATAATCCATACGTGGATTCTATTTGAGTATCCTGTGGCCACCACTTTGAGACGTCCCGTAGCTGAATTCCTGTAGTTCCTGTAGTTGAAAGGATATTCATTGAAGATCACTGTCAGTGATACTTCGTGTGTGGAGTGGAACAACTTCGGAGATAAAACCTACTGCTATTGTTATTTTGTATTGCTATTGTGGAATCTGTGGAATATCGAAGTAATTGCCCTCTCACAACATTCACCTTTGGATTACAAATATCTTGCATTAATTAACCTGTGCATTTGAACTGAACCTTTCTGACATACCACCGTAAGACTGGATCACTTACCACCTAAGCTTGAAGAGTTTGGGGATCTACATATTTACATCTATATATGCATAATACCATTAACTCTTGATTTGCCTGGTTTAAGTTACTACATTACGTAGTTACTAATAAAGTGGTGTTTTAGTAACAGCAAAACCAGCCTCCAGCTGTGTTCTATTGTAGCTGATGCTTTGAGAAGATTGTGTGTACGTAACATGTCCAGCAAGTTGCATTGACACCTCTCATTTTAGAGTCTGTGGTTCAGATCCCATTGCAAGTGCTCAGTTCACAGGGAGGCAAGCTAAACAGCAAGGTTTACTCTGATAATAAATTTTACTTTGAACTTAGAATTTTCCAATATATTTTTCTCTAATACAGAGGTTCCGATCACTTTCTTAGCAGAGTTGTCAAAATGTCATTCATTCTCAAGTTCAGTTTATTGTCAATCACCGTACACATGTATACCACCAAACGAAAGGATGTTTCTCCAGATCAAGGCACACAACACAGTATCTCCAACTCACACACAACACGTACAGACATATTAGCACAACAAATAAGGTGCATTTGTGACAAAAGTCAAAAACTAAACAGTATACACTTCTGGGGCTTCATATGTGATGAGACCTTGGTCGTAGTAGTGAGGTCAGAAGTTTCATGGCCTGGGGAAGGGAACTGTTTCCCATCCTAACAGTCCTGTCCTAATGATATGACCTCCTGCCCGATGGTAGGGGAAGTCAAAGAGATTTTTGGATGGATGGGCGGGATCATTGACAATGTTAAGAACCCTCAACACAAGCCCAATGCCATTTTGGACTGAAGATGACAAATATGAGCAGATAATGCTGAAAACACTCACCAGGTCAGGCAGCATCTGTGAAGACAGAAACTGAGTGTGTATCACACACAGTGATACTTTGTTCAATTTTAACTACTAGCCAAGGATAGGTTCTGATTCATTGTGACAATGGAAAGACCATCAAACTGGGTTAAGACATCCTGGAATTTTTGGGTTCTACATCTCTGTAAACATTTATTACTTTTCAATTTCATATTCAGCGGAACATGACTGAAATCACCGTTCATCCTTCATTTTTAATCAGCTTACATCACTTAAGGAAGCAAAAGGAATCAATGATGAATGAATCAGTTTGTCCTCTGAATTCATTGTATGCTCTTCATGGCTACTGAACACTTTGAATACCAGTCTCTGTAGAGAACACAAATTTTCTCCCATTCTCCTCTCCACTTCAAATTTCCTCTCCTGAAAAAAAATGTTGGGAATACAGGAAGAAGTCCACAGAAAGTTGAGGATGAAGCCCAGTCCATCAGAGGCAAAGGCCTGTCCGTCATTGAGCACTGTCTGCAGAAAGCAGTAGCCGGCATCAAGGACCCCCACCATCGAAGGCCGCGCTCTCTTCACCACTTACATCGGAAAGAACGTACAGCGGCTGGAGGTCCCACACCACCAGGGTCGGGAACGGTTATTGCGTTAACAACTGTCAGGCTCCTGAACCAGAATGGATAACTTCACTCACCGCAGCTCTGATCAGAATCTATAACCTACAGACACACTTTTAAGCAGCCCACAGCTCATGTTCTCGGCTTTTTTAATGTATTTGCACCATTCGTCTTTTGTACAGTGGTTGTTTGTCAGTCTTTGTTATTTCTAATTTTTCATAAATTCTATTGTATTTCTTTATTTTGTAATCATAGAAAACCTACAGCACAATAAAGGCCCTTCAGCCCACAAAGGTGTGCCGAACTTGTCCTTACCTTAGAAATTATCTAGGGTTACCCATTGCCCTCTATTTTTCTAAGCTCCGTGTAGCCATCCAGGAGTCTCTTAAAAGACCCTATTGTTTCCGCCTCCACCCCCACTGCCAGCAGCCCATTCCACACACTCACTACTCTCTTAAAAAAAACAGCTTGCCCCTGACATCTCCTCTGTACAACTTCCAAGCACCTTAAACCTGTGTCCTCTCATGCTAGCCCTGGGAAAAAGCCTCTGACTATCCACATGATCAATGCATCTCATTATCTTGTACATTATCTATCAGGTCACCTCTCATCCTCCAAGAAGAAAAAGCAGAGTTCACTCAATTTATTCTCATAAGGCATGCTCCCCAATCCAGGCAACATCCTTGTAAATCTCCTCTGCACCCTTTCTATGGTTTCCACGTCCTTCCTGTAATGAGACAACCAAAACTGAGCACAGTACTCTAAGTGGGGTCTGACCACAGTTCTATATGGCTGCAACATTACTTCTCGGCTCTTAAACTCAATCCTACGATTGATGAAGTCCAATGCACCTTATGCTTTCTTAGCCACAGAGTCAACCTGTGTAGCAGCTTTGAGTGTTCTCTGGACTTAGACCCCAAGATCCCTCTGATCCTCCACACTGCCAAGAGTCTTACCACTAATGCTATATTCTGCCATCATATTTGACCTACCAAAATGAGCCACCTCACACTTACCTGGGTTGAACTCCATCCACCACTCCTCAGCCCAGCTTTGCATACTATCAATGTCCCACTGTAACCTCTGACAGCCCTCCACATTGTCCACAACACTCCCAATCTTTGTGTCATCAGCAAATTTACTAACCCACCCTTCCACTTCCTCATCCAGGTCATTTATAAAAATCACAAAGAGTAGGGGTCCCAGATCAGATCCCTGAGGCACACCACTGGTGACTGACCTCCATGCAGAATATGATCTGTCTGCAACCACTCTTTGCCCTCTGTGGCCAAGCCAGTTCTGGATCCGCAGAGCAATGTCCCCTTGGATCCCATGCCTCCTTACTTTCTCAATAAGTCTTGCATGAGGTACTTTATCAAATGCCTTGCTGAAATCCATATACACTACATCTACAGCTCTACCTTCATCAACTTGTTTAGTTACATCCTCAAAAAAATTCTATCAGGATTGTAAAGCATGACCTGCCTTTGACAAAGCTATGCTGACTATCCCTAATCATATTATGCCTCTCCAAATGTTCATAAATCCTACCTCTCAGGATCTTTTCCATCAGTTTACTAACCACTGAAGTAAGACTCACTGGTCTATTATTTCCTGGGCTATCCCTACTCCCTTTCTTGAATAAGGAAACAACATCTGCAACCCTCCAATCCTCTGGAACCTCTCTCATCCCCATTGATGATGCAAAGATCATTGCTACAGGCTCCAGCACATCCTCTTCCTTAATATCTACATGTTCAAGTTTTTCAGTCCATTGCAAGTCATCCCTTTAATTGCCAAGATCCTTTTCCCTAGTGAATACTGAAGCAAAGTATTCATTAAGTACATCTGCTATCTCCTCCAATTCCATACACACTTTTCCACTGTCACGCTTGATTGGTTCTATTCTCTCACGTATTATCCTCTTGCTCTTCACATACTTGTAGAATGCTTTGTGGTTTTCCTTAATCCTGTCGATCAAGGCCTTCTCATAGCCCCTTCTGGATCTCTTACTTTCATTCTTAAAGTCCTTCCTGCTAGCCTTATAATCTTCTAGATCTCTAGCATTACCTAGTTTTTTGAACCTTTTGTAAGCTCTTCTATTCTTCTTGACTAGGTTTACAACAGCTTTGTACAGAATGGTTCCTGTATGCTACCATCCTTTCCCTGTGTCATTGGAATGTACCTATACAGAAATCCATGCAAATATCCCTTGAACGTTTGCCACATTTTATCCGTACCTTTCCCTGAGAACATCAGTTTCTAATTTATGCTTCCAAGTTCCTGCCTGATATCCACGTATTTCCCCTTACTCCAATTAAACATTTCCCTAACTTGTCTGTTCCTATCCCTCTCCAGTGCTATGGTAAAGGAGATAGAATTGTGATCACTATCTCCAAGATGCTCTCCCTGAGACCTGACACCTGACCAGGTTCATTTCCCAATACCAGATCAAATACAGCCTCTCCTCTTGTAGGCTTATGTACATCTTGTGTCAAGAAACCTTCCTGAAAACACCTAACAAACTCCACCCCATCTAAACCCGTCACTCTAGGGAGATGCCAATCAATATTTGGGAAATTAAAATCTCCCACCACAACAACCCTGCTATTATTATTCTTTTCCAGAATCTGTCTCCCTATCTGCTCCTCAATGTCCCTGTTACTATTGGGTAGTCCATAAAAAACACCCAGTAGAGTTATTGACCCCTTTCTATTCCCGTAAGTGCCTGCAAGAAAATAAATCTCAAGGTAGTAAATTGATAATAAATTTTACTTTGACTTACAAAGGGAAGAATACCTGAAGGCCAAGATAGAGGAAGTGGAGAGGATGTTTCCTGTAGTGGGGAAGTTTTGAACCAGTGGGTGCACCCACAGAATAGAAGAATGTCCTTTTAGAACAGAGATGAGGTGGAATTTCTTTAGCCAGAGGGTGGCAAATCTGTGGAATTCATTGCCACAGCTGGCTGTGGAGGCCAAGTCATTAGCTATATTTAAAGTGGAGGTTGATAGGTTCTTGATTATTCAGGAGTTTCAGCGTGAAGGCCAGAGAATGGGGTTGAGAGGGATAATGAATCAGCCATGATGGAATGGCGGAGCAAACTGAGTGGGCTGAATGGCCTAATTCTGCTCCTACGTCTTTTGGACTCTTAGTCTAAGAATAGGATGAGTGTACGTGGGAGCTCGAAAGTTGTCTCAGACATGGTAGCTGAAAGGGTCCTGTTCCTGTGTACATGATATTTGTACATATTCATGACAGTTTTCACTTCCCACTTCACTCACTGCCCATTTCCAAACCTAGCTTGTACTCAACAAGTTGATAGGCAACACACGGCTCTACCCAGGCATTAAAATAACCAACTTTATGGCTCATTAAAAGCTCCTTAGGAAAATTTATTAACTTTGTTTCCACTGGATCACAAGACTATATTTCAAAACACTAGAAAACACCTTTCACACCACTAAAATTAAGCCTGGATCTACAAAGGTGAAGTGCCGTCATAATAGCACAGGCTTCTCCTGACATTAATGTTTAATGAAGCCGTGTTCCTTGCTGCCAGGCGTTTAGCAAATGATAGTGTCTGACAATTTGTGAGAGGCATTAAATTCTGACAGTTTCATAGCCACACAAAGAGAAATTGTTAAGATTCACTGACAATGTTTCTCTGAGTAGTTATTTTCACCCACCCCTGGGGGCTCCAGTTTAATCAACCAACGGAGCAGTACGCTCAGATAAGCTCCTAATAAAGTGCTTTCTTTTAAAGATTGCTGCAATTTTGCACACAGCAGCCTTTCCCTGCACCAATCGTTCAGCGCACGTACTTACTGAGAAATTAAGACAGTTTAGGAATGGAAGTAAGCCCTTTAGACCATCAGCCCCAACCTGTGTTTGATTCATCTTACCCAACGTCAGTTATCTCCCCAAAACTGTATCTAAGTAACTGTGCTCTTACTCCATGGCCATTTCATTAGGTAAACCTGCTCGTTAATGCAAGTATCTAATCAGCCTGTCATGTGGCAGCAACTTAAATGCTTCAAAGAATGCTGATATGGTCAAGAGATTCAGTTGTCGTTCAGACCAAGCATCAGAATGGAGAAGAAACGTGATCTAAGTGACTTTGACTGTGGAATGATTGTTGGTGCCAGATGGGGTGATTTGAGTATCTCAGAAACTACTGATCTGGGATTTTCACACACAGCAGTCTCTAGAGTTTACAGAGAACAGTACGAAAAACAAAAAAATTACATCCAGTGAGCAGCAGTTGTGTGGGTGAAAATGTTAATGAGAGAGATCAGACTGGGTCAAGCTGACAGGAAAGTGATAGTAACCCAAATAACCATGCATTACAATAGCAGCATGTATTGGAGTATAAAAGTTGCAACTTGCTATCTGCTAGAGAATGAAATCTTAGGAATGTAGAAGACAATGGTGTGTTAACAAGAGGAAGCTAAGAGATGCAGATTATGTAGTCTGAGTTTGCTATTTGCTGTGCATGTATCCAATTTAGTAGGAGAATGAAATCTTAAGAATGTAGAAGACAATGGTAATGATAATGAGAGGTAGCTAAGAGATGTAGATTAGAACATGATTAAGTCAATAGGTAGAAACAATAGTGGCAGATGTACTTGTGATACGCACCTATAGACCGATTGGATATGCTAATGCAACTAAACCAGGAGATTGCTATAAAAAATGCTATGTACAAGGATCGGTGGGCAATCAGCGACTAGCTCAATGACTGCCTCAGCTTTGATTTGCAAATTAAAGTTTAATACTTCTTGAAGAATCTTCTGCGTCTCCTGGTCGTTTGTGGGGCACGAGAAACCACGACACATGCAGAAGAGCATCCCTGAATACATAACACATTGGACTTTGTGCAATAGATATGAAACTGAGTCAGATTTTTATAAATAAACAATGAAAATTTATTAACTTCTACTCAAACATCAAAAGTAAACAAACGACTAACTTAAATGGAAGTTAACAGTGTTTTGCGTCTATATTTATCAAACAGTCGAACTCAGAAAGAATTCTTAACAGAGCTTATTCAAGCACAGTCTTAAAGTGGTAGTTTAAAAAGTCCAAGTGATTTATGAAATAATTGAGAGAAGAGACTTCCCAAACCAGCAATGATCCGAACCTTGAAGAAAAGACGAAACTGCTGACACAGATCCCAGCCGAGAAATGCCTTTTCCAAAGATCCCGAAGAATAAGATTTCTTAAAGTAACTGACCTGACGCTGGAGGTGGTCAACACATACCCAACACCTTGCAGGGGTTGACCAAAAGTGTGTGCTGCACTTCACGTCAATCACTTTGATGCACACAGAATGCCATTGATTCCTACCCAATTCTTTGGGTTCGCACGAAGCTGGTATCTCTTCACTCTCTCTCTCCATCTACAATTATGTAACCACCGATTGTGACTCCCAACAAAACAACTACGCAACAAATTATTGTCTCCCCTTTTATACCAGCAGGATATGCCATCACATGACATCACATCACCCCACTATGAGAAGACAATTACATTATCCCAATATTACAAGACAATTACATCATACTCATGAGGAACTCATGGGACAAGTAACACTTGCAGTGGACAGTCTACAGCAGCTGAAGATCACACTGGGTTCTACTCCTGTTCCTAACAGAGTGGCCACTGAGTGCATAATTGATTTGACTTCTCTTGCAATAGAACCCTTTCCAGAGCATTATTTGGTTGACAGGTAACATTAGATTTCTCTGTTAACTCCAACTCTCCTGACATTCAAGCATCAATTATTGATGACAAAATACAACTCCAGATCTTGGAAGTCAGCTAAAAACCCAAAGAATATTGGAGCAGCAGATATTATGCTGGAGGATATCAACAGGCCAGTCAACCTCCCTAATGAAGATTTGCCACTTTGTGGTGAGACCTTTCATCAGCACTTGAAAAGAAGAGAGGGGGAGTAGCCAGTATAAAAGATTGGTATCAGTTGGAGCAAAAACTGGCAGGTGATGTCATTGTTGAAGTCGTGTAAGGCCAAATCTGGAGTACTGTGTGCATTTCTAGTCACCTACCTGCAGTAGAGATATCAATAAGATTGAAAGAACAGAGAGTCAGTTTATAAGGATGTTGCTGGGGTTTGTGGACTATTATAGGGAAATGTTAAATAGGTTAGGACTTCATTTCCTGGCGTGTAGCAGGAGGGGAGATTTGATAGAGCTATATAATATTATGTGGGGTATAGACAGGCTTTTTGCACTGAGTTTGGTGGGACTAAAACTAGAGGTCATTAGTTAAGGGTGGAAAGTGAAATAGTTGAGGGGAGCCTCTGCTTCCCAGTGTGCCAGCGGGAGTGGCGGATTCAGGTTTGATTTTGACATTTTAGAGAAGTTTGGATGGATGGGAGGGGTATGAAGTATTATGGTCCAGGTGCAGATCAATTAGATGAGGTGAAAACAGTATGGCATGGACTAGATGGGCTGAAGGGTCTGTTTCTGTGTTCTATGACTCTTTGACTCTAGGTGTTAGGTGGCTCCAGGTTGGGTGGGGGGTGTGGTGTGTAAATGGAGTGGAAAGAGTCTGAGTGATGTAAGAAAGCTGAAGAAGATGGAACCTGACAGGAAAGGACGGTGGACGATGGAATGGAGGGAAGGAGATGGGGAGGACAAGTGGTCAGAGGAATGTGTAGGTGATAGACAGATGAAGAGTGTGAGATTTTTCCAGGATGTACTGGAAAAAGCCCTGCAGGTCACGCATCACGCAGTGTCTGTAGAAAGGGAATCAGTTACTGTTCCAGGAATGTATACTTTGTCAAAAACAGGAGGGAAGGAAACAAATTAGCAATGAAAATGAAGAAGGGGGAAATTCTCTGATGGGGCAACACTGGGTGAGGAGATGAGCAACAAAATCCCATCTTCTATCTGAGCACCTTGCAGAACTCAATTGTTGAACTTCAGGTAAGGCCCCTTTCCTTATCTAAATCAGAACTGACCATGTTTTTGCATCATCTTGCTCCATTTTTCTTTGCTTATTTTCTGTCCATTTGGCTAACTCTCAATGTCCCTCCCTACCACTTGCATCATACTGAACAGATAAATAAGTTTAATCTAATCTTAACTCCCATATTAGGTTTCCAAGTCTCACCCTATCAGCAATATTCCCTTCGTTCCACCCAAACATTCTCCCAGTGTCTTTTGTTATCTGAACCAACCCTCCCCCACTACTGATGCAGGTTACAGAACAAATAATTTCCCTCTCTACATATGTCGCATGACCTGCTGAGTGTTCCAGTGCGTTTAAATTTTGTTTCAGATTTCTGGCATTTGAACTATCTTTGTTTGCTTTCAATCAGCAACATTAAATGTTGGGGTTGCTCTGTCAAACATGCTCTGAAGTTTGAGTGGATAAAGTAATCTCCTTCAATGCATAAGAACTTGATACAGTAATGATTTGAGCTTCATAACTTCAATAACTTCATACTTGTTATTTGTCAGTCATTCTTGAGCACTGGTCTCTCTGAGTTGCACAAGTGCACGGCCACGTAGTGACTGAAATGCTCCCGCACACATACCCTTTGTTGCTGCACAGCTGGAGTTTTCTTTTAGATAAATATAATTATACCAATTATATTTGATAATAATACAAATTTGAAATTATGCTAACATAATTTTGAAATGTGTTTCTATAATTGTGAAATACCCAGTAATTAATTATTTGTTAATAAATATAATCCTTGAATTTCCAAAATTATAAATGTACCACAACCTTCACTTTGAAACATTTTAGAGTTTTGAAGTACTTACATTGTCAGTTTCAGTTACAACAATATTACATTTGTAACAATAAACAGAATGGAATTCAGTAGCTCATTGTAAATAACTACCGACCTGCTGAATGCCGACGCCATCTAGTCAAAACATTTTATTTTTGCCATTGTACCTGTCAGTGGTTTTGATTGCCTAACATTCTTTACTTGTGCTGAGTTGCCTGTGTTTGTTTGATATGCATATTACAATAAGAACATTTAAAGTGCCGTGCAGTTTTCAGACCATTTAAAAATTTCCTACTCAGAGCAATGGTTGGTCCATGCTGCTGTAAAAAAAATTAGAAGGAACATTGTCCTTGAGTAGCATCTAGTCTATAAAATACTGTACAACGATGGCTGATTAGAGTAATCTTGGCTACCTTGTTCCTTTAACATGGGTGACAGAGGCGTAGGGATGAATAGTTCTTGATCTTTAGGAGCCTCTTTTCCTTTTTCCTGCCTCCATTCTAGCCAACGCATGTAATATAACTCTGTTTTTAATGTAGGTATGTCAAAAAGAATGAGCCAAAGCTTGCTGTTCCCAAAAGTTTGTGTCAAAGTTGAAGATCTCCAGAGATTTTATAAAAGGGTCTTTGAATCTCTGTTTACTGTTGACTGTATGATTGCTCTTAGTCAGTTCTCCATAAAGTATTCTGTCCTCAGCCATTCTTCTGACATGGCCTGCCCACCTGATATTCTAACAATGTGTAAAAAATATGCAGATCCTATGTTTTAAGACCTTTCCCCGTTCCATCTCAGAAGCTGCTCTCAGCCTAGAATATAATAAATAACCATCCACTGCCCTCTGAGATAGAGACTTGCAACCTTCAGAGGGAAGAAATCTCTCTTCATCTCGGTCCAAGATGCCCACCCCTTTTCCCAAGACTCTCCAACTTGAGGAGGCGGCACCCAGCATCTATTTATGAATCTCCCTCAGAACCTTCAACGCTTTAGTTCTTTACACCTTGACTGACACTCGAGATCTAGCTGTGTTGGAATCAAAAACCCACATGGGCCCCAAAATCATCTACTGCAGTTGAATTGAGATCCATACTATTTTTAAAAAATGGTAGGTTAGTTCAAAGTAAAAGTATTATCGAAATACCTATATGTCACCATATACTACAATGAGATCCATCTTCTGCGGGCATTCACGGTAAATACAAAGGAACGCAATAGAATCAGTGTAAAACTGAACACACAAGCAGCCAATGTGCAAGAGACAATCTGCACAAATAAAGAAGAAAACAAATAAAACAATAATAATAAATATCTAAGTAATAAATATTGAGAACATGAGCTGTTGAGTTCCTCAACATGATGTTGGTGGTGATTAATACCCACAAAAGGAATAACAGAGACCTCCAGGTGAAATGATACTTGGACTACAGGATACTACTGTTCAGAGGAACTGGCAGAGTCTGTGTATGTGAGTAAACTACAGAAGTGTATTATACTTTCAGCCCTGCACACAGGCAGTTCTCTTTTACAGGTCCAGCCTTTTATGATCCAAGGTCTTTCAAAATCGCAGTCTTTCAGAGTGCTGCCAAGCAACCATATGAAATCCCTGTCAAATCTTCACTAGCTATTTAATGTCTGGGTGAGTTACAAGCCTGCAAACACACTTTGCATATCAAAAAGTAAATTCAATGCTGCAGATCAAGTACCCTCAGTGGTCACTTTATTAGGTACACCTGTACCCCAGCTCGCTAATGCAAGTAGCTAATCAGCCAATCACGTGGCAGCACCTCAGTTCATAAAAACATGCAGACATGGTCAAGAGGTTCAGTTGTGTTTCAGACCAAACATCAGAATGGGGAAGAAATGTGATCTAAGTGACTTTAACCATGGAATGATTGTTGGTGCCAGACAGGGTGGTTTGAGTATCGCAGAAACTACTGATCTGGGATGTTCACGCACAACCATTTACAGAGAATGGTGTGAAAAACAAAAGAGTGTTCAGTGAGTGGCAATTCTGTTGGAAAAAAACACTTTGTTGGAGGTCAGAGGAGAATGACCAGATTAGTTCAAGCTGACAGGAAGGTGACTGTAACTCAAATAACAATGCGTTACAACAGTGGTGTGCAGAAGATAATCTCTGAGCACACAACACACCAAACCTTGAGGTAATTGAGCTACGGCAGCAGAAGACCACGAGCAGGAGGTAACTAATACCACTGAGAGTATCTAAGGATTGAAAACTGAGCTGTTAGTAGAAGTTGTTAACTTCTCAACTACACACACAAAATGCTGGAAGAACTCAGCAGGCCAGGCAGCAACTCTGGAAAAAAGTACAGTTAACGCCTCAGCCCGACACGTTGACTGAGTTCCTCCAGCATATTGTGCTGCTCGGATTTCCAGCATCTGCAGATTTTCTCTTGTTTATGACTTCTCAATAATTTTATTTTAATCATATAGGTGGTTAAAGATACTGTGTACACTATTGTGATAAAGCAGACTTAATGTCCAAACAGCAAAGCAAAATCAAATCAGAAAATATCTGAAATTATTCAGGGGTGAGAGAAATAAAGTTAAGATTCCAATTCAACCTTCCATGCAAATCAGAATCGGGTTTATTGTCACTGTCATAAGTTGTGATTGGACAGTTTAATGTGATGATTTGATTGGACAGTTTGATACAACTGTCTGATGGGATGGTTTAGCTTCCTTTCAATATAGTAATTTTGATGTGGTGGTTTCCTGGAATAATTAACTCAGGCTTGCTGGCAGAACATCCAACGATATTTGACTAGGTCTGCCGATTCCAGCACCCTTGACTAGTTTCTCTTGAGTGGAGGGGGAAGAGAAGCCTGATGGGAAGTAAACAATTGGGTTCCCGACTCACGTACCCAGGGTCACTTGCAGGGGAAAGGTCAAACTGTTTACTTGTTCCTTACATTCACATGCAGCGCTGAACACGATCCAGAGTGAAAAGAATTAACGTAGCATGAGACAGACAATGGAATATATTATTAGAGACAGAGGCTGAGTGTTTGATAGACCTGTAATACCAATGAGAACAGCGGAAGATTCACTCACTCTAATAATATTCATAAGGCAGACAATTTACAACCAGATGTGCTTGGTGTTGTTTATTGAACAGTCAAGGCATAAGTGCAGGCTGGTTCTCTGAGAGCAAGGAAAACGAGAACGAGCTAGAGAGCAATGTGGACAGATCTGATCCACTTCATTTTAAACCAGCTATTTTTTGAGGTTCTCATCTGATTTGTAAGAGCAGACCTGATTTTTCCTGTTGAGATGCCTTAGTAATATAGAGCTTTCATCATTATAATGTTTTCATCTTGCTTTGAGCCATTGAATTTGAGTTAGATATTGTGATCATGTTGAGGATTATTTAGGCCAATGTATTGTGAGTTGAAATTTAAATTTTGGCTAGCTTTATTTTGGGAAAAAATACATATTTAGAATTTGGGATTGCGGTGATGACAATTGGGACAGAAAAGATGTCATCTGGTATTTATTACTGAAATTAGGTTAATTGGGAAATGGGTCTGGATATGTCTGTGTTGTCATTTTTCAAGGTTGGGAAAGCAAGAACTAGAGGGTATAGGTTTAAGGAGAAAATAGAGAAATTTAATAGGAACCTGAGGGGCAACTTTTCACTCAGGGTGGTCTGTATATGGAATGAGCTGGCGGATGAAATTGTTAACACCATTTTATAGATAATTGGACAGGTACATGGAGAAAAGATTAGAAGGATCTTGGCCAAATATGGGCAAATGGGACTAGTTTAGGTGAGAATGGACCAGATGGACAGAATGGCCTATTTCTGACCATACTGACTCTCTGATTCTCTGGTTGTATGTAAATACAAGATTCAAGTACACTTATTAACAAAGAATGTATGAATTATACAGCCTAGAGATTTGCTTGCTCACAGGTAGACATAAAGCAAGAAACCTGTATGGACCCAACTAAAGAAAAAAAATCTACAAATAAAAGATGAACACTTGATGATGTTGAAGGAAAAAATATATAGTCATGTATATTGATTCTCCCCTGCTTCCTGATCCAGATACCCTGTCTCTTCAGTCTATCAGGGTTGGTGTTTAAATTGACCAAGCAACAAAATGGTAAAGGGTTCTGGTTCCCTGGAGAGGGATCGCAGAGAGCAAGCAAAATTGGCTCTAGCCTCCAATCTGGCCTAGTGTTTAAATTGTCTAACCAATAAATTCTACTTCCACCCACCTACATTAGAGATAAGTTACAGTGATTGGAGATAATCTACCAACCTGCAATTGTCTGGGATTCCAAACTTCAATGTAAATTTTATTATCAAAGTACATATATGTCATTATGTACAACCCTGGAATTCATTTTCCTGTGGCCATACTCAACAGGATCTAGGAGATCTGGTCAAAAAAGCTCACTTTACAATGCAACTCTCACATCGTTCACACCGACTACGTGTTATAACCGCTGTCCGGCAGTGCTTGCACAGTGCCAAGCAGAAACAGAAACAAACTAATAGAATAGTAATTATAACAGAATCAATGAAAGTTTGCCCAACTCAGGTGTTCGACCAGAAGACAACAATACATAAATAAACAGCAATAAATATTGAGAATATGAGGTGAAGAGTCCTTGAAAGTGAGTCCATGGGTTTATGAACCTTTCAATGATGGGGCAAGTGAAGTTGAGTGAAGATATCCCCTTCGGTTCAACAGCCTGATGGTTAAGGGGTAGTAACTGTTCCTAAACTGAGAGATCTGAATCCTGAGGCTCTTTTACCTTCTACCTGATGGAAGCAAGAAGACGAGAGCATGTCCAGGGTGGTGCAGATCCCTGGTGATGGATGCTGCTTCCCTATGATAGCGTTTCATGTATCGATGTGCTCAGTGGTTTGGAGGGCTTTACCTGTGATGGACTGGGCCGAATCATCTACTTTTTGTACAAATGTGTAGGATTTTCCATTCATGGGCATTGGTGTTTCCATACCAGGCTGTGTTGCAGCCAGTCAATGCACTCTCACTGTACATCTATAGAAGTCTGTCAAAGTTTTAGGTGTCATGTCGAATCTCCGCAAACTCCTAAGGAAGTAGAAGCACTGCCGTGCTTTCTTTGTAGTGGGATTTGACAGGAGACCCACATGGTCACAGGGAGAATGTGTAAGCTTCACACAGACAGTATTTGGTCAGGGTTAATAGCGATATGTGGAAATAGCTGCACCACAACATTGCTCAACATTATGGCTATTTAATTCTGATTAGGGATTTATATAATTCAGCGTCTGTCATTATTCCCTACACGCCAACTATCTCCCGGATTCTACCTCCCATGTTTTTGGGATGCAGAAAGAATCCATTGGAAACCATGGGCGTGCAGAGAAGGTGTAAGCTACAGACGGCCAGCACTGGAGATATTTGTGGAGGTAACAACATGATCTGTTGCAGAACCATCACTACATGAGACACTGCCTCAAGAAGGTAACATCGATCTTCAAAGATTTCCAACACCTGAATTATACAATCTCTTCAATTCCTATCTGGCAGGAGATACAGAAGCTGGAAGTCCCGCATCACCAGGTTCAGGAAAAGCTCCATCCCTTCAACCATTCAATTCTTGAACCAATTGGCACAATCCTAAATGTTATCACGATATGGTAACATGATAACCATTACACTTTGCACTAAAATTGCTCTTTTGTTCTAATTGGGTAAAAATTATGTATAACTTACATTTAATTTATCGCTACTTGTGAAGGTCATGTGTCTGCGCCTGTGATGCAGCTACAAGAAGGTTTTGCATTACATCTGTGCACATATGTACAGTGACAGTACATATATGTCACTGTAATGTAGGGATCTATTTCTTTTAGAGCTGTGATTCCCCTTGGTACCACATATGATCTGTTGTCTCCACATGCACATTGCTCTCTCTCTCTCTCGCTACAACGTGAATGCACCAGTTAAAGCCATTTCCCACCTATGTGCTTTTTATTTTAATATATATACAGTTGTGCACAGACACAACAAATTGGTGATGAGGATGAACCTGAATGTCAGAGAATATCACCAACTGCACTGACAGTGAGAGGCAAGAGTTCAACAGTACGGAGCCATCACAGATGCTAATGAAGAGAACCATGAACAGTACACAGTGAAAGGCATAACTAGCAAAGTTATAATAATGTGGCAATGGCTTCAGTTGGGAAAGTTGACGAATTTGATGGCACTAATGAAGGCTGGAGCCCGTATATCGAGAGGGTTGAAGTGTATTGTAAGGCATACAGTATTGATGAGTCAAAGAAATCCCCCACATTTCTTAGCTTAATGGGTGCAAGAATATACAGTCTCTTACACAATTAATAACCCCTGAAAAGCCAGCGAGCAAGTTTTTGATGAAATTGTCACAATTTTACAAGATCACTTGAGCCCTAAATTTCTGGTAATAGTTGAGAAATTTAGGTTTTACAAAAGAAATTAGTGAAAGGATGAAAGCATTTCTGAATACATAGCAGAACTGTGCAAACTTTCCCAGTGCTATGACTTTAGAGCTGGACTTTCTGATGCATTAGGGAACAGGCTTGTATGTGGCATGTATATTCAAAGCACTCAAAAGGGGCTACCAGTAGTGAGAGACCTAACCTCAGAACAGGCAATAACCATTGCAATGTTGTTAGAGACTGCAGCAAAGGATGCAGCAGAACTATGGAAAAGGAGGTTAGAATGTGAAATCCACAAAAGTTCCTAATTTGTGCAAAAAGCCAAAAAAGTTACTGATGTAGCAAATGCTCCCATGATGCAACTGACTGTTGGTTCAGGGAAAAGGTTTGCAGGAAGTGTCACGGACAAGGTCAGACAGAGAGTGTGCAAGGCAGATAATGAGCACAGCCAATGAGAAAAAACACACTGAGTGAAAAGCTTCACACATAAAACCAAACAAATGCATAAAGTGACTAAATATGAAACAGAATAAGACAACACAGAGTCTGACAAAGTTGAGTTGTCATGCCTAGAACTGCATAGAGTAACTGAAGCAGATCACAAAATCATCTGGATCACAGTAGATGTGTCTAGCGTAAAACTGAAAACGGAGCAGGCTACAGAGTCAGCTTTGCCAATAATTCCAGAAGATAGTTACAACAGACTGTTTTCTAAGCTACCATTAGAGAAGACCTTTGTCTCTCAAAGGCAAGCTGAAGGTGAATGTGACATTTGGAAGCCAAACACAACAGTTAGAGCTTTATGTGTTGAAATGTGGAGGGCCAGCACTTTTCAGGCATGAATGGTAGAGAAAAATCCAACTAAAGTGGCATACAATCAAAGCTCTCAGTGTGACATCAACAGGAAGTGCGACTCAAACGGTAGCACGAACCAGAGACCGGCACAGATGTTTAATTAAAATGAGAAGGTGTTTGAGAAGGGTATTGGTAAACTCAAAGGCATGAAGGCCAGAATTGAACTAAACGAAGCAGCAACACCAAGATTCCATAAAACCCATCCAGTGCCTTATGCACTACATCCTAAAGTGGTTGTGGAACTTCAAAACTTAGAGGCAACTGGAATTCTCTCCAAGGTTGAGTGGAGTGATTGGGCCACTCTCATTGTCCTGGTGATCAAGAAAGGGAAGTCCAGAGCCCGAATAATAGTGACCCAGTAGGCGGGCCACAAGCTAAACCCTTAACCTCATCCTCCATTTTGCAGCTCTATTCACAAAGTATGTTTACCGCACCAATTCCAGACATAATAAAAAGAGATGAGAAAATTTCAAATACTGTAATGTTATGTCTAACAATAATTAAAATGTATCTAGTGATGGCCATCTTAAATTCATCTAAAGTGTATGAATCATATATTCAGAAAAGAATAAATCCAAACAAACAATATATTACGATTAAAGTTTTTTTAAGAGAACTTACAAGTTTTACAAAAACAAAAAAAAAGAAATAAGTTTGGTATATACCAAACCCAGACCTATATTAATGTTAAAACAAATGAACGAGAGAGAAAAAAAAACTAAATCAGACTAGGTCCTGTGTGGACATGCATAAAATGTAAAACAGGTTTCCTTCAAAGCAACTACGCATATATACTAAGTCATTTCAGTTTCAATCTTTTTTTTAATGATTTTTCAAAAAATGAATTGATACAAATCAGAGGACAAGTTATATCAAATACATAATGCGATAAACATACAAACAACGAAAGGGATGTATACTGTCGAAGTCATGTAAATGTAATATTACGCTGTTGTGTATAAACAAAGAACCACAACTCCTCTTGGTAGTTCATACAAAAAAGGACTGGAAATTGGTTATACTAATATATATATATTAGCATATATACTAATTATTAACAAATAAAAAAAGGATTAAATCAACCAAATCCTGTACAGACATCCATAAAGCATAGAATAGACTTCCCTCAAAGTATCTATAAACATCTCCCAGCTCAAAATTACCTGTTTAAGTTACAATTGAAATAGTTTTACTATTTTTAATAAACTCCCAGCCCTCATTTGGAGAAAGTATACTCTGTGGCTGCGAGTCAGGAGGAAAAATTATCAAGCGAGTGGGGTAGTGGAGTGAAGGTTGGCAATTTATTTTATACAATTCAGTCATGACTTCCCAGTATTTCCTTCTTTTGGCAAAAATCTCAGGAGGAAAATCTTCCACTATACCAATTTCAGTTGAATTGTAGATCAGTTTCCTTCTTTTTCTAGCCTCTTGGAGAATGGCTTCTTCGGTTGTATAATAATGGAAGCAAAGTATGAGTGGTCTTGGACAAAATTCCGATGAATGTCGAGATCTCGGAATTCTGTATGCTCTGTCGAGGACAGGATTCACTTCAAGGATCTCACTAAAAAGTGAATACAGCATATCAGTGAAGAACTTTAACAAGTCACCAGTTTCAGTATTGTCAGGCAAACACAATACACGTAAATTCCTCTGGCGTGCTCTATTGTCTAAATCAATCATTATTTTCCTCGTTCTTGATAATTCCAAGGTAACTTCATTAATTTTCTTTTCCATAGAGGACATCTTCAATTCTTGTTCGTTGATAGTTTGCCTGAATCATTCCTGTTCCCTCTCGATTTGATGGGTAGTCTGTTAGAGCGTCTGAAATTGAAAGTCTGAATTCTTCAGAGATTCTTGAACAGTAAAGATGTATTTCTCAAGCTTCCCATTAGCATCCATCAGTTTATCAGTCTTAATGTTAAGCAAACCAAATTCAGATTTCATTTCTTGTATTGAAGAGAATATTTGTTCCGTTTCGGGAAAAGTCTTGCCGCTTCTCAATTCAATACCAAATCAATTTCCTGCCATCGTAATTAAGTCATAAATCCTTCAAAAGAAATAATGAATCTTCAAACTTAAAATGAATCTATCAATGGAATGTAAGATATAAAAAAAAAGTGGAGCCACAATAGAAATGCGTCTCACTCCATTCACTGCAAAATGGAGCCCAGTCTTCTTTTTTTTTGTTTTAGGTTAGTTTAGTGGGTTTTTTTTTTCTTTTTCTTAATAATGGCAATCTTTGATCTTTTTTTTGAATTTTTAAGAGAAGTTGTGGATATTGAGGAGCTCAATATTATACAATATATGATTTTGACAGTGTACACTCCTTTTTTGTTGTTTGTACTTCCATTGGAATACGTATTTGATATAACTTCTCCTCTGATTTGAATTTGTCTTTATATATTTTTAAATCAATAAAAAAGATTAAAAATGAAAAATGAAATGAAGAAAGGGAAGGCCAGAGCTGCTCGCATTTTTTTTTTATCGATAGGCGTGCCATCAGGTTGGAGGCTACCCAGATAGAATCGGAAGGTTTATAAAAGATGAAGCATAAAATTTGCTGTTTATGGCCAAGAACAAGAAAATAACCAAGAAAGAAAGGGGGAAAAAAGTTATGGTTGTCCTATACTAGAAACTAACGTAAACTAGAAAGATAAGACATTCCAAGATAACAAACACCATAGGTCCAAGTTTCATAACAACTGCAAAAAAAAACTAAAAATCTTTCAGAAAATACAGAATCAGCTATACTAGTGTAAGAGGTTTCTTCTTTTATGTTACTGCTGAAGCTATTAAAATGGCTTCTCCGTACTGTTAACTGCTGAGGCAATGGTTCTCTATGGCAGCTTGTTTGGGTTATAATTACTGATAACAGGAATTGTATTCATTTGCTAACCAATTGGGATAGATGTTATTCTTCCTTGTGTGTGAAAGCTACAGTTTATCGCTGGCTTTGGGGAGAAGGCGCGATGGGGACCGAGAAAGGAGACGCAATGCTGTAAGCTGGGCGATGGAACGGACCCCAAGCAGGAGTCCAAGGCCCAGGTTCTTCAGTGAGGAGAGGAGACACGGACAGGCTTGAGTAGAGCATTTGGTCAATCTCTGAGGCTGGTCCCGTTCAGAGGTTGGAGGAGTTTGGAGGACATCGACTGGAGGAAGGGGGATCTGGTTCTGTAAGAGCTCCAACGATGTGTGCACAAACTGGTTAATAATGGTGCCTTTTCCTTTTTGTTAACAATTCTTACTTTGTTCCTTTACTATCTACATAGTCAAAGTAAGAGTTATAAAGTGTAATCATTTAATTGCATATGGTGTACTGTTCTTTGGTGTGGTGGGGTACATCACACAGCATTTACACAAACTCGATTACACAGTTTGGCGGGGCCGAAGGCTGCTCCCCCTAGACGAGAGTGAGCTGAGTGAGCCTGAGGTGACCCAGGGACTACACTATAGTTATTAGAAAACTCACTGAACAATTACATGTTTATAGGTGATGATATAATAATATGAGGCAAGAGCAGTATAAGTTAAACAATGAGAAAAATAACATTTTCATACTCTAATCCAACAGTACTTAGCCTGGGGGATGTGGCCTGCTCGGGGGATCTCCTAGTCAATTTGATTTCGGGCCTAGTAAAGCTGGCCATTCATGGGTCGAGGCAGTGAACAGTTGAGGGTTCAGTCTGAGCCGATTACCAGTGTTACATCCTTGCCTAGTTGTCCTTGGAGAAGGAGCACGTGTGGCTCATGGGTACAGCAGGGAGTTTCCAGGAATGCTAGGCCTCTCATAGGCTCAAGGGTCTGGTAGATAATAGTAATCATATTTTAATTTGGAATGGGAAATAGTTTTGGCTTGATTATCATATAGTGTTTTCTGTCAAAGAATAGACTTTTGTAAGTAAAGAAACCATAATTTCCCTCTCTGTCATCAAATAAATTATACAAAGTATTCACAGCTCCAGAGGTTATTATGTCTATGTTGCTTTGTCAAACTGTAGCTATCCTGGGTTACCTTGGCCGAGGTAGTGTTGAGGTTGACGTGATCTTGTTGAATGGTGGAGCAGCTTCAAGGGTACAAATAACCTACTCTGAATCCTATTTCCCATGTTCTTTTCATTTCTTCCTGTTCTCCCACTTTTTCACCAAGTCCTTCAAGTACCTTTCGACAAATACTTATACAATTTCCTTGTAAACGTCTCCATTGAATTTTCCAATGTACTTTTGTTATGAAGGTACCACAGCTCTGAGGGGCCGACGGAGCAGGAGCAGCCCCCTCCTTCCGGAGAATCACAAGATCGCTATTAATTCGGGTCTCGGAAGTGAGAGACAATGCAACGGTTCTGGCCATTGTTCTTAGAGGCACCTGTGTGACGTGCATGTCCCTGCTACGTGACAGCTACCATGGACATGGACACCCTCAGGCAATGTGGGGGTGGAGATTGCATCACCCTACTTTGTTGGACATCTACAACTCTGCAAGTAAAGATAAACGCGGATTGCAGGAGGCAGTACCCGAGCGACGCACCAGAGGAACTTGCTCGCTCAACGCTCCCGTGAGAGCTGGAAGCCACTCAACGCCACGTGCGCTCCTAACTCCTTTGGCCTAGGGAGCGGGTGGCTGATAATACCGAGAAGGACTTCGAACTAACAACGGGGAAAACAACGCTCCCCTGATTTTTAACAGAGTGGCTTCATAAAGACACGGGCAAGTTTTCTTTTCGTTTGCACCGATCCCTCTAAAACACGTGAAACCCAGCAATTCCTCGAAAGGCTAAAGTCTGCAGACTTCTGAATGACTTTTTATATTTCCAATGGACAAAAATATTATCCCCTAGACAACAGCCGAGATTACTTCTTAATGATGATTATGACTATACCCGCGCTTTAGATTGAGTATTGGTGACGTGCGTTATCTGAATGTTTGTATTAACCTTACCTTTGTGCCCCTTTATAAATAAAAACGTTTGAAAATAGTGACATCAGACTTCAACGGACCTCTCTATCTTTGCTGGTAAGTTCTCCAGTTACAGGATTCGTAACACTTTCAACCTGTGTCTTCTGGAATGCAGCAAGTCGTGAAAAATTGTCTCCATTCCTTCCCTCTGGTTCTTCAGTCAAACTCAGTAAATATATCTTTAATCTCACTGGTACAGGCAGCAATGAAACCACATCCAGTAGAACTCACACCTACGGTGATGAAATGCTTTGAGAGGTTGGTCGTGACTAGAATCAACAGCTGTCTCTGCAATGACCTGGACCTATTGCCTACTGAGATCAGGTCCACAGGAGACGTGACCTCAATGGCTGTCCACGTGGGTTTGGATCACCTGGACAATACAAATACCTACGTCAGGATGTTGTTTATTGACTATGGCTCAGCGATTAACACCATCAGCCCCACAATTCTGATTGAAAAGCTACAAAATCTGGGCCTCTGTACCTCCCTCTACAACTGGATCCTTGACTTCCTAACTGTGAGACCACAATCTGTTCAGAATCAGAATCAGAATCAGACTTTAATCGCCAAGTACCTGTGCACATACAAGGAGTTTACTTCCGGCAGATGTTGTCTCTCTGCTCATAACAATAATAATGATAAATATAAATGAAAATATAGATTATACATATACATTTATACATTATAAATTTCAGATTGGAAATAACATCTCCACCCCACTGACAATCAAGACTGGCTCACCTCAGGGGTATGTGCTTAGCCCACTGCTCTACTCTCTCTATACCCATGATTGTCTGCCTAGGCACAGCTCAAATGCCATCTATAAATCTGCAGATGATGCAACCATTGTTGGCAGAATCTCAGATGGAGACGAGAAAGGCGTACAGGAGCGAGATATGCCAACTAGTTGAGTGATATCACAATAGCAACCTTGCACTCAATGTAACTAAGACCAAAGAGCTGATTGTGGACTTCAGGAAGGGGAAGATAAGGGAACACACACCAATCCTCATCGAGGAATCAGAAGTGAAGATAGTGGGCAATTTCAAGTTCCTAGGTGTCAATATCTCTGAGGAACTAACGGGGATGAAGCATAAAGAAAGCAAGACAATGGCTGTATTTCATTAGGAGCTTGAGGAGTTTTGGTTTGCCAACTAAAATACTCAAGCTTTTACAAGTGGAAGAGGAGGAGCTTAGGAGGGGGAGATGGCGCCTAACTGCAACTCCTTTGCTTGCATCTTCAGAAACAGCTCTACTTCCATCTTTTTCCCTTCCAGAGTTCTTTTGAAGACCCTGACCTGGAATTACACGATTACTTCGGTTCTTTGCGGGAATGGGACCCGCTCCCGGTGTTTCACGACTGCCCATTATTCAATATGCCAAGGATGCAGCCTAAGAGATTAGCTCACCTTCAGAGTTCCAGGATCTCGTGGCTCTGGAGACGGGCGGACTGAAGGTCAGTGTCTCTGTCCGAATCTGGTGTGTTGCAGCAGATGGAAGATCGAAAGCAGTGAGCTGGCTTTGGGCACAGAGCTCGGAAAAAGCAAAGCAACAGACTTTTAACATAAATTAGCAAGTTGTTTGCTATGCCTCCCCTTTCGTTGCGAAATGGAGACTCCTCTTTCTCCCTTATTAATACTGGGTGAACGAGTAGTCTTTGGGGTACTGCGAGTCTCGTCTTTGCTAATGCTCTGCTGCACGTTTGAGTGCTCGGTGGGAGGTGTTGATGCTTTTTTTGTTGCTGGTGGGAGGGAATTGTTGTTTTGCTGCTGTTTACACTTGGGGGGGCAGCTGGGGGGCTGTGGGGTTCTAACATTTAGCTGTCATTCATTTTTGGGTGTACTCCTCTGTTTTCGTGGAAAAAAGCTTTTCAGGATGTATATTGTATACATTTCTCTGTCATTAAATGTACCTTTGAAACCTTTGAAATGTCCCGCGGAGAACATTCTGACTGGCTACATCACTGTCTGGTGCTGGGGGGACTTGGGGGGGTGGCTACTGTAATAAGTTGCAGAAAGTTGTCTTTATCTGAGATTCTGCCAACAATGGTTATATCATCAGCAAATTTATAGGCGGTATTTGAGCTGTGCCTAGCTACACAGACAAAGGTATAGAGAGAGTAAAGCAGTGGGCCAGGTACATACCCCGAGGTGCACAAGAGTTGATCATCATCGAGGAGGAGATATTATCACCAATCCTCACAGATGGTGCTCTTCTGGTTAAGAAGTCAGTGATCCAATTGCAGAAGGAGATACTGAGGCCCAGATTCTGCAGCTTATTGGTCAGGACTGTGGGAGTGATGGTGCTAAACGCTGACCTATAGTTAATGAACAGCATCCTGATGTAGCTGTTTGTATTGGCCAGGTGATCCAAGTGTGAAGAGCCATTGAGATTGCATCTGCCATAGACTTATTGTGACAAGAGGCAAATTACAGTGGGTCTAAGTCCTTACTGATGCAGGAGTTGATTCTAACCATGACCAACCTCTCAAAGCATTTCATCACTGTAGATGTGAGTGATACTGGATGATAATCATTAAGGCAGCTCACGTTATTCTTCTTAGACACTGGTATAATTGTTGCCATTTGGAAGCAGGTGGGAACTCCCAGCCGTAGCAGTGAGAGGTTGAAAATGTCCTTGAATTCTTCCACCCGTTGGTCGGCACAGGTTTTCAGAGCCTTACCAGGTACTCCATCAGGAGCTTCTGCCTTGTGAGGGTTCAACCTCCTGAACCTCCTCAGAGGCCTGACATCGACCTCCGAGTCAGTGATCAACATCCAAACATTCTGAACTTTCTTGCTAAAGAGCCCCAAATAATTTAATTATATGCACTTCTAATTAGTTATTAATTGAATTGATCAGGTGTGACATCTTGATGCAGGGTTTCAACCTGAACTGTCGCCTCTGCTTCTAACTCCATAGATGCTGCCTGACCCATTGAATCCCTTCAGCAACTTTGGAACTGCAATCTGATCTGGTTTATTATTGACACATATACAGTGAACAGCTTGTCTCCTGTTCCGTCTGTACAGATTGAATCATTACACAGTGCATTAACACGGAACAAGGCGAACAGTACAGAATGCAGGATAAAGAGTAGCAGCAACAGTGAAAGGACAGTGCAGTTAGACAACAAGGTGCAAGATCTTAACAAAGTAGTTTGTAAGGTCAGGAGTCCATTTTATTGTATTATGGAACCATTTAATTGTCTTGTAACAGAAACAGACCTTGAAGCTGCTGGTGACTATTTTCTGCTCGATGGGAGAACAGAGAGAGAATAGTTGGGGAGGATTGAGTCTCTGATTATAAGACAATAAGACATTCAGTAGTGTGCAAAAACCTAGAGCTAGGGTGTGTAAGATAGCCCTGTATTTATTTATTATTAGATATATATATATATTTGTATTTGTATAATTTGTCTTCTTTTACTATCAATTGTTAGTCATTGTTTGTGTGTAGTTTTTCATTGTTTCTATTGCATTTCAATGTCCTACTGTGAATGTCTGCAACAAAATGAAGAGACATTTACCCTATGTACTTCAATAATAAACTTACTTTGAATTTTGAGTGCCTCCTCATTGCCGTCAGCTTGTAAAAAAGAGAAAATTTATTCTGAAGGTAAGCCCCAGACTGTGTGAGTTCTTTCTGTCTACAGTAGCCTTTTGAACCTCTACAAATCATGTACTGTTCTGACTTGGAAATATCCTATTCATTGGAGACAAAAGAGACTGCAGGCAGTGGAATTTGGATCTATCAGTAAACTGCTAGAAGAACTCAGGTCAAGCTGCACCTGTTGACTCAGAGAAATGGTCCATATTTCAGGAACTAGGGTTCTCTTTATGTTCCACTTGGTAGCCCCAGCATTCCCTACTTTCTTTTATATTCCAGTCCTCCCAAAATGAATGCTAACATTGCAATTGCCTTCCTTACCACTGTCTCGACCTGCAAGTTAATCTTTCGGGAAGGTTATGCAGGCTGTGCTAACGAGGTGGTGACAAGTTTAGATAGGGTTCATGAGAAAAAACACAACGGACTGTTTTATTTTATGGCCAAACAATGAAGTGTTCACTTTAATGTAACCCACAGCACTTTCCTTTCTCACGCTCACTATCTGTCCAATTTCTATCTCCCCTTGTTCTTTTTCTCCGACCCTTCTTCCTACCATTGTTGTTACCTGGAGATGTTATCCTCTTCCAGCTGGTACTATCCTCCCATCACACCCCCCCCCCCCCCCCCGCCAAAAGTGAATCCACCAACCCCCTTCCAGCCTCTCCCTCTCATTCCTAGAGTGCTTCTACACTCTCAGTCCTGATACAGGGTCTAGAAAAGTCAGCTGGGCCTTCGCCTCCACAGACGCTGATTTTCTCCAGCTGCTTGTTATTTTGCTCCCATTCATTGCTGTTGGATGGAATCAGGCTTCAAATTCTAGAATTAGGAGAATGGACCCGGACTCTGGGGTCAGGCATTCCACAACCTATGGACTCACTTTCAAGGACTCCACAATTCGTGTTCTCAGTGTGTATTTATCTGTCTGTATTTTTATTTCATTTTTTTATTGTATTTGTCCAGTTTGTTGTCTTTTACACATTGGTTGATAGGCAGATATTTCATTAACCCTAAAAGAAATTACAATGTCACAGTAGCGTTACAAGTGCAGAGATATAAATATTAGAACAGAAGTAGAAAGAATAAAAAAAAGTTACCACAAACGGTTTAACACGAGGGTGTCATCACTTCTGCTGTTATAGCTCTCTCTTTGTTGTGTGAAATTTTTAATTGATTCTATTGTGTTTCTTTATATTTGCTGTGAATGCCGGCAAGAAAAAAAATCGCTGGGTAGTATATGATGACACTTTGATAATAAATTTTCTTTGAAATTTGAACTTTATAGGACTGAGATTCCTTCATTCTGAGGATTATAAATCTTTGAAATTCCCACATAGGTTCATAATCATTCCCATCCCCATTCCCCTCCCTCACCTTATCTCCTTGCCTTCCCATCGCCTCTCGCTGGTGCTCCTCCAATTATTTCTTTCTTTCATGGCCTTCTGTCTCTTTCACCTATCAACTTCTAAGCTCTTTGCTTCATCTTCCCTCCCTCCCCCCCTCCCAGGTTTCACCCATCACCTTGTGTTTCTCTCTCCCCTCCCCCACCTTTTAAATCTACTCCTCAGCTTTTTTCTCCTGTCCTGCCGAAGGGTCTCGGCCCGAAACGTCGACCGTGCTTTTTTTGTATAGAAGCTGCCTGGCTTGCTGAGTTCCTCCAGCACTTTGTCTGTGTTTCTCAGGACAATTGTCTCCCCTCCCTCAGGCTCTCTAGTGTAACAACAGAGTGACAGCACCTGAGTATTGAAGCCAGATAATTCGTACTTCAAAGTATCTTGCTGAGACACCTCCTTCTTCTTTGTGAAGTACGCATTGGAACCACAGTCTCTCCCCGACCTCAATGTTCTGAAGAAGTTCTTAATTTCCATTTACACATCACTTGTCCAAAACTGCCAAGACCATGACCGACATGGGAGATCAAAGACAGGGAGCTTCTGCATCAAATTTGGCATGAAGTGAAATGAAACCACGGGAGATTGCAGATACTACAGCCTCAAACAAATAAAACAGTCCGTTGTGTTTTTTCTCATGAACCCTATCTAAACTTGTCACCACCTCGTTAGCACAGCCTGCATAACCTTCCCGAAAGATTAACTTGCAGGTCGAGACAGTGGTAAGGAAGGCAATTGCAATGTTAGCATTCATTTTGGGAGGACTGGAATATAAAAGAAAGTAGGGAATGCTGGGGCTTTATAAGGGATTGGTCAGACTGCACTGGGAATGTTATGAGCAAGGTTGAACCCCTTATCTAAGAAATGATGTGCTGGCATTGGAGTGGGTCCAGAGGGGGTTCGTGAGAATGATCCCAGGAATGAAAGAGTTAATGTACGAGGAGTGCTTGATGTCTCTATGCCTGTACTTGCTGGAGTTTAGAAGAATGAAGGGGAATTTCATTTAAACCTATCGAAAACTTAGAGTGGTTGTGGTAAAGATGTTTCCGATAGTGCGGGAGTCTAGAACCATTGGACATAGCTTTAGAATAGTAGAATGTCCATTTAGAACAGAGATGAGGAAGAATTAGCCAAGAGAGTGGTGAATCTGTGGAATTTATTGCCACAAAGGGCAGCGGAGGCCAAATCATTGGGTATATTTAAAGTGGAGGTTTATAGGTTCTTGATTAGGCTATAAGACCATAAGATATATGAGCAGAAGTAGGCCATTTGGCCATTTGAATCTGCTCCACCATTCAAATCATGGGCTGATCCAATCTTCCAGTCATCCACACTCCCTGCCTTCTCCCCATACCCTATGATGCCCTGGCTAAATAAAAACCTACCTATCTCCGCCTTAAATACACCCAATGACTTGGCCTCCACAGCTGCTCATGGCAACAAATTCTACAAAGTTACCACTCCCTGACTAAATTAATTCCTCAGCATCACTGTTCTAAGTGGACATCCTTCAAACCCGAAGTCGTGCCCTCTTGTCCTAGACTCCTCTACAATGGGAAATACCTTTGCTATGTCTAATCTGTTCAGGCCTATTACCATTCAGAATGTTTCTATGAGATCCCCCCTCATTCTCCTGAACTCCAGGTAATATAGCCCAAGAGCTGCCAGATGTTTCTCATATGCTAACCCTTTCATTCCTGGAATAATTCTTGTGAATCTTCTTTGAAAGCTCTCCAATGTCAGTATATCCTTTCTAAAATAAGGAGCCCAAAACTGCTCGCAATACTCCAAGTGTGGTCTCATGAGTGCCTTATAGAGCCTCAACATCACATTCTTGCTCTTATATTCTATTCCTCTAGAAATGATTGCCAACCTTCTTCACAACCCACTCAACCTAGAGGTTAACTTTTATTGTATCCTGCACAAGGACTTCCAAGTCCCTTTGCATCTCTGCACTGTGAATTCTCTCCTGATCTAAGTAATAGTCTGTCCATTTATTTCTTCCATCAAAGTGCATGACCCTACACTTTCCAACATTGTATTTCATTTGCCACATCTTTGCCCATTCCCCTAAACTATCGAAGTCTCTCTGTAGGCTCTCTGTTTCCTCAACACTATCTGCTCCTCCAACTATCTTTGTATCATCTGCAAATTTAGCCACAAATCCATTAAGTCCATAGTCCAAATCAGGGAAATTAGTAGGAGCATCAAAGTTTATGGGGATAAGGCAGGAATAATATGGTTGAGAGGGATAATAAATTGACATAGTGAAATTTAAAGCAAACTTGATGGGCTGAATGAGTTAATTCTGCTCCTATAGCCTTAGGCACATACGAAGGTTTTGAAGGTACATTTAATGTCTGAGAAACGTATACGGCATACATCCTGAAATGATTTGTCTTCACACTCATCCACAAAAACACAGGAGTGCTCCAAAGAATGAACAACAGTAAATGCTAGAACTAAACAAGTCCCCCCAGCTCCCCCCTCCAACGAGTAAGTGACAGCAAGCAACAATCCCCCCTCCCCCCACTGGCAAAAAAAAAACATCGGCACCCGCCACCGAGCACTCAAGTGTGAGCAAAGCAACAGCAAACACAGACTTGCAGTTACCCCAAAGACCACTCGTTCACCCAGTAATTCAACATACCACAGGCACTCTCTCTCTATAATAGGGGAGAAAGAGATGCCACCGTTTCACAGCGAGAGGGGAGACATAGTGAACAGCTCACTGGTTTACAAAGTTAAAAGTCCATTGCATCAATTTTTCTCAAGCTCACTTGTCGCTAAGGTGCCTGAGGCTTTTGCACAGTACTGCCTGTAAATAAATAGTATTGAAAACATGAGTGTAGAGTTCTTGAAAGTGAGCCCATAGGTTGTGGAATCAGTTCAGTGTTGAGGTGAGTGAAGTTGTCCATGCTGGTTCAGCGACTAATGGTTGAAAGCTGATAGCCATTCCTGAACCGGGTGGTGTGGAATTTAAGGCTCCTGTACTTCCTTCTCAATGGCAGGAGTGAGAAGAGTATGGCCTGGATGGGGATGTCCTTGATAATAGGTGCTTCTTTCTTGCAGCAGTGCTCCTTGTAGATGTGCTCAATGGTGCTGAGAGTTTTTTCAGTGATGAACTGGGTGGTGTCCCTGACACTTTGTAGGCTTTTCCATCCTTGGGCAATGGTTTTCCAAACCAGGCCATGGTGCAACCAGTCAGGCTACTCTCCACTGTGCTTCTGTAGAAGTTTGTCAAAGTTTTCAATGACATGTCAAATGGGTGCAAACTTGAACAAATGATCCCCAGTCCAAAGTTTTCATTGTTTTTATATTATTTATCTACTTTTCCCCACTATCTCTACCCACATGCGCTCTGTATAAGAGAGTGAGGTAAGACTTAACAAGATTTGACACGCCTCTGGCACAGAGTCTGGCCCTGTGGCTCAGAAGTGCAGGGAAAGGAGAAGGCAGCAGTGATAGGGGACTCAATAGTTAGAGGATCAGACAGGCGATTCTGTGGACGAAGAAAGAAACACGGATGGTAGTTTACCTCCCAGGTGCCAGGGTCTGGGATTTTTCTGATCACGTCCACAGAATCCTGAAGTGGGAATGTGAACATCCAGAGGTTGTGGTACATATTGGTACCAATGACATCGGTAGGAAAAGGGAGGAGGTCCTGAAAACGGACTACAGGGAATTAGGAAAGAAGTTGAGAAGCAGGACCACAAAGGTAGTAATCTAGAGATTACTGCCTGTGCCATGCGACAGTGAGTTTAGGAATGGAAGGAGGTAGAGGATAAATGCGTGGCTGAGGGATTGGAGCAAGGGGCAGGGATTCAGATTTCTGGATCATTAGGACCTCTTTTGGGGCAGGTGTGACCTGTACAAAAAGGACAGGTTGCACTTGAATCCGAGGGGGACCAACATCTTGGCGGGAAGGTTTGCTAAGGCTATTGGGGAGAGTTTAAACTAGAATTGCCAGGGGGTGGGAACCAAACTGAAGAGACAGAGGAAGGGGCAGCTGGGTCCCAAATAGAGAAAGCTTGGAGACAGTGTGTGAGGGAAGATAGGCAGATGATAGAGAAGGGACGCAGTCAAACCGATGGTTTGAGATTGGTCTACTCTAATGCAAGAATCATCATGATCAAAGTGGATGAGGTTAGTGCGTGGATCAGTACTTGGAGCTATGATTTTGTGGCCATTACAGAGACTTGGATGGCTCAGGGGCAGGAATGGCTACTTAGAGTGCCAGGCTTTAGATGTTTCAGAAAGGACAGGGAGGGAGGAAAAAGAGGTGGGGGCATGGCACTGCTGATCAGAAATAGTGTCACTGCTGCAGGAAAGGAGGACGTCATGGAGGGATTGTCTGTGGGTGGAAGTTAGAAACAGGAAGGGGTTAATAATTCTACCGGGTGTTTTTATAGACCACTCAATAGTAACAGGGGAATCGAGAAGCAGATAGGGAGACAGATTCTGGAAAGGAGTAAAAATAACAGGGTTGTTGTGGTGGGAGATTTTAATTTCCCAGATATTGATTGGCATCTTTCTGGAGCAAGGGGTGGAGTTTGTTAGGTGCATTCAGGAAGTTTTCCTGACATGATATGGTCCATTCCAGAGCATTCTGGTTCACAGTTCCCACTTGGAATACTGTGCTCATTTCTGGTCACCTCACTATGGGAAGGATGTGGAAACTATAGAAAGGGTGCGGAGGAGATTTACAAGGATGTTGCCTGGATTGGGGAGTATGCCTTATGAGAATAGGTTGAGCGAACTCAGCCTTTTCTCCTTGGAGTGTCAGAGGATGAGAAGTGACCTGATAGAGGTTAAGAAGATGATAAGAGGCATTGATTGTGTGAATAATCAGTGTCTTTTCCCCAGGGCTGAATTGGATAACATACGAGGGCACAGTTTTAAGGGGCTTGGAAGTAGGTACAGTGAAGATGTCAGGGGTAAGTTTTTTACGCAGAGTGGTAAGTGCGTGGAATGGGCTGCTGGTGACTATGTTGGAGGTGAATACGATAGGGTCTTTTAAGAGACTCCTGGATAGGTACATGGAACTTAGAAAAATAGAGGGCTATGGTTAACCCTAGGTAATTTCTAAAGTAAGTACATGTTCGGTGCAGCATTGTGGGCCGAAGGGCCTGTATTGGGTTGTAGGTTTTCTGTGTTTCTACTTTTCCCTCACTATGTCTATCTACATGCACTGTGTATAATAGAGTTAAGTATGTCAAGCTTTAGCACTTTTGTTCTATGTCAGCTGTGTGTTGTTCCACTTTGAATATATATGTACAATGGCAAGCTTCTATTCTGGAGTTCGACTCACATCACCAGGGTCAGGAACAGTTATTGCCCCTCAGTCATCGGACTTTTGAACCAGAGGGGTTAACCTCACTCAGTTTCACTTGCCCCATCACTGAATTGTTGCCACAACCTATGAACTCACTTTGAAGGACTCGTCGTCTCATATCCTCTATTTATTGCTTATTTATTATTATTTCTTTATTTTTTTCTTTTGGTATTTGCAGTTTGTTGTCTTTTGTACACAGGTTGTCTGCCCTGTTGGTGCAGTCTCTCATGGATTCTATTATGGTTATTAGATTTATTGAGTATGCCCACAAGAAAATAAATCTCAGGGTTGTATATGGAGTTGTATATGTATATATATAATAGATTTACTTTGAAACCGTTGCTAGGCTAGTAGTCAGGGATGAGGTGACTATAGTTCACTTTTGCCTACAGTTTATTGCTCAGGCGGGTTGAATCTGTTATCGGTGTTCACTGCCTGGTACAAACCTGTTAGGTCCCCCTTTATCTAACTATTACATGCAAATCCCACCATCTCTTCCCTACTATGAATTTACTATAGACAACAGACAATAGGTGCAGGAGTAGGCTATTTGGTCCTTTGAGCCAGCACTGCCATTCACTGTGATCATGACTGATCATCCACAGTCAGTACCCTGTTCCTGCCTCCTCCCGATATCCCCTGACTCCGCTATCTTTAAGAGCTCTATCTAACTCTTTCTTGAAAGCATCCAGAGAATTGGCTCCCACTGCCTTCTGAGGCAGAGCATTCCACAGACCCACAACTGGGTGAAAAAGTTTTTCCTCAACTCCGTTCTAAATGGCCTACCCCTTATTCTTAAACTGTGGCCTCTGGTTCTGGACTCCCCCAACATTGGGAACATGTTTCCTGCCTCTAGCGTGTCCAATCCCTTACTATAGCTAGCAAATCCAATTTCAAAGCAGTTTGTTGCATTAACATATGGTATTTTACCTCTTGCCTTTTTTAAAATCTTCATCAGTACAGTGCAGAAAACCTTCTTTCTGTGACGGTCTACACTCAGTGGTCACTTTATTGGGTACACTTGTACACCTGCTCATTGATGCAAATAGCTAATCAGCCAATCACGTGGAGCCACTCAATGCATAAAAATATGCAGACATGGTCAAGAGGTCCAGTTCTTATTTAGACCAAACATCAGATTGGGGAAGAAATGTGATCTAAGTGATTTTGACTGTGGAATGATTGTTAATGCCAGAGTATCTAAGAAACGGCTGATCTCCTGGGATCTTCATGCACAACCATCTCTAGAGTTTACAGACAATGGTGTGAAAAATCTAGTGAGCAGCAGTCTGTCGGTGAAAACACCTTATTAATGAGAGAGGTCAGAGGGGAATGGACAGACAGGTTCAAGCTGGCAGGAGGGCAACAGTAACTCAAATAACTACTTGTTACAACAGTGGTGTGCAGAAGAGCATCTCTGAATGCACAATACATTCAACCTTAAGGTGAATGGGCTAGAACAGCAGAAGACACAAAGATACACTCAGTTCTCTCTTAATTAGGTACAGGAAATAACTAATAAAGGAGTCACTGAGATGCTGAATACGAAGATTAAAAAGGATTTTGAATTATTTTAAGATGAAAAGATCGTTAATTCAAAGCAGATTATCCACATGTATGAATTCCTTGCAATTCCAGTGATTAGGATACTTTGCAACAGGCTTTATCTAATTGGAGCTCAAAAGCTTATTCAGAAATGGCAAATAGATACCACAGATGGAATTAGTGAGGAAGAGAGATAAAGCTAGATAAGAATTTGAACAACTTTTCCAGCTGCTGGGTGTGTGGGTGGTTAGAAGAGATGAATTGTTCGCTCATAAAATGAAAAAAAAGAGATAGTGAGTGGCAATAATTTGTGATGATAATGAGTGGCAAACATTTATAATGTCAAGATTTCAATAGAGCATCCTACTATTAAAGTGCAATCAGGTTATCAGTCATATAAGAGTATCAGGATATCAATTCTTTAATCAGGATACCAGTTCAGATTCCAGTTCTTTGAGAGCTAGTGTCTTAACTCCCCATTATAGTATACAAGGCAGGCTGGTTTTGTCTTGCAATAAGTTCCAATTACTTCAGTAATTTGGAATTCCCAGGACAGATGCAGAAACGTTTATTATAGAAAGCAGTTTAGAGAGCCTTGTTTTGCAAGGAGAGAGATGCTGGAGTGAATTGAGTTGCTCAGCTTATTTTACCAGTGTGCTGGTCCCAATGACCAGGTGACCTTTGAACCAGTGCACACATAAGCATAAGAAATAAAAGCAGGAATGGATCATAAACTAAAACAACACCAGACTCCGTGCTTCATCCTCATCCCCGTATCCTCTCAATCTATGTGATCTTCAGTATCTTCAACAATTCACTCTTCATGGCTCGCTCAGCAAAATGTACATCTCATTGTGTAAACACCTCTGCAACTCATGTTCTGGATAATTTTTGCTTGTTTATCTATAATTATTATTTGTATTTTTGTATTTGAAGTTTGTTGTCTTTTGCACATTGGTTGTTTGTCAGTCTTTGTGTTTATTTTATTCACTCTATTGTGTTTCTTTTCATTAATTGTGAATGCCTGCAAGAAAATCAATCTCAGGATAGTATATATCGTGACATACAGTATGTACTTTGGTAATAAATTTACTTTGATTTTGATTTTCTCCGGATGTTCGTCCAAAATGTTTGTTCCACTACCTACGTGCCCGAGCCCTCAGGTTCCAAAGCAGGGGTTCCCAAACTCTTTTTTTTCACCACGAGCAGGGTCCTTGGATCCCAGGTTAGGAATCCTTGTTCTAGACTCTCCAGCCAGAGGAAACAATCTGTCCTCATACCGTTCCACTCCTTCTCAGAATCCAGTACATTTCCACAATAATATAAAGACATAGGAGCAGGATTAAGCCAATCAGCCCATCAAGTCTGTTCCACAATTCAATCCTGGCTGATTTAATTTCCCTCTCAACATCACTTTTCTGCCTTCTCCACGTAACTTTGACACCATTATGAATCAAGAATGTATCAACCCCTGATTTAAATACACCCAATGACTTGGCCCCCACAGACATCTGTGGCAATAAATTTCACAGATGCACCAACTTGTTGCTAAAGAAATCCTTTCTTATCTATGTTCTAAAGGAATGTTCTTCTATTCTGAAGCTATGCCCTCTGGTCCTAGACTCTCCCCATTGGAAACATCTTCTCAGCATCTATTCCATCTAGACCCTCCAATATTGGGTAGTTTCAAAAAGGTGTCCTCTCATTCTTATTATCTCCAGTGAGTGCAGGTCCAGAGCTATCAAATGCTCCTCAGATGTTAATTCTTTCATTATCGGGATCATTCTCATGAACTTCCTCTAGACCCTCTCCAACGGGACATCCTTCAATTCTGAGGCTGTGTCCTGTTGTGTTAGACTCTGTCGCTATAGGAAGCATCCTCTCCACGTTCACTCTGTCTATGCCTTTCAGTTTTGAGAACGTCTTTTCACTCAGCCTTGTAAATTCCTTTTAAAGAAGAGTCTGATTCCTGGCGATCAATGGAGTGAGTTAGGGGTGGATGAGGAGCAAGGCTGAGAGATAAAGGGGATACTACTACTGGGGCAGAACAGATTCAATGGGCTGAATGGCTAAACTCTACTCCTATGTTTTGTGGAAATTACCTTGTCTGGTTCTCTCTGGCAATGTTGGCATTCCTTTCTTTGGAAAAATGATTTGCTGATGATGCACTTGTGGATGACCTGACAAAGAACAGCAAGACCAACACAATAAGGAGAGGGTCAGCAGGCTAATTTTAATTATCTATATAAGACTGCAACAGTACTTCCCATTTACACGGCACCTTTAACAACAGCAAATTTCTTAACACAGATGGCATGGCAACACAGCTGTTAGCACAAAGTTCTACAGCACCAGTGGTCACAAATCCAGGTTCAATTCCCGCTGCTGTCTGGAAGGAGTTTGTACTTTCATGACTGGGTTGGTTTCCTCCGTGTGCTCCGGTTTCATCGCACACAATAAGATGTATGGCTTGGGGTTAAAGAGCTGTAGGCATGCTATGTTGGTGCCAGAAGCATAAAACTATGAAGGATAGGCTTAAGAGGGGTGGTTAATGGGCTGTTAGAGAAAGTGGTAGAAGCAGGCTAGGTTACAATGTTTGGGCAGGCACATGGATAGGAAAGCTATAGAGAGCTATGGGCCAAACACAGGCAAATGGAATTAGCTCAGTAGACAAACAGGTCAGCATGGACAAGTTGGGCCAAAGGGCCTGTATTTATGTTGTATATATATGTGACTTCTACTTACCCATTCATATGTATTTAAGATAAGAGCAGGGACTGGAGCACCTGGAGGTAACCAACACGGTCACAATGAGAACGAACAGACACCACATAGACAGTGCCCGAGGTCAGGATCGAACCCAGATCACTGGAGCTATAAGGGAAAAGTTCCTTCCTCTTCCCCATCTCTCCACTCTCGCAACCTTTGACTCTCCTTTCACTACCAGACCACATCTTGTCTGTGAGTACGGGTAGATCTCCTATGACATAATAGTTCAGTGCCCAAGCAACACACATGAAATGCTGCAGGAACTCAGCAAGTCAGGCAGCATCTGTGGAAAAGAGTAAGCAGTTGACGTTTCAGGCTGAGACCCTTCATCAGTTCCCAAGAAAGTTTGCAAGGGTAGATAGGTTTAGTTTGACCCTCTGAATCCATCATTAGTCCTTGTCATACAGCCCAGAGAGAGGCCCTTTGGACCATCTAGTCCATGCTAACCAAGATGTCCTTCCAAGCTAGTCCCTTTTGTCTATGTTAGGCCCACAGTGTTCTAAAACTTTCTTACCCATGTCCAACTGTCTTTTAAAAATTGTGTGTTCCTCACTCTCTTGCAGATCATTCAGTATATGGACTGAATTTGACAAGATCCCACATGGCAGGTTGGTCAAGAAGGTTTAGTCGCTCAGCATTTAAGATGAGGTAATAACTTGGATTAGACATTGGCTTTGAGGGAGAAGCCAGAGAGTGGTAGTAGATGGTTGCCTCTCCGATTGGAGGCCTGCGACTAGTGGAGTGCCACAGGGACTGATGCTGGGTCCGTTGTTGTTTGTTATCTATATCAATGATCTGGACAATAATGTGGTTAACTGGATCAGCAAATTTGTGGACGACATCAAGAATGGAGGTGTAGTGGACAGCAAGGAAGGCTATCATGGCTTGCAGAGGGATCAGCATCTGCTGGAAAAATGGGCTGGAAAATGGCAGATGGAATTGAACGTGGAAAGTGTGAGATATTGCACTTTGGTAGGACCAGCCAGAGTAGGTGTTGCATAGTGAGTGGAAGGGCACTGGGCAGTGTGGTAGAACAAATACACGAACATAATTCATTGCAAGTAGCATCAGGTAGATAGGGTCATAAAGAAAGCTTTTGGCAGGTTCGCCTTCAGTATTGAGAACAGGAGACAGGATGTTATGTTGAAGTTGTATAAGACATCGGTGAGGTCTAATTTGGAAAATTGTGTGCAGATTTGGTCACCTGTCGAGAGGAAAGATGTAAAAAAGATTGAAAGAGCACAGGGGAAAATTATAAGGATGTTGTTGGGTCTGGAGGACTTGAGTTATAAGGAATAGGCCAGGACTTTATTCCTTGGAACATAGAAGACTGAGAGGAGATTTGATAGTGGTCTGCAGAATTATGAAGGGTATAGATAATGCCAATGCAAGCAGATGTTTTCCACTGAGGTTGAGTGGGACAACAACCAGAGGTCATGTGTTAAAGGTGAAAGTTGAAAAGTTTAAGGGGAACATGAGTAGAAACTTCTTCACTCAGAAGGTTGTGAGAGTGTGAGATGAGCTACCAATGCAAGTGGTGCATGCAAGCTTGATTTCAATGTTCAAGAGAAATTTGGATATACTTCTTTCCAGTTTTGTAATATAGACCTTCTGGCAATTAATGTTACAAAGGCAATCATTCGTCTGATTGAAGGGGAGAGCTGATTGCCATCTTCATTTGGTATACCGAAAATTGCAGTAATAAAATGGGGTTGTAAATCGATATTCCATACTGAGGAAATGACATCAAAAATGTCCTTCCAATAGTTATGTAAAGTGGGACATGTCCAAAACATGTGGGTCAATGAAGCCACTTCTAAGTGACATCTGTCACATTGAGGATTAATATGCGAGTAAAATCGGGCAAGCTTATCTTTAGACATATAAGCTCTATGTACAATTTTAAATTGTATTAAAGCATGTTTAGCACAAATAGAAGAGGAATTAACCATTTGTAAGATTTTTTCCCATTTATCTGTTGATATATTACATCGAAGTTCTTTTTCCCATTCTTGTCTAATTCTATCCGATATTTCTGGCTGTATCTTCATAATCATGTTATAAATAAGAGCTACTAATCCCTTCTGACAAGGATTAAAAGTAAAAATCAAATCTGAAAAATCCGACATTTACAATACTACATTTCAGTGGTTCTCCCAAACTATTTCTTATCTGAGTTTGGAAAAAATTAGAAGCACTGTCTTTGATTCTTCAATTAAATTTGAAGAAACCTGGGGACCATTTATTCGACACTTTCATATGAATTAATTTGGCCTTCAGATCCTTCTCTCTACTTATCCTTGTTCAGGTATGGAGTTCCGGAGTTCTTTTCTTGACACCTTCATATATTTATAAAGTGCTATTATTGCCCATGTTAGTTTAGTTTAGTATTTTTTTCAATATATATTTTTTCTCATATATAATTTTAATTTTTTTTTTCTTTTTTGATGATTATTTTTGTTTTTTTTATATATATTTATATAGACTTGATTGATTTATGTACCTTTTGTTGATTGATGTTTAATAGGATATTAGTATCCTATTACTAATGTAATCTCAAGTTTATTGAATTTGTAATCTATTCATTATTATGTGTTGTTTTTTTTTCTTATATATGAAATTTAATAAAAAGATTGAAAAAGAAAAGAAGAGAAATTTGGATAGGTACATGGATGTTAGAGGTTTGGAGAGTTACAGGTGGATGGGAGTAGACAGTTTATATGGTTCAGCACAAACTAGATGGACCAAAAAGCCTGGTTCTGTTCCGTACTTTTGATGACTCCATGGTCTATGACCCGTTCTCTGGGAACTCATTCCACCTACTGTACCTAGCACAAAGACATCCCTCAGGTTCTTTCTAATCTTTCACCTACCACCATAAACCAATACCCTCCAGGTTTTGTTTTCCTGGAATAAAGACTGTATGCTTTCACCCTGTGAGCGGCCGTCATGATTTTACAATCATTCACAAGATCACCCCTCAGTCTTCGAGGCCTACTCAACTGCTCCCTATAACCCAGCACCTGGAGCCTTTGAGGGAAGCTGTTTGTGGAAACCACTGGTCCAGTAGACACTGATGAACATGACCTAATCAAACCAGAGAACATCTGGATCCCAGCTCATTCCAACCAATGAAATCACAGGCCAGGCACCTTGGAAATTATTCTGTGAGGTAATTTTTCTTTCACATCTAGACGATCAAAGATGCTGGAGTTGTTATTATTTTGAAGTAAGTTTCTTGAGAATAATAGAATGCCAATTATAAAATGTGTACCATTGGGAAGAAAGTCTGTGGCCCAAGTATTCACAGTCTGTATTGTTGGTCAGTTTTGTTTCCATCCCATCCAGAAAGATCATTTCCGACAAAAGTTGTGAGTCAAGGTCACGTTTATTGTCGGATAGAACAGTCCATGTATCAACAAATACTTTGGAGATCATTCTTACGGCAGCATCACTGGCACAGGGCATCAAATTAGCCACTTCAACAAGAAAAACATAAATTAAACCTAAATTGTACACATTTTTACAAGAACACAATTAGCAGAGAAACCCATTTTAGCTCGAAGTTGTCATCTAAGTTGCTAAAGGTGGGGAGATATATGGGAGGCAGGGTTTAAGGGTCGGCACAACATTGTAGGCCGAAGGGCCTGTACTGTGCTGTACTATTCTATGTTCTATGGTTCACCTGCCCAAACGTTCACTTACTAGGCCAGTTCACTGTTTTCTTGTGATCTTACTAGGCCGGTTCAGTGAGAATCCTTTAAGTTACTAAACCAGTTTGAAAACGTTTTAAGAGATTCATTGTTCAGTGACTAGTGTGCTTTGGGATGAATGCTGAGGATTGAGACCTGCGGACAAACTGGTATTTTGTAAGGTGGGAATTGTTGCCCAGAGCTAGGTCTGCATATCTTTGCATGTCTTCTAGGGACATTGAAACCTGGTGTCTACAGGCCCAGGTCTGTGGCCGTGGAGGCTGGAGGTCTGTCAGGTTGAAACACTATGTATGCGTGTGTGTGGGAGGGAGGAACAGAGCATGTTTTTGCTATTGTTCTTTGTTGCTCGTTGTGTGCTGTGTTGTTCTACTGAGCATTGTGGGCATTCTATGTTAGCACCACAATGCTTGCCTGTCTCAACCATTTCCTCTGGCCAATCATTACTCCTACATAGCACAAGTTGTCCCTCAGCTTCCCATTCAATCTTTCACTTATTGCCTTAAACCGATGACTTCCAGTTCTTGATTCCCCCAGCAGTCAATCAGATGTGTTGGTATTTAATGGAAGCGATAATTCTGCTCAGAGCAGTTACAGTTGGCAAACTTTCCCGTAACACCAGAATATCCTGTGACATTACAGGGAAGATACTGGCAAGGGTAGAGGAATGGCTGACAGGCAGGAGGCAGCAAGTAGGAATAAAAGGGGCCTTTTCTGGTTGGCTGCCTGTGACTAGTGGTGTTCCTCAGGGGTCAGTATTGGGTCCGTTACTTTTCACGTTGTTTGTTAATGATTGAGATAATGGAATTTATGGCTTTGCGGCAAAGTTTGCAGATGATACAAAGTTAGGTAGAGGGGTAGTTAGTCCTGAGAAAGCAATTGATTGTAGCAGGACTTAGACAAACTTGAAGTATTGGCAAAAAAGTAGCAGATGGAATAGTGTTGGGAAATGTATGATAATGATTTTGGTCCACAGTAGTGTGGACTATATTCTAAATGGGGAGAAGGTTCAAACATCAGAGATGCAAAGGGTCCTAGGAGTCCTCGTGTAAGGTTCCCAGGAGGTTAATTTACAGGTTGAGTCTGTGGTAAAGAAGGCAAGTAATATGTTGGCATTTATTTCAAGGGGAATAGAATATAAAAGCAAGGAAATAATGCTGAGCCTTTATAAGACACTAGTCAGGCTACACCTAGAGTATTGTCAACAGTTTTGGGCCTGATATCTCAAAGGATGTGTTGTCTTTGGAGAGAATCCAGAGGAGGTTCACAAAGATGATTCCAGGAACGTGTGTGTGGCCTCCGTCGGCCGTGGTTGACCATGGGTACTATGCCTCTGGTAGTCACTGGGGAGTGGCCACTCCCGGGCGCAAGCCAGGACAGAGTTGATATGGAGATCCGTCTGTTGCCCATGCAGTGGGACACCACCCCCCTCCACCCCCCCGCCCCCCCCGTCTCCATGCCGATGACCGGTCCAATACAGCTTGGTGCCAGCAGCATCGCAGGAGTTGCCGTGCCGGTGCTGGGTACAACAGTCAGCCGTCTTCGGGACTCCAACTCCGGATTTTTCCTCGGGGTTTACTCTCAAAGCCTTTCCCGTGAGCGGCTATACCCGCAGCGGAGGTTTGAAATCGGAGTTTTCCCTCTCCTGGATGAGCTGCCATCCATGGTTAACGAGCCCCATCTGCCCGGAGCAACTGGTTTTAAGGAGCCAGTGGTCCGTCTTTGCCTCTTACCCTGTCAGTGAGACAGCTCCGCTGGGCATAAGGACTGTGCCACGCGTGAAGGCCAGGAATTGGACTTGGTTGTCAGAAGCTGTCTTGAGACGTATGCCATGAAGTGCATTTGTTTAGCAGTGGGAGCTCGTCCCCACTACCACTACGGTTATGACTACCTTTGGAACCTCCAGGAATGAAGGGGTTAACATACGCGGAGCGTTTGGTAGGTTTGGGCCTGTACTCACTGGAATTTAGAGAATGTGGGGGGGATCTCACTGAAACCTACCGAATGTTGAAAGGGCTAGATAAGGTGGAAGTGGAGAGGATGTTTCCTGTGGTGGGGGTATCCAGAAACAGAGGACACAGCCTCAAAATTGAGTGACCCTTCAGAACAGAGGTAAGGAGCAATTTTTTTAGGCAGAGAGTAGTGAATCTGTGGATTGCTCTGCCACAGACTGCAGTGGAGGCCAAGACCTTTGGTATACTTCAGGCGGAAGTTGATCATTTCCTGATTGCTGAGGGTATCAAAGGAGATGGTGAGAAGGCAGGTGTATGGGGTTGAGTGGGATCTGGGATCAGCCACGATGGAATCATGGAGCAGACTTGATGGGCTGAATGGCCTAATTCTGCTCCTATGTTTTATGGTCTGATGGTCTAAAGATATTGGTGAAGCAAAGTGGTTTCTCTGTTAAAAATGACAGTTTTGCAGTCAGTGTTATGGACGATCAAAGTCACTTGCTGCATGTTCTGAAAATAAGTTTTTTTTAAGTTAAGCCGGACTGATTGCATTGTAAATATCCATTTTTGCATGGACTGGAGTAGCACCACAATCTCGTTGTCTTGAGCAATGACAATAAATTGATATTCTATGCTATTCTATACGTAGTCAGTGAAGATTACCTTTAATCTTTCAGATTCGGAATTTCAACACGAACGTGAACTCAGATCTCTGGACAGGTGTCTCCTCTGAATGACAGCAGGGGACAACAGCATCACCTTTCACTTCTGTAATCAGATCTCTGAAGCAAGGCTTCAACCCATCACCCTCTGAGCCAGGAACAAGAGCACTGCTAAATGAACCCTTCATGAATCCAGAAGTTCTCATTATAAAAACACAGAATTTTACATGACTGCAGAGAACGGTCTATGGATTCTGCCATAGTATATAATCATTAAATTTGAATCTAACAAGGAATAATTTTTCTGTCTGAAATTGCTACCACTGCTGTTTTTTACCATCTTAAGGTGGTGATAAAAGGCTTCCTCTGAAGTCACGTCTGAAATGTGATTATCCTGAAGAGGACCTCCTATTACATAAAAATAATATTGCAGGCTCTTCTAATTTATCTAATGAGGAACACATAAATCAAAATAAATCAAATGTTGCTGAAGTGTAGCAAGGGGTGACAATTCAGCGCTGGGTATTCCTGACCCAGCTTTTAGATCAATGATTTGAGTTGGTTTGAGTTTAAGAGTTCAATCAATATCTAGATGTTTCAGAAAGTACAGGGAGGGGGCAAAAGAGGTGGGGTGTGGCACTGTTGATCAGAGATAGTGTGACAGCTGCAAAAAAGGAGGAAGACATGGAGGGATTTTCTACGGAGTCTCCGTGGGTGGAAGTTAGGAATAGGAAGGGGTCAATAACTCTACTGGGTGTTTTTTATAAACCACACAATAGTAACAGAGACATCAAAGAGCAGATAGGAAGACAGATTCTGGAAACGTGTAATAATAAAAAAATTGTCCTGGCGGGAGAATATAATTTCCCAAATATTGATTGGCATCTCCCTAGAGCAAGGGGTTTAATGGGGTGGAGTTTGTTAGGTGTGTTCAGGAAGGTTTCTTGACACAATATGTAGATACAACTACTAGAGGAGAGGCTGTACTTGACCTGGTATTGGGAAATGAACCTGGTCAGATGTCAGGTCTCTCAGTCGGAGAGCATTTTGGAGATAGTGATCACAATTCTGCCTCCTTAATCATAGCATTGGAGAGGGATAGGAACAGACAAGTTAGGAAAGCTAATTGGAGTAAGGGGAAATGTGAGGCTATCAGGCATGAATTGAAAGCATAAATTGGGAACAGAGGTTCTCAGGGAAATGTACAGAAGAAACGTAGCAAATGTTCAGGGGATAATTGTGTGGAGTTCTGCATAGGTACATTCCAATGAGACAGGGGAAGGATGGTAGGGTACAGGAATCATGGTGTAAAATGGCTGTTGTAAATCTAGTCAAGAAGAAAAGAAAAGCTTATATTCAAGAAGCTAGGTAATGATAGAGATCTAGATAATAAAGCTAGCAGTATGGAGCTTAAGAATGAAATTAGGAGAGCCAGAAGGGGCCATGAGAAGGCCTTGGTGGAGAGGATTAAGGAAAACCCCAAGGCATTCTACAAGTATGTGAAGAGCAAGAGGATAAGATTTGAGAGAATGGTACCAATCAAGTGTGACAGTGGAAAAGTGTGTATGGAACCAAAAGAGATAGCAGAGGTACTTAATGAGTACTTTGCTTCAGTATTCACTACGGAAAAGGATCTTGGCAATTCTAGGGATGACTTACAGTGGACTGAAAAGCTTGAGCATGTAGATATTAAGGGACAAGATGTGCTGGAGCTTTTGGAAAGCATCAAGTTGGATAAGTCACTGGGACCGGACAAGATGTAACTCAGGCTACTGTGGGAGGTGAGGGAGGAGATTGCTGGGCCTCTGGCAATGATCTTTACATCATCAATGGGGATAGTGGAGGTTCTGGGGGATTGGAGGGTTGTGAATGTTGTTCCCTTATTCAAGAAAGGGACTAGAGATAGCCCAGGAAATTATAGACGGGTGAGTCTTAGTCCAGTGGTTGGTAAGTTGATGGAGAAGATTCTGAAAGGCAGAATTTATAAACATTTGGAGAGGTATAATATGATTAGAAATAGTCAGCATGGCTTTCTCAAAGGCAGGTTGTGCCTTACGAGCCTGATTGAATTTTTTCAGGATGTGACTAAACACTTTGAAGGTAGAGCAGTAGATGTAGTGTATATGGATTTCTGCAAGGCATTTGATAAGGGACCCCATGCAAGGCTTATTGAGAAAATAAAGAGGCATGGGATTTAAGGGGACCTTGTTTTGTGGATCCAGAACTGGTTTGCCCACAGAAGGCAAAGAGTGGTTGTAGATAGTTCATATTTTGCATGGAGGTCAATGACCAGTGGTGTGCCTCAGGGATCTGATCTGGGACCCCTTCCCTTCATGATTTTTATAAATGACCTGGATGAGGAAGTGGAGGGATGGATTAGTAAATTTGATTGTGAGGATAGTCAGAAGCTTTTTCCCAGGGCTGAAATGGCTAGCATATGAGGGCACAGTTTTAAGGTGCTTGGAAGTAGGTACAGAGGACATATCAGGGGTAAGTTTGTTTTACAGAGTGGTGAGTGTATGGAATGATCTGCCAGTGACTGTGGTGGAGGTGGATATGATAGGGCCTTTTAAGAGGCTCCTTAACAGGTACAGTATATGGAGCTCAGAGAAAGAGAGAATTGTGGGTAATCCTAGGTAATTTCTAAAGTATATGTTTTGCAGAGCTTTGTGGGCTGAAGGGCCTGTATTATGGTGTCGGTTGTCTATGTTTTCATAAAGAAAGCCCTTAATGAGACATCAAGAAAAATCCCGTGTGTATCACCAGCAAATTAAAAAAAATGTTAGGGACATTAGGACATTATTGTGTGCAGCCCTCATCACCTACTTGCAGGAAAGATAGCAATAAGATGGAATGAGTGCAGAGAAGGTATACAAGGAAGTTGCCACGACTGGAGGACCAGCGGTATTTGGCAAGATTGAATAGCTTAGGATGTTATTCTCTGGAGTGTAGGAGAATGACAGGAGATTTGATAGAGGTAATCAAAATTATTAGGGGTATAGATAGGGCAAATGCAAGCTAGATTTTTCCTCTAATGTTGGGTGAGACTAGAACTGGAGGTCATAGGTTAAGGGTGAAATGTAAAATATTTGTGGGGAAACTGAGGGAGATCTTCTTCTCCTAGATAGTGGTATGAGTGTGCAACGAGCTGTCAACCTAACTAGTAGATGCAGGTTTGATTTCAATACTTAAGATAAATTTGGATATATATGCAAATTGGAGGGGTATGGAGGTCTATTGTCTGAGTGGGTTTTCTGGGATTAGGCACACTAACTGGACTGAGGGACCTTGTTTCTGTGCTGCAATGTTCTATGGCTCTTGGACCAATGAACCAAAGGCTTGGTCAAAGATGAAAAAGAGCAATAGAGTGTGAGTGAGAGATTATGGATAGTAGAGAAGGAGTGGAGTGAGAGATTAGGGATAGTAGAGAGGGAATGGAGTGAGAGAGACAGCGAGTGAGAGATTAGGGATAGTAGAAAGGGAATGGAGTGAGAGAGACAGTGAGTGAGAGATTAGGGATAGTAGAGAGGGAATGGAGTGAGAGATTAGGGATAGTAGAGAGGGAATGGAATGAGAGATTAGAGATAGTAGAGAGGGAATGGAGTGAGAGATTAGGGATAGTAGAGAGAGAATGGAGTGAGAAATTGGGGATAGTAGAGAGGGAATGGAGTGAGAGAGACAGCGAGTGAGAGATTAGGGATAGTAGAGAGGGAATGGAGTGAGAGAGACAGTGAGTGAGCGATTAGGGATAGTAGAGAGGGAATGGAGTGAGATTAGAGAGTGAGTGAGAGATTAGGGATAGTAGAGAGGGAATGGAGTGAGATTAGAGAGTGAGTGAGAGATTAGGGATAGTAGAGAGGGAATTGAGTGAGAGATTAGGGATAGTAGAGAGGGAATGGAGTGAGATTAGAGAGTGAGTGAGAGATTAGGGATAGTAGAGAGGGAATTGAGTGAGAGATTAGGGATAGTAGAGAGGGAATGGAGTGAGATTAGAGAGTGAGTGAGAGATTAGGGATAGTAGAGAGGGAATTGAGTGAGAGATTAGGGATAGTAGAGAGGGAATGGAGTGAGAGAGACAGTGAGTGAGCGATTAGGGATAGTAGAGAGGGAATGGAGTGAGATTAGAGAGTGAGTGAGAGATTAGGGATAGTAGAGAGGGAATGGAGTGAGATTAGAGAGTGAGTGAGCGATTAGGGATAGTAGAGAGGGAATGGAGTGAGATTAGAGAGTGAGTGAGAGATTAGGGATAGTAGAGAGGGAATTGAGTGAGAGATTAAGGATAGTAGAGAGGGAATGGAGTGAGAGATTAGAGAGAGAGTAAGAGATTAGAGATAGTAGAGAGGGAGTGTGAGATCAGGGTTAGTAGAGAGGGAGTGGAGTGAGAGGTTAATGAGGGAGTAAGAGGTTAGAGATGTAAGAGGGAGATTATGTTTATTTGTCACATGTATATTGAAATATAGTTAATTACATTATTTGAGTCAACGACCAATACAGTTTGAGGATGTGCTGAGGGAAGCCCACATGCCTACAACTACAAACCCTAACCTGTACGTTTTTGGATTATATGAGGAAGCAGGAGCACCCAGATGAAACCCCTGACAGGCAGTGGCAGGAATTGAACCCCAATGTCTCGATCACTGGCACTGTGAAGCATTACACTAACCACTACTCTTCTGTGCCAACCATCAGATCAAGTCAATAGGACTTTATTGTTGTGTACACCTATGTCATGGGGTACAGGTCGAAAGAAAGCTCCAACCCCTAACTCTCAGTGGTGTGGTTGACTTCTAATCTGGTCTAGTAAATTAATGATAGATGGGCAATGAACACAGGCCATAGACTCACACTGTAATACAGTATGGACTGAGGCCCTTCTGCCCAACTTGCCTCTACTAACAAAGGTGCTCTCCAGAGCGAGATGAAAAATGTTTAGGATTTTGACCCATATTTTGGGCAATTCCTTTCCTCTCACAGATACTGTCCTTCCCACTGAGTTCCTCCAGCTGACTGCTTGTTGCTCCACAATGAAAACCTTGCTTAGAGCAGCATCACAGGCATGCAAGTTCACACAACAAAACCTAATAAAAGTTATTGCTGAATTGGTAAATTTGTTGTATTATTGTCACATGAACTGAGGTGCAGTGAAAAACTGTCTTGCATGCGATCCATACATATCACTTCACTACGAGAGGTAGTACAAGGGAGGACAAAAGCAGAATGCAGAATGAAGTTTCACGGTCACAGGGAAAGTGCAGTGCAGGCAGATAATAATATGCCTCGGCATTAATGCGTAGATTGTGAGGTCAAGGTCCATCTTATCATAATAGAGGATTTTCAAAATAATTATACCAGCCAATGAAGGTTCTGCAAATCAGACATTGGTGTAAAAAAGAATCACAATCAGAGAAGAGTTCATGGTAGTGCAAGAGATAGTCTATATCTGCCATTGTGGATGTAGGATTCGGGTTGTATTGTTTGATTCGGGTTGTATTGTTTGGTTCGGGAAGCTAAGTGATGTATGAAATAACAGTTCCTTAACCTGGTGTGTGGGACTTCAGGCTCTGAACATCCTGCCCAAATGGCAGCACTGTGAAGAACTCCAAAGCCTTGACAACTGAAGACTTTTAGTGCTGAAGTAGAGGAGATAAGGGATGTTTGAGTGGCCAGAGTTAGAGAGGACAATTATCTCAGCAAGTTCTAGGTAGATAGAAGAAAGGGAGAGGCAATGGAGATTGAAATTAAGGTGTCGCTTAAACAGTAGTCAGTATAGGTCAGTATACACAGGATAAATAAGGGGATGGTGTATGCAATAGGTCATTGGTAGCAGAATATTGGACTGCAAAAGAGCAGAAGGAGTGGGAGAGTCAGGTTCAGTGGTACCAACAATATAGGTGAGAGTTTCAGCAACAAATTTGCTGAGAAGGTGTCAGAGAAGTTTACTATCACCGATTAGACTTAAATAACGACATAAACCCTGGCATCAGTTTACTTTGCTATGTGATCATGGAAAGCCTCACTGAGAGACTCTGATAAAGAGAGCACAAGCATAGTCTTTTACAGCTTAAACTACATGGAGTTCAGCAGTTTTCAGGAGTCAAGAGTTCCTGTTTAGATCTCATCAACAACGTTCAGGTTGCTCCCAAACCTTACACAAAATTAGACAGAGGGCCCCTACGGACACCATCAGTTCCCCACTAATTGGAAGAAACCGAGCCATTGGTTCTGTAGCCCTGAAGGCCAAAGGAACCTCCATTGATTATAAGAAACCAAGCTGTTAGTCATGTAGCCTTGAGGGCTAAGGGTTCCGCCTTACACACAACCGTGGTTTATCATTCTTTATTATCAACATGATTTACTACATCTGTGTGTCATCAGTTCTTAATTTCTAACAGGACTCATTGTTAATTAGTACAACCCCATTTGCTTCTCACCCTGCTATTTGCGTGATCTTGTTAACCCTTAATTCACAGGCTTAATTTTCTTCTACAGTCCCCCCCTTTTTGATCATTAGATCAACTTTATTCTTCTTCCTCTTCCAGATAAGGGGCTTCGGAGGCCGCATGTCTAAACAAGCGCTTTCATCATATTCAGGATCAAAGTGTCCCAACTTCACCTTTGGAAACATCCCTGTGGGTCCATGCCAGGGCCGGGGTACCAGGGCACACGTAAATCTAAAACATCGCTACAGCAATCCATAATGCACTACCGTTGTCCACCACTCTCTTGAGAGATTCCGAAAGGCCACCATCCTCCAGGAGGATTATACTTGTGGAATTATTCTCCTACCCAACGTATTCGTTTCACTCTCTTCTGAATATGGTTGACCAGATAGGCTATATTCTCAGACTCATCGGAGATGTAGGTAAAACATTCCTGTCCTACGATAGCACAGGTGCCACCTTTCTCAGCTAGTATGAAGTCCAGGGCAGTTCTCTTTTTCAGGGTAACATGTACAACAAGCTGGAGGAACTCAGCAATTCGGGCAGCATCTGTGGAAACGAACAGTCAACGTTTCAGGCTGAGACCCATCGTTTTGACAAAGCGTCTTGGCCTGAAATGTTGACTGCTCGTTCCCACGGATGCTGCCCGACCTGCTGAGTTCCTCCAGTGTGTTGTACGTGTTGCTTTGACCCCAGCATCTGTAGTGTACTTTGTGATTACTATTTTGCAGGGTTACTGTTTTAATGGCTATTACCTCTGCTGTCAGTTCTTTATTTGTTTCTGGGCATTTTCTAGTGCCTGTGACTTATCATTGGCCAATTTCACAAAGGCTGGGGCCATATTTATCAATTCCTGTGAAGTTCTTGCCACTCCCCAATAGGAAATGTTATCACTCAAAACCTTTCAGTTTCTAAAATGGCCCTCTTGCTTCAAGACCAATAGGGGTGCCTGCCTATATCCTTTAGGTGATTCACACAGGCCAATGACCACATCCCTCCCAATCTGAGAACAGCCTCGTTCTATTAAAGGCTTAGAGAGATGTTATTAATTACTTTCCAGCTACTACTTTTTCTTGCATCAACCAGCCCTTGGCATAGGTGCTGGTCACCCTCCACCAGCCCAGTTGGGGTTAGGAGGGGTGGGGGGATCCCTAGTTCTGTTGTAGGCGGACGGGTGCCCTCCATCAAAGACAGTGCGCACTCGTCTATGGATGCTAAATGAAACCTCCATAGGCCGTAGGCGAAGGCTCCGACCTTCTCGTAACATTGATTCCAGAGGTTTTAACCTTACTGCCCCCAGTCTCCCTACACTATCAGCCTCTGTTAGCTCTTTCCCATGTTATTATTAAAATGTGGCCATGCCTCCATTTGGGGAAAGGTGAAGGAGACAAGAACCAAGGGAATGTCTCCCCAGCCACCCCCCCCCCCCCATAATGCAGTGTATGTGTACAAATCCAGTGAGCAGAAGCATACAGCAAGTTCATAACTGAGAGATAAAAAGTATTATGGAAGAGTCCAAGCAATGATACAACTTTCATTCTGCTTTTGTGTCGCCGGGCAGTCCTTCACTGTGACCGTGAATCCGGCCGGGCTTTCCGTCCACCTTTACTGCTGTCCATGTCGCCAGAATCACGCGATAGGGGCTCCTCCACTGAGGAGAAGGCCAGTTTTCACACACACAAATCTGATTTAAAGGGATGAGTACTCTCTTCCCCCAATGCAGCTGCCACTCGCCCCCGATTCAACCTCATGGCTTAACCCAAAAAAAAATTAACAATTAAAATAGTTTTCTCGTCAGTCCAGACCAGAGAGATTTGGGTATTTATTAAAGAAGGTCGGGATCCGGCCGGCATTGGTCGTCCTATTCATACTTCGAAAGGGGTTAACTTGGCAGTCCGATTCCATACGCTTTGAGCTTTTGCTTTCCGCCATGAGCAGATTCTCTCTTCGCCTGAAATGGACCTTTATCCTCCGCTGGATCCACGCTTTCAACTGCCGGTTCAGACCGCGATCGCTACTGCCGATTCTGACGATCCGGAGCAGATTCACGACTGACTCCACCGTCATTAATGCGGATTCCAAAGACCTCGGACACCTTCGAAGTGCCGATTGTGCAACCTCCAGCTCCGACTCCAGCCTGGACCTCCAGGCTGGGTCTTCAGGCATGGTGCTGGAATCCCCACACACGCCACTCCGCAAGCCCCTGTCTCTCAGGTTCCACCGTCAGTTACTGGCTCCTCGGAGATTTCACCCTTCTCCTATCCAACCTTTCCTGAACTCCCCAAACCTCCCCTCTCCTCAGACACTACCAACCCCCCTCCGATCTCAGCTCTCAACCATGCCCGGTCTCCACAATCCCCTCCCACCTTTCCCTCTCTGAAGCAGGATGCTCTGTCCTCAGTAGGGGCCTCACCTTTGTCCCCCCGTGCCCACACCTCACTGACTTCCGCACCCGCCACGACAGTGAGCTCTTCTTCCGCCACCTCCGTTACCATGCCTACTACTTCGGCAAGGACTCTCCACCCCACACTGATGACTCCTTCTCCGGTCTCCAACCCTCCTCCTCTTCCTGGGCACCCCGCCCTGGTCTTCTGCCTGCTCAGGACCTATTCATGGCCGACTGAACATAAACCGTCCAGACTTCAACACCGCTCCCTCCAATTCCAGCCTCACCCCTTCTGAACGCACTGCTTTCCACTCTCTCTGCACTAATCCTAAACTCACTATCAAACCCGCAGAAGGAGTGGGGGGGGGGGGTGTTGCTGTAGTATTCTGACACACTGACCTCTACCTTGCAGAGGCCCAGTGTCAGCTCTCAGGCACCTCTAACTTACCTCTCCAACAGTACCCCACTAAGGAGCACCGGGCCATTGTCTCCCAAACGGTCACTGACCTTTTCAGCTCTGGGGATCTCCCATCCACTGCCACCAACCGCACAGTTTCCACATCCATACTTCCTGTTTCAACCTCCTACTCAAGATCCACAAACCCGCTTGTCTAGGTAGACCCATTGTTTCAGCTTTCTCCTGCCCCACTAAACTCATGTCTGTATGCCTCGACTCCGTTTTATCCCCCTTTCCCACCTGTATCCGTCGCTTCACACCTCTTGATCTTTTCAATGATTTCAAGCTCCCTGGCCCCCATCATCTTATTTTCACTCCCCACTTCCTGCTTTCCGCAGGAATCGTTCCCTACGTGACTCCCTTGCACATTCGTCCCTCCCCTCTGATTTCCCTCCTGGCACTTATCCTTGCAAGTGGAACAGGTGCTACACCTGCCCTTACACCTCCTCCCTCACCACCATTCATGGCCCCAGACAGTCCTTCCAGGTGCAGCGACACTTCACCTGTGAGTTTGTTGGGGTCATCTACCGTATCCGGTGCTGCCGGTGCGGCCTCTTGTATATCGATGAGACCTGACTTAGATTGGGGCACTGCTTCACCGAATACCTACGCTCTGATCGCCAGAAGAAGAAATGGGAAGAGATGACTAGCCATTTTAATTCCACTTCCCATTCCCATTCCTATATGTTAGTCCATGGCCTCCTCTACAGTCGCGATGAAGCCGCACTCAGGTAGGAGGAACAGCACCTTATATTCTGTCTGGGTGGCCTCCAACCTGATCGATTTCTCGAACCCGGTAATGCCTCGCCCTCTTCTTTACCATTCCCTATCCCCTTTTTCCTCTCTCACTTTAAATCCTTGCCTGCCCATTGCCTCCATTCGGTGCTCCTCCCCCTTTTCTTTCTTCCATGGCCTTCTATCCTCTCCTCCTCTCCTGCTAGATTTCCCCATCTCCAGCTCTGTATCTCTTTTACCTATCAGCTTCCCAGCTCTTTACTTCATCCCTCCCCCTCCCGGTTCCAACCATTACCTTATGCTTCTCTCCCCCCTCCCTCCCCCCCCAACACTTTTCAAATCTACTCCTCTCTCCAGTCCTGCTGAAGGGTCTCGGCTCGAAACGTCGACTGTGCCTTTTCCCGTGGATGCTGCCTGACTGCTGCGTTTCTCCAGCATTTTGTGCGCGTTGCTTGGATCTGCAGCATCTGCAGATTTTCTCTTGTTTACTTGATTTCTTAGGAAAGGCCTCCAGCCACTTCAACCCTGTTTCCTGACATGTACCCTTTAATACTCCATTCATTCTTTCCACTAATCCTGAGGAGTGGGACTCATATGGAAGGTGATACTCCCAAGTGAAGCCTAATGCGTGGCCCCATACTGTACTGGTGAGGCCCTCCCTTTCGTTTCGGAGGGGTGGGGGCTCCTTCTGTGAAACTCACACCCAGCTTGTGACGAAGATAATGTTATCCCTCCGGTAATATGTCACCCCTCTTTGGTGTGGCGGCTTTCGTTTGTCCAACACCCACCTCACCGTAGACCCCAGGTCTTTTGGTTTAAATAGGAGATTTAACTGCCATGGGATAGTGAGTACTGGCCTCCCAAAAATAAACTTCCCGCTGTCTGGGTTGTAAGTCAACTTCTGCGGCCATAGACCAAAGACAGCCCTTCCTGATTGAGAAATTAGACCTTTCAGTCCCTCATAACAATCCGCGCGATATCTATTTGTCATCATCCTACGGTCTTAATACCTTTATTGACTTTCTCTTGTTACTTTCTATATCTCTAATGGGGGGCGGTTCTGAAAGCCTGTTTATTGCTGCCCGTGTCGCCCATCCTTCGTGCCACCCCCCCCCCACCCCCCAGCTGGATTCCGAAGGGATTTCGCATAGAGAAAGGAGCCGACCCTCTGAAGGTCTCCCTATCCCTCATTCCATGAACTTCATTCCTACTCCGGTACTCCCTTGCCCAGTGTCCTTTCCTACCACCTTCGCAACAGGCATCCTGACTCTTGCCCCGGCGCTGGCGTCCGGCTCTGCATATACTGCCATTTCTCTCCCGGGTTCATAAATAACCTGCTTCGATCCACAGTAATCAAGGTGGTAGCAATCTCATTCCATTGCTGTGTTTGCAAGTTTAGAGTGAGCGGATCAGAAACCGTCTGCAAGGACAGCGGACCCTTTTTGCTGATTGGGTTGGGGGTTGCAGATTTCTGCTCTAGATTCCAGGTACCCTTGAATCAGTAATGGCTTCACTCTTATTTCTTCTGGGTCCTGGAGACAGGTAGTGGTTGGGAGTGAAATGACTACCTGCTACCATATCTTTACAACAAAATCTACTTATCAATGGGTTTCACGTGGACTGGTGATCCAAGTTGTCCTATTCCATTGTGTCCAGTCTGTGGCAGACAATTTACAAATGTAGCAGTGGCTTCAGCAAAATTGAAAAGACACTTAGCTACAAATCACAGCCATATGACACGTAAAAGTGCTGATTATTTTAAATGAAAATTGGAATCTCAAAACAAACAGAGTAAAGCTTTTGAAAGTAAAGTCACAGTCAGTGTAAGGATTCAGAAAGCAAGTTACTTAGTAGCTTTAAAACAGGTCACTGGAGAATATTTTTAAAAAACTGTGCGAGAACCTGGACAAAGAACAGACCAATCTCCTGTTCCATACAGAAATTCAGGTGTCTTAGCTGAAGAGTTCCCAACGGGGTGTTTGAGCTGAAAGGTGAATTGCAGGAGTACTTTCAAGAAGAAGAACGGCTACAGAAACTAGCCAACTTAACAGCCATTTCTCATGATATGAACCAGCTGAAGTCTCTGCAAGCCCCTGGAGAAAATGTTTTGACTTCAAATGACAAGATTTTTGTTTTTAAAGTGAAACTGAATCTTTGCAAAAAAAATCATGTTGCAAAAGGAAAACTTGAAATGTTTCCACTGCTGCTTGGGCTTGAGAGTGAGGAAGGATCAGAAAGTCTGGAGTCTCATTGAAAACCACCCGGAAGAACTGCAGAAAAAGAAATGAACAGTATTTTTCCTCCCTTTCAACACAAGTGTACGACTGGGCAAGGGACCCCTTCTCGGAATCTTCTGCTCAGCCTGAGAACTTGAAGAATTTTGTGGGATGTGGTCTGATCGTGCTCTCCAGATGAGATTTACTGACTTGTCCCTGGACAAGCTCTGGGTTTCTAACATTCATAGGAATGCAATGATTAACCCAGAGCCTTTCAAACTCCGCTTCAAATATACTCAAAGCCTTGGCCTCCACGGCCCTCTGGCTAAGGAAATTCCTCCTCATCTCTGTTCTAAAGGGATCTCCATCTAAGGCAACATTGGGCCTTTGACCACCCTGGTGGACTTGCTGGTGGGGCTCCAGTTCTGTCATATTACCAAACCTGGGAAAGGATACTGAATGATGTCTTGCTACGAACAGTGGAGAGCTGAGTCACTTCTATAAGCTTCTGTAATAAACTGGACTAGTATACTGACCGCTGTAGAGCTCCAGAGAACAGGAGGGCATTAAGCTCAACTAAACGTGTTTCTTTCCAATCGATCCACATCCACCCACCAGTCTCTCAATCTCCCATTGTCACTGGGCTCACGTTTAATTGCTGCTCAGATTTCATTGTGTTGGAAGTGAAAAGCTTGAGGATTGAGGCATGTGTATCCTTTACAGTGGGTGGTATTCAGTGATCAGCCTCTAACCTAATGTCTTTCACGCTCATTATAATGAAGAGACACCTCAACACTGAACTGACTTCACAACCTATGGACTCACTTTCAAGGACTCTACAACTCAGGTTCTCAGTGTAATTAATTTGCTATTAATTTATTTATTATTATTACTCGTTTTTCTTGTATTTTCACAGATCGTCTTCATTTCCACATTGATTGTCTGTATTTGTGTGTAGTTTTTTCATTGATTCTATTGTATTTCTTTGCTGTACTGTGAATGTTCATGAGAAAATGAATCTCAGGGTAGACATACCAGTCTTCCTGTTGAAGGGTTTCAGCCTGAAACGTTGACTCCTTATTCTTTTTCATAGTTGCTGCCTGACTTGCTGAGCTCCTCCAGAATATTGTTTGTGTGTTACTCTGCATTTGCAGCATCTGCAGAATCTCTTGTGTTTACACCGAATTATGTTCTTCTCTATCCAGTCACTCGGATTTAGTTGGAAATGTGGGAGCTGCAGATGCTGGAATCTGGAGTAACAATCTGCTGGAAGAACACAATGGGTCTGTCAGCATCTTTGGGGGAAGAAGAACTGGTACATGTACTTTGACAATAGATTTATTTTGATAAGTGCAGCTGAAAAACAGCTTTGAACATCAATGGGCATTCTATATTGCAATTCAGCCATTCACTGCATCGTGGATGTGATGATTCATCACAGTTGTGATGTCAGAAGTGGAGTAGCCAACTAACAATCAGAAAGATCTCCAAACCAGAAGTCAAGGTAAAAACGGGGAGTTAACTGAGAATTTTATTTTCAAATGATAGTTTATTGTGCAGTAGATTCTGTTCCCTAAAAGGATGATGAAAACTTAATCATACCTTTCCTAGGTGAAGAGAAGGGAATTGTGGTACTCTGGGGATAGAACAGGGAAATGAAAAGGTCTATTGGCTGATTCTACACACAAGTACAATGGGAGACATGGTCTCCAGCTGTGCTGTGTGCAACAAGGAAGAGAGGGATTGTTGCAGTAAATAATGGAAATGAAAGTGAATAATGATTGAAAATGACTGACTTTCCCTCAGGGGAAAATGTCCTCCTGATAAATGCTAATCACTATCTCTGCTTTCAGATAGGCACCACATTTGAACCTACTTCTGTCATCTCTATAAACCTGGCTGACGTGTGATGTCACTGATGTGTAAAGGAATGTGTCCTTTCTCAATCCTCACATCATTAGGTCTTGATTCACTAATCACAGCTACAACAGCAATATTTATCCTGACTGGAGTTTCCACTTCTCTGACACAAAATACAAGAGAGGCGGCTTCAGAGGGATAAAATGCAACAGACTCGAAAGTTACAGCTTTGGAAAATTTGTGAGTTGGAACAGAATGAGTAAATCATGCTTGCAGGAGTCGGATGCATTCAACACTCAAATATAGCTCTCAGTTACCCAGTGACTATTTCAATATGCATCAATGTGATGGCATACGGTTATCCTTACAGAAAAAATGTTCGCAAAAAGCTGTTCAGATAATTGATAGAGAACATGTGAATAAAAGGCATCCTAAATCAGTACACAATGCCAGAAAGCTACAGATGAGTTCAGTCCGCACAAAAGATGCTGGAATGGGCAACTTTGCGGGCCAGCCAGCATTTAGATTGTGATTCAGATTTATTTCAAAGTTCACTATAATTTATGATTAAAGTATGTATACGTCCCATATACAACCCCGAGATTTCTTTTCTTATCGGTATTCACAGAGCAATGGAATAAAACAGAATAAAATGAACTACACACATAGACTGACAAGTAATCATGGTGCATAAGAAGACCATAAGATCATAAGACGATAAGATATAGGAGCAGAATTAAGCAATTTGACCCATCGAGTTTGCTCCGCCACTTCATCGAGGCTGATCCATATCCCTCTGAACCCCAGTCTCCTGCCTTTTCCCTGTATCCCTTCATGCTCGGATGAATCAAAAATTTATCAACCTCTGCCTTAAATATACTCAATAAGTTGGCCTCTACAGCTGCCCGTGGCAACAAATTTCACAGATTCACTGCTCTCTGGCTAAAGAAATTCCACCGCATCTCCACTCTAAGTCGATGCCCCTCTATCCTGAGGCTGCATCCTCTGTTCTTAGAGCCCCCCACCATCGGGAACATCCTCTCCACATCCACCCCACATCCACCCTTTCAATATTCGAACGGTTTTAACGACAATCTGTTCACGTACATACAAAGAAATAAATACACAGAGAACATGTGTGGATAAATCCTTGAAATTGAGTCCATAGATACTGAAATCTCACCTCTCCAGTGTTGAGGTGGGTGAAGTTATGCACACTTGTACAGGAGCCCAATGGTTGAGGGACAATATTTATCACATGCAATGAAATGCGTCATTTTCGTTAAGAACCGACACACCAGAAACAAATGTTGAAAGACATTTCTCCAACCACATAACATGCCCACAGTGCTGGCAGAACGAAACAGAACACAACAAGCACAAGACAAGTCTCGTTCATTCATTTCGCCCACGCACATGCACAGACCTCCAACTCCAGCATTTACGGAGAGACGGAGACGGTCGACATCTCCAGCTGAGGCTATGTGGACTGAAAGGCCGAGGGAGATGACCAGTGTCTAAAGGAGGGATGGAGCAGGTGCTGGCAGAAACAGGTGCATCCAGGTGAGGAGGTACGGCTGGTAGATGGAGGAGGGGGGAGGGGTGATGGATGGAAATGACAGAAGATTGCAAATGGTTAAATCTGATAAGAGAGGCTGGTGAACAGATGGAAACAGTGGAACGGGGATTCAATTAATAATTGATAGGGGTTTTTAAAAAAATTTATTCGCTTCACATGAGATTCCATTTTTTAATTTTAAATTGGCAAATAGTACAGTTTTGCTCACTGAATTCTGCACATCTTCATCCTAGTGACTTTATATTCTTAGTACAGCCCTTTGAGTAGGTGTAACCCCAATAGCCAAATTAGTCACATAAAGGAGATGGCATCTTGCATTTGGTAATGCTTTATCATTTACACTAAGATAGGTCTGGTAGGGTAATGGTTAAGTTACTGAGACATAGAAATAAATACAATGGAAACAGCCCTTCAGCCCAGTGAATCCATGCTGCCTGTGGCAATGAATTCCACAGATTTCTAAAGGGACATCATTTTATTCGGAGGCAATGCACTCTGGTGTTAGATTCTCCCACTATGGGAAACGTCCTCTCCACATCCACTCTATCTAGGCTGTCAATACTTCATAAGGTTCAGAATCAGAATCAGATTTAATATCATCGGCATTTGTTGTGAAATTTGTTAACTTTATGGCAGCAGTACAATATATGAAACATAGAAAACCTACAGCACAATACAGGCCCTTTGGCCCACAAAGTTGTACCGAACATGTCCTCATCTTAGAAATTACCTAGGGTTACCCATAGCCCTCTAGTTTTCTAAGTTCCATGTACCTATCAACGAGTCTCTTAAAGGACCCTATTGTTTCCATCTCCATCACCACCACTGGCAGCCCATTCCACGCACTCACCACTCTCTGCGTAAAAAAACTTACCCCTGACATCTCCTCTGTACCTACTTCCAAGCACCTTAAAACTGTGCCCTCTCGTGCTAGCCATTTCAGCCCTGGGAAAAAGCCTCTGACTATCCACACAATCAATGCCCCTCATCATCTTGTACACCTCTATCAGGTCACCTCTCATCCTCTGTTGCTCCAAGGAGAAAAGGCCAAGTTCACTGAACTTATTCTCATAAGGCATGCTCCCCAATCCAGGCAACATCCTTGTAAATCTCCTCTGCACCCTTTCTATGGTTTCCACATCCTTCCTGTAGTGAGGTGACCAGAATTGAGCACAGTACTCCAAGTGGGGTCTAACCAGGGTCCTATATAGCTGCAACATTACGTCTCGGCTCCTAAACTCATTCCCATGATTAATGAAGGCCAATGCACCATATGCCTTCTTAACCACAGAGTCAACCTGCGCAGCAGCTTTGAGTGTCCTATGGACTTAGACCCCAAGTTCCCTCTGATCCTCCACACTGCCAAGAGTCTTGCCATTAATGCCATATTCTGTCATCATATTTGACCTACCAAAATGAACCACCTCACACTTATCTGGGTTGAACTCCATCTGCCACTTCTCAGCCCAGTTTTGCATCCTTTCAATGTCCCACTGTAACCTCTGACAGCCCTCCACACTATCCACAACATCCCCAACCTTTGTTTCATCAGCAAATTTACTAACTCATGCCTCCTATTCTTCATCCAGGTCATTTATAAAAATCACAAAGAGTAGAGGTCCCAGAAGAGATCCCTGAGGCACCCCACTAGTGACCGACCTCTATGTTGAACATGACCCGTCTACAACAACTCTTTGCCTTCTATGGGCAAGCCAGTTCTGGATCCACAAAGCAATGTCCCCTTGGACCCCATGCCTCCTTACATTCTCAATAAGCTTTGCGTGGGGTACCTTGTCAAATGCCTTGCTAAAATCCATAAACACTGCATCTACTGCTCTACCTTCATCAATGTGTTTAGTCACATCCTCAAAAAATTCAATCAGGCTCATAAGGCATGACCTGCTTTTGACAAAGCTATGCTGACTATTTCTAATCATATAATGCCTCTCCAAATGTTCAAAAATCCTGCCTCTCAGGGTCTTCTCCATCAACTTCCCAACCACTGAGGTAAGACCCAGTAGTCTATAATTTCCTGAGCTACCTCTGCTCCCTTTCTTGAATAAAGGAACAACATCCACAAACCTCCAATCCTCCGAAACCTCTCCTGTCCTCATTGATGATGCAAAGATCATCGCCAGATGCTCAGCAATCTCCTCCCTCGCCTCCCAGAGTAGCCTGGGGTACATCTAATCCAGTCCCGGTGACTTATCCAACTTGATGCTTTCCAAAAGCTCCAGCACATCCTCTTTCTTAATATTTACATGCTCAAGCTTTTCAGTCTGCTGAAAGACATCCCTGCAATTGCCAAGATCCTTTTCCGTAGTAAATACTGAAAGTATTAAGCACCTCTACTATTTCCTCTGGTTCCATACACACTTTTCCACTGTCACACTTGATAGGTCCTATTCTTTCATGTCTGATCCTTTTGCTCTTCAAATACTTGTAGAATGCCTTGGGGTTTCCTTAATCTTGTCCACCAAGGCCCCCTCTGGCTCTCCTAATTTCCTTCATAAACTCCTTCTTGCCAGCCTTATAATCTTCTAGATCTCTATTGTTACCTAGTTTTTTTAAATTTTCATAATCTCTTCTTTTCTTCGTGACTAGATTTACAACAGCCTTTGTACACCACGGTTCCTGTACCCTACCATCCTTCCCCTGTCTCATGGGAACGTATGTATGCAGAACCAGAATCCCCCACAAATATCCCCTGAACATTTACCGCATTTCTTCTGTACATTTCCCTGAGAACATCTGTTTCCAGTTTATGCTTCTAAGTATTTGCCTGATAGCCTCATATTTCCCCTTACTCCCATTAAGTGTTTCCCTAACTTGTCTGCTCCTATCCCTCTCCTATGCTATGGTAAAGGAGATAGAATTGTGTTCACTATCTCCAAAATGCTCTCCCACTGAGAGATCTGGCTCCTGACCAAGTTCATTTCCCAATACCAGATCAAATACAGCCTCTCCTCTTGTAGCTTTTCTACATATTGTGTCAAGAAACCTTCCTGAACACACCTAACAAACTCTACCCCATCTAAACCTGTCACTCTAGGGAGATGCCAATTAATATTTGGGGAATTAAAATCTCCCACCACAACAACCCTGTTATTGTTACACCTTTGCAGAATCTGTCTCCCTATCTTCTCCTCGATGTCCCTGTTACTATTGTGTGGTCTATAAAAACACCCAGTAGAGTTATTGACCCCTTTCTATTCCTAACTTCAACCTACAGAGACTCAGTATACAATCCCTCCATGACTTCCTCATTTTCTGCAGCCGTGACACTATCCCTGATCAACAGTGCCACGCCCCCACCTCTTTTGCTTCCCTCCTGTTTCCTTTCTGAAACATCTAAATCCTGACTCTTGAAGTTACAATTCTTGCCCCTACACCATCCAAGTCTCTGTAATGGCCACAACATCATAGCACCAAGTGCATATTCACGCTCTAAGCTCATCCACTTTGTTCATAATATTCCTTGTATTAAAATAGACACATCTCAAGCCTTCGGTCTGAGTGCGTCCTTTATCAGCTGCCTATCTTCCCTTTTGCACTGTCTCCAAGCTTTCTCTATTTGTGAGCCAACCTCCCTTTCCTCTGTCAATTAAGTTCAGTTCCCACCTCCCAACATTTCTAGTTTAAGCTCTCCCCAATAGCCTTAGTAAACCTCCCCGCCAGTATATTGATCTGCCTAGGATTCAAGTGCAACCCATCTTTCTGTACAGGTCACATCTGCCCTAAAAGAGGACCCAGTGATCCAGAAATATGAATCTCTGCCCCCTGCTCCAGTCCCTAGGCCACGCATTTATTCTCCACCTCCCTCCATTCCTATACTCACTGTCACGTGACACAGGCAGTAATCCCGAGATTACTACCTTTGAAGTCCTGCTTCTCAACTTCCTTCCTAACTCCCTGTAGTCTGCTTTCAGGACCTTCTCCCTTTTCCTGCCTATGTCATTGGTACCAATATGTACCACGACCTCTGGCTGTTCTCCCTCCCTCTGCAGGATATCGTGGACACGATCAGAAACTTCCCGGACCCTGGCAGCTGGGAGGCAAACTACCATTTTCATCTCTTTCCTGCATCCACAGAATCGCCTGCCTGACCCCCTGATTATAGAGTCCCCTATCACTACTGCCTTCCTCTTCCTTTCCCTACCCTTCTGAGCCAAAGGGACAGACTCTGTGCCAGAGGTGCAGCCACTGTTGCTTCCCCCAGGTAGACTGTTTCCCCTCACAACAGTACTCAAACAGGAGTACTTCTTGGTAAGGAGGACAGGCACATAGTAACTCTCTAGCATCTGCCTCTTGCCCTTCCCTCTCCTGGCTGTTACCCAGTTATCTGTCTCCCCAGGCCCCGGAGTGACTACCTGCCTACACAGCTCCTCCCTATCACTCTTCCTTACAAGACGAAGGTCATCGAGCTGCATCTCCAGTTCCCTAACGCGGTCCCTAAGGAGCTGCAGCTCGACACACCAGGTACAGATGTGGAGTCTCCAGGACTTCCCACATCCGTCACCGAGCACACATTCTTTCTTTCTGCATACTACACAGACCATCTCGCCTCGATCCATTCAGCCAAAGCCTTTCTACTCTCTCTCCCTCTACTCCTTGCCCGCTTCTCCGACGCCCGCTATATAAAACTGTCTTCTTTTTAAACTCTTCTTGCTGTTCTCACTGTCTGACATCCTCACAGTTGCGCAGTCGTGCCTCATTCAAATCGCTGAAGAAAAACTGAAGAGGAAAAAAATCTGAATTACAGTAAGATATATAAATAATGTCCTGAGTTGATGGGGGTCCTTATTAATGGATGCTGTCTTTCTGAGGCACCGCTCCTTGAAGATGTCTTAGATACTACAGAGGCTAGTGCCCATGACAGAGCCGACTAGTCTTTCAAGTTTCTGTGTGGTAGTCTCCCCAGACCAGACGGTGATGCAGCCTGTCAGAATGCTCGCCATGGGCCATTTGTAGAAGTTTTCAAGTGTTTTAGTTGACAAACCAAATCTCCTGAAACTCCTAATGAAATATAGCCATCATCTTGCTTTCTTTATGCTTCGCCCAGGTTAGATCCTCAGTGATATTGACACCCAGGATCTCGAAATTACTCACTTTCTTCACTTCTGATCCCTCTAAGAGTATTGGTTTGTGTTACCTCGTGTTACTCTTCCTGACCTCCACAGTCAGCTCTTTGCTCTTGCTGACACTGGGTGCAAGGTCGTTGCTGCAACACCACTCAACCAACTGGTATATCTTGGTCCTGTACGCCCTTTCGTCACCATCTGAGATTCTGTCAACATCATCAGTAAATTTATAGATGGCATTTGAGCTATGCCTAGCCACACAATAAACCTTCCCCCCCTCCCATTCTTCTATACTCAGAGTCATTAAAACGCTCATACATTAACCCTTTAATTCCTAGGATCATTCTCGTGAACCTCCCCTCTACCCTCTCCAATGCGAGCACATCCTTTCTTTGAGAAGGGTCCCAAAGCTGCTCCCAATATGGCAAGTGCAATTTGAATAATGCTTTGCTAAGCCTCAGCCCCGTGCTGCCCAATACATCCATGTCACCAATTAACTCTTTGGAACGCGGGTCAAAACAGGACGTCCCAAAGGAAATGTACGTGGTCATGGGAAAAATGTACAAGCACCATGCAGGCAGCTGTGGAATTGAATCTGTGTTGCTTTTGCTGCAATAGCTCAGGCTAATGGACACGTGCTGGTGGATCTGCCTGCATATCCAATGAAAGAAAAACTGAATGGTGTATTTTTGCCAATTTTCATGAGTGGGCAGGGGAGAGTCACTTCCCTACTGGACATTAATGAAAGAAGTTCTAGTTGCATTCTGTTGGTTTCATGGGAACTGTTATTAAGACAAGTGTTTTACCAGAAGAGGAACTCCTTGGTGCTGTTGTAAGATTTTAACTCTTGACTCCAAGTCACGGTGGAGCAGCTGGTAAAGTGACCGCCTTACAGTGCCAAAGCAACACAGACAGAATGCTGGAGGAACTCAGCAGGCCAAGCGGCATCTACCGAAAAAGTACAGTCGATGTTTTGCGCCGAGACCCTTCGACAGAACCAGCCTGCTGAAAGGCCTCAGCCCGAAATGTTGACAGTTAGCATTTTGTGTGTGTTGCTCAGATTTCCAGCGTCTGCAGATTTTCTCTTGTTTGTCGCGGTGCCAGAGGCAGGGAACTCAGGTACTGTCACAGTAGAGTTTGTTTGTCTCCCCTGTAACTGTGTGCATTTTTCCTGCGAGCTCCAGACTCCTCCCAGATCCCACAGATGCTTGTGCCCCTCGTCAGTATGTGAGTGGTAGGAACTGGGAGAGTTCATGAATCTGTGAGGAGAATAAAAGAAATGGGATGAACGTATGAGTGTTGGTGAGTGATAGATGGAAAGTGGTAAATAGGATCTTTCCTGTAGTTCAGGAGTCTAGGACCTGAAGGCACAGACTCAGAACAGAAGGACATCACTTTACAACAGAGAAGAGGAGGAATTTCTTTAGCCAGAGGGTGGTGAATCTGTGGAATTCATTGCCACAGGCGGCTGTGGAGGCCAAGTCATTGGGTATATTTAAAGCAGAGATTGGTAAGGGTGTCAAAGGATACGTGGAGATGGCAGGAGAATAGTACTGAGAGGGATAATAAATCAGCTACGATGGCATAATGGAGCAGACGCAATGGGCCTAGTTCTTCTCTTATGTCTGATGGGCTCATTGGGCTGGAACAACCTGTTATTGTTTCATGTCCCTAAACAGAAATAAATAAAAAATAATAATGCTGAATGTCCAACTATAAGCAAAATTCACATTGTAGATAATTAGTCCCAAAGGATAATCGTTCATCTTTCAGTACAAGACTTGACTGATTGCATTGGCCTTAATGGATGTTTAATTGATGTTTGAGTGAACTGAAGACCAGATGTATTTGACTCACAATTTAATATTAAGTGAAAGGTTGCAAAGACAGAATAAAATTGAGAACCTCCGAACAATTGCCTCCTTCACTCCTCAAATTGAACGGCATACTCAAAATATCTGCCTTTTTAGTTCACTAGTACATACCAGATTAGAATTATGTTTTCAAGGCTTGGCTGATGAAAGGTGAACACAATTTCAGCCCATATCAAAATTCAGGACAGTTGCTTAGATACAAAAGATTAAAATAACATGAAGTGTGTCTCTGATAGTATGGCATTCACTCTGCAATCAGAAAACGTCACTCATGTAAATTATTTCTGCTGGAAGTAATTTACAGACCTAAGTGGCTCTCATTAATAGCCTCTGTCCCCTTTGAAGCAAATCTAGAATTGCCAACCCTGTTATGATAAAAAGTCATCCATGATATACAAAATCAAATTACTCTCCAACTTTCACAAGCTGCAACTGGATTTCAAAATAAAGTGGACCCAAGTTTATGAAGCAACAGCCTTTCTTACATCTTTCATGATCTCTGCAGCTCTCAAAAGTACTTCACAACTAATTAGGCACTTCTGAACTATAAGGTAGCAAAAAATCCTGACGACACTCATCATCCTAGTATCCAACAAACACAAGTTACTTAAAAAACAATTTTAGAGAGGGGATAAACTGGGGATTCCCCCCCCCCCCCCACCGAGTGAAAGAGGCTGAGAGAGACCTGATAGAAATACATAAAGTTATGAGGTGCATAGATGAGGCAGATGATCACAGCCTTTTCACAAGGCAGGGGAATCCAAAGTTAGAAGTTCTACACTTACAAGTGAGAGAGGAAAGTTTTAATAGGGCACTGAGGGGCTACTTTTTCCACACAGAGACAGGTAGTAGTCTGGAACAAGCTGTCACATGAAGTGGTAGAGGTGACACAATTCAGTTGAAAAGGAGTTTGGAAAGGTTCATGTTAGGAAAGTTTGAGACCTGGTGATTTCAGTCAACATTTTGTGTGTGTGCTGCTTTGGATTTCCAGCATCTGCAGGACCTCTTGTGTTTCAGGTTCAGAGAGATACTGGCCAAGTACAGGCATGTGAGACTGGCTCAGCTAGGCAACATGGTCAGTATGAATGATTTGGGCTGTTACTGTGTTGTATAGCTCACGTGGTGTCCGAGAACAAGCTCCCCTGTGCCACAGAGAACAATCGACAAAAGGAGAGAGAACACCAAAAGACCCAGCCATTAACTATAGCCAGCACACACCAGAATATGTAGACTCCAGATTGGCCTTCACGGTGTCCTGAGGGGCAATCCCTTAGGAGAACGTCGTACTTGGCTCGAGTGACCAGACTATTCCCGCTATAACTCTACAGCTGCAATAGGAAAGCCAGGGAGCAGAGCACCTTTCCACCAAGAGGTTGGGTGATCTTTAAGAAAGATGCAGTTAGTGGAGGATAGTGTCTTCTGTGTGAAGCAAGTAAAAATTAACAGTTAACAAACAGAGTGTGGCTGCACGAGGAAACACTCCATCATCTTCTCTCACGTTGCTCTTAGCTTATTCACTGTATGTAGCCAGGTAGGAACGTTAAGTTACATGAATCAAAGGTTCAAAGGTACAATTTAATGTCAGAGAAATGTATACAATATACATCCTGAAATGCTTTTTCTTCGCAACCATCCACGAAAACAGAGGAGTGCCCCAAAGAATGAACGACAGATAAATGTAAGAACCCCCAAAGTCCCCCCCCAGCTCCCCTCCCTCCCGTGCGTAAGCGGCAGCAAGCAACAGTCCCCCTCCCCCCACCGGAAAAAATAAAGCGCACCCGCTACCAGCGCTCAAGTGTGAGCAAAGCAAGAGCAAAGACACAGACTTGCAGTTACCCCAAAGACTACGATATTCACCCGATAATTCTGCATGCTGCAGGCTCTCTCCCTCCTAATAAGACGTGACTCCATTTTCCAACGAGCGGGAAGACATAACAAAACAACCCGCTGGTTTACGATGCTAAAAGCCCGTTGCGTTGCTTTTTTCGAGCTCTGTGCCTGAAGATCTCAAGGATCCCAGGTTCCCAGGCACACAGCAGATGTTCGAACTCTCCCAATGACACACGGGTCTCCTGTGCTGACCCCGACCCTTGATTCGCCCATCTTCAATTCCTCGAGATCCCAGTCTTCTGAATCCGTGCCGAAGTCTTAGGCCAAGCCTTTAGCATGGTGAATAGCGGTCGATTGTGGAGCCTCGAGAGCGGGTCCCATTCCCGCAAAGAACCGTAGTCAGGTCAGGGTCTTCAAAAGAACCCTGAAAGGGAAAAATAGAGATATTAAAGATGGAAATAGAACTGTTTTCAGAGATGCAAGCAAAGGAGTCGCCATTGGGCGCCATAACTACTTAGCTCTGCCTCCTCAATCGGTGTCCATTTAACAGAATACCACACCATGGTAAAGGCCAAATCATCTACTTTTTACAAGGGATGAAGCTCAAGTGAAGACCAGTTCACCATGTAAGCTCCTCAGTCCCTCTGTCCTGTAATGTCACTTTCACAACCATCTGGGATTACATTCATACCAGCCATAAAAGATACAGTCTGGCACAATGCCAGCGTCAGTCCAGACTTTCAGGAAATTGGTAAATTTGTTTATTGTTGTCACATGTACTGAGATGCAGTGAAAAACATTGTTTTGCATGCTGTCCATACAGATAATTTCATCACATCTGTGCATCGAGATAGTACAAAAGGAAACCAGTAACAGAATGCAGAATAGGGTGTTACAATTACAGAGAAAGTGTGGTACAGGTCGACAATAAGCTGCAAGGGGCGTGATGAGGTCTATGAGGCATTTAATGTACAAGATTGTCCACTCAATAGTGTTATAACAACAAGGTAGAAGCTATCCTTGAGCCGAACGTTACTCCAGAGCTCCATTCAATAGCGTTATAAGCTCAGGGTAGAAGACGTTCTTGAGTCAAATGCTCCTCTACTTCTGGGAACAGGACATGAACCCTGTAATAACTTCATTCCATAATAATATTGGTATAATCAATACAAAGCAACACAACAATGCCAAGACTGGCTGCACCTTTTGTTTCCTGAAATCAGCACATTCAGTCTGTTAAACACAAGAGATTCTGAAGATGCTGGTAATCCAGAGTAACACACACAAAATGCTGGAGGAGCTCAGTGGGTTGGGCAGCAGAACAAAGTCAATTTTTCGGGCTGAGACTCTTGATCAGGACAGAATGCTGTTTGCCTGTGACAGTGGTCACACCCCAGTACACCTGAAGCAGGTGAGGGTGGCTGGCTGGCCTCATCCTTTTGTGACCTGGGGGGAAGCCTGTCCGAGCATGTGAAGTCTGGCAGTCTGGGCAGATAATATCCAACAACCGGGAAGGTGGTTTTGCAACGCTTTGTGGAGAGTGAAGATCATGACGAAGAACAGACAAAATCATGGTGATCTACTGCTACCAAGGAAGACCCCGGATTGTGGAATAATTGTACCACTGAATCCGGATTTCCGAAGTCGAGGGAGTGGAACTACCCCAATGCGATGGCTTTTTCACTTTTAAAACTCTCCTGCGCAAGTCTCCTGTCATCATTGGATATGATGGGAAACTTTGTTGGATATGTTGAAGATTACTTTTTTATGTTTGCTGATGAAGTGGAACTGGTGGGGTTGTGAGCTATGAGGAGAAATTAGAGGTGATTTAGATAAGTTCAGGGAGTTAGCAAGCACACTACACACCAGGTGCAGATTAACAGGACTGAGTTTGAAATTTATCTACTCTGGTAGCAAAAGCACAAGGGCAGAGTATGAAAGAGATTAGAATAATTTGTCACATGTCCATTGAAACATCGACGCGACCACATCATTTGTGACAACAACCGGCATAGTCTGAGATGCACTGGGGGGCAGCCGGCAAGTGTCACCACGCTTCTGGCACCAACATAGCTTGCCTACAACTTACTAATGCTAACAGTAAGATTTGAAATGTGGGAGGAAATTTGAGCTCCTGGAGAAAACCCACAGGAGAACGTACAGACCCCTGACAGACAGCGGTGGAATTGAACGTGGGTTGCAGGTGCAGGTTAAAGAAATCAAATTCCAGTCTATGGACAGAAGGCCGGAGAGTGTGTGCTGGCTGGATCGCTTTTATATAAAGCTGGTAAAAAGTCTGTGGGCCAAATTTCCATGACATAACCATGCAGAGATTCTGAATACATGCAAAATATCGCCAAGCTGCAAATTTGCGTTAATTGTTTTGCGGAGGATGGAGTAGAATAGGTCAGCCTTTGACGGAGTATTAAGTCAGTGATAGCCATAATAGGATGATCAGACCCCATAAGATAAAGGAGCAGAAGTGGGCCATTCAGCCCATCAAGTTTGGTCTGCCATTCAATCATGCACTGATCCAATTCTTCCAGTCATTCCCACTCCCCTGTCTTCTCTCCAAACAATTTGATATTCTGGATAATCAAGAACCTATCTATCTCTTCCTTAAATGCACCCAGTGAATTGGCCTCCACAGCTGCTCATGGCAGCAAATTCCATAGATTTACTACCCTCTGACTAAAGTAATTTCTCTGCATCTCTATTCTAAATGGATGTCCTTCAATCCTGAAGACGTGCCCTCTTTTCCAAGACTCCACTACCATGGGAAACAACTTTGCCATATCTAATCTGTTCAAGCCTTTTAAGATTCAGTATGTTTCTAAGAGATCCCCTCTCATTCTCCTGAACTGCAGGGAATACAGCCCAGGAGCGGCCAGATGTTCCTTACACAGTAACCTTTTCATTCATGAAATCATTCTCGTGAATCTTCTCTGAACCCTGTCCAATGTCAGTATATCCCTTCTAAAATAAGGAGCCCAAAGCTGCACACAATACTCTGTGTGGTCTCACGAGTGCCTTATAGAGCCTCAACATCACATCCCTGTTCTTATATTCTGTATCTCTAGAAATGAATGCCAACATTGCATTTGCCTTCTTCACCACAGACTCAACCTGGAGGTTAACTTTTAGGGTATATTGCACAAGGATTCCCAAGTCCCTTTGTATCTCTGCATTTTGAATTCTTTCCCCATATAAATAATAGTCTTCCAGCAAAGTGCATGACCCTACATTTCCAACATTGTATTTCATTTTCTACTTCTTTGGCCATTCCTCTAAACTATCTAAATCTCTCTGTAGGCTCTCTGTTTCCTCGACACTGCTGACTCCTCCACCTATCTTTGTATCATTGGCAAATTTAGCCACAAATCCATTAATCCCATGGACCAAATCATTGACATACATCGTAAAAAGCATCGGTCCCAATACCGACCCCTGTGGAACTCCACTAGTAACCGGTAGCCAGTCAGAATAGGATCCCTTTAATCCTAGTCTCTGTTTTCTGCCAGTCGTTCAATGCTCCACCCATACTAGTAACTCCCCTGTATTTCCGTAGGATCTTATCTTGCTAAGTATCCTCATGTGCGACACCTTGTCAAAGGCCTTCTGACAGTCCAGTACACCACATCTACTGCATCTCCTTTGTCTACCCTGCCTGTAATTTCCACAAAAAATTGCTGTAGGTTAGTCAGGCAGGATTTTCCTTTCAGGAAACCACGCAGGCTTTGGCCTATCATGTCATGTGCCTTCTGGTATTCCGTAATCTTATCCCTAACAACCAATTCCAACAGCTTCCCATCCGCTGATGTCAAGCTAACAGGTCAATAGTTTCCATTCTGCTGCCTCCCACCCTTCTTAAATAGCGGAGTAACATTTGCAATTTTCCAGTCATCCGGTACAATGCCAGAATCTATCAATTCTTGAAAGTTCATCGTTAATGCCTCCGCAATCTCTCCAGCTACTTCCTTCAGAACCCGAGGGTGCATTCCATCAGGTCCTGGAGATTTATCCACCCTCAAACCATTAAATTTCCTGAGCACCTTCTCAGTCATAATTTTCACTGCACAAACTTCATTTCCCTGACACCCTTGGATGTCCAATATACTGCAGATGTCTTCCACTGTGAAGACTGATGAAAAATATGCATTCAGTTCCTCTGCCATCTCTGTGACTCTCATTACAATATCTCCAGCGTAATTTTCTATTGGTCCAATATCTACCCGCAACTCTCTTTTACCCTATATATATTTAAAAAATCTTTTAGTATCTTCTTTGATATTAGTCACCAGCTTCCTTTCATAATTCATCTTTTCCTTCCTAATGACCTTCTTAGTTTCCTTCTGCAAGTTTTTAAAAGATTCCCAATCCTCTATTTTCCCACTAGCTCTGGCATCCTTGTATGCCCCCTCCTTTGCTTTTACTTTGGCTCTGACTTCACTTGTCAGACACAGTAATGTTCTTCTTCCATTCGAAAATTCTTGTTTATTTGCAATATATCTGTCCTGCACTTCCCTCACTTTTTGCAGGAACTCCAGCCATTGCTGCTCTGCTGTCCTTCATGCTAGTGTCCCTTTCCAGTCAACTTTGGTCAGTTCCCCTCTCATGCTATCGTAATTTCCTTTATTCAATTGAAATACCAACACATTGGAATTTAGCTTCTCCTTCTGAAATTTAAAAGTGGACTTGATCATATTGTGATCACTGTTCCCTAAGGGTTCCTTAACCTTAGGTTCTCTGATCACCTCCAAATCATTGCACAATGGGAGTTTGGTTTTAACTACACACACACTGAAATCATAAACTTGTTGTCATGTCAGCTATATGACATGACAACATCAAGCACTGATACCATCAGCAAGGAGTTAACCCTGACATCAAGAGAGACAGAGAATGGCAGGACTATGCAAGAAATTGGACTTGAAATAATCAATCAGCAATGATCTTACTAAATAGCAAAGAAAGCTCAATATCTATTTGTTATTTCATTCCTGTCAAGGTGTATCCATCAGTCAATATCAACAAATCTGTCTAGTCACCACAATATTGCAACAAACCCAAAATGCTGGAGGAACTCAGCTGGTCATGCAGCATCTATGGAAATGAATAAACAGTCAATGTTTTGAGCTGAGACCCTGCATCAGGACTGGAAAGGAAGGGGGAAGATGCCAGAATAAAAATATGGGGTGGGGGGGGAAGGAGGATAGCTGGAATTTGATAGCTGAAGCCAAGAGGGTGGAAAAGGTCAAGGGCTGGAGAGGAGAGTAGACCATGGGAGAAAGGGAAGGAGGGGACCCAGGGGGAAGTGAAAGGCTGGTGAGAAGAGTTAAGAGGCCAAAGTAGGAAATAAAAGAAGAGAGGGTGAGTCAGAGTGGGATGGCTTTGGCTCAACAGGCTTCAGCGTGAACAGGCAGAGGCGAGGGTAGGTTCTGGTAAGTTTTGTTTTGTTTGTTTAGAGTAGAGAGAATGCCAGGCAGGATGTTGGAATGCTCCTCTTGCAGGTTGTGGGAAATCGGAGAGACCTCTGGTGTCCCTGACAACGACACCTGCAAGAAGTGCATCCAGCTGCAGCTCCTAACAAACTGCATTAGGGAACTGGAGCAGGAGCTGGATGACCTCTGGATCATTTGGGAGACTGAGCAGTTTATAGATAGTAGCTACAGGGAGGTAGTTACACCAAAGGAGAAGCACACAGATAACTGGGTTACCGTCAGGTGAGGGAAGGGGAAAGGGCAGGCAGAGCAGGGTTCCCCTGTGACCATTCCCCTCAACAACGAGTATACCGATTTGGATACTGTTGGGGGGGGATAGCTTACCTGGGACAAGCTGTGGCAGCCGGATCTCTGGCACTGAGACTGGTTCTGCAGTGCAGAAGGGAGGGGAGAAGAAGAGGAGAGCGGTAGTGATAGGGGACTCGATAGTTAGAGGTACAGACAGGAGGTTCTGTGGTCGTGACAGAGACTCCAAGATGGTTTGTTGCCTCCCGGATGCCAGGGTCAGGGATCTCCAATCGCGTGCAAGGCATTCTGCAGTGGGAGGGTGATCAGCCAGATGTCATGGTACACATCGGTACCAATGACGTAGGAAGAGAGAGTCAGGAGGTCCTGAAGAGTGAGTATAGAGGGCTTGGTAGGAGGTTAACAAGCAGGACCTCGTAGGTAGTAATCTCAGGATTGCTGTCTGTGCCACGTGCCAGTGAGGGTAAGTGTAGGATGCTCTGGAGGATGAACACGTGGCTGAGGAACTGGTGTAGGGGGCAGGGTTTCAGATTTCAGGATCATTGCGACCTCTTCTGGGGCAGGTGGGATCTGTACAAGAGAGACGGGTTACACCTGAACTACAGGGGGACCAATATCCTTGCAGGGAGGATTATTAGTGCTATTGATGAGGGTTAAACTAGATTTGCAGGGGGATGGGAACCAGAGTGCCAGAGTAGATAATGGAGCGGGGGTGAAAATAAATTATGTTAAAGTTTCATGCAAAGTCACAAATAGAAGGGCTGTGTGTGGTGGTAATAATCTTCTGAGGTTTGTCTATTTCAATGCAAGGAGTATTGTGGGGAAGGCTGACGAGCTGAAGGTGTGGATTGACACATTGATTTATGACGTTGTAGCCATTAGTGAAACTTGGCTATAGGAAGGGGCAGGACTAGCAGCTTAATGTTCCAGGGTTCTGATGTTTCCGATGTGATAGAGGCAGAGGGATGAAGGGTGGGGGGCTGGCATTGCTATTGATGCACCATCAATAACTCACACTGAGACGTAAGGTGAGATATCGGCTTTTATTGACTGGAAGAAGGAACCAGGAGTGAGTGTCTATCATACTTTGTCCTGGAGACTGAGGCCGAGCGTCAGGCCTCAGATCGCCTTTATACAGGGGCCTGTGGGAGGAGCCACAGGAGCAGTCAGCAGGGGGCGTGTCCAGACAGGCACATAGTTCACCACAGCTATTCAAGGAAAATTTTACAGCAGTGCTCTGACAGGACAGATTAAAGGGTTTGTCTACCGAGGCCATATGGGTGGAGCTGAGAAACAGGAAAGGTATGACCACATTAGTGGGGTTGTATTATAGGCCACCCAATAGTCAGCAAGAATTGGAGGAGCAGATCTGCAGAGAGATAACAGACAAATGCGGGATACATAAAGTTGTGATAGTAGGGGATTTTAATTTTCCACATATTGATTGGAACTCCCATACTGTTAAAGGTCTAGATGGGTTAGAGTTTGTAAAACGTGTCCAGGTAAGTTTTCTAAATCAATATATAGAGGCACCAACAAGAGAGGATGCAATATTAGATCTCCTATTAGGAAACAAGTTAGGACAGGTGATGGAAGTGTGTGTAGGGGAACACTTTGGTTCCAGTGATCATAAAACCATTAGTTTCAACTTGATCATGGATAAAGATAGATCTGGTCCTCGGGTTGAGGTTCTAAACTGGAAAAAAGGCTAAATTTGAAGAAATGAGAAAGGATCTAAAAAGTGTGGATTGGGACAGGTTGTTCTCTGGCAGGGATGTGATTGGAAAATGGGAGGCCTTCAAAGGAGAAATGTTGAGAATGCAGAGTTTGTATGTTCCTGTCAGGATTAAAGGCAAAGTGAATAAGAATAAGGAACCTTGGTTCTCTAGGGATATTGGAACTCTGATAAAGAAGAAGAGAAAGATGTATGACATCTATAGGAAACTGGGAGCAAATAAGGTATTTGGGGAATATAAAAAGTGCAAAAAAATACTTAAGAAAGAAATCAGGAGGGCTAAAAGAAGACATGTGGTTGCTTTGGCAGTCAAGGTGAAGGGTAATCCAAAGAGCTTCTACAGGTATATTAAGAGCAAAAGGATAATAAGGGATAAAATTGGTCCTCTTGAAGATCAGAGTGGTCGGCTATACATGGAACCAAAAGAAATAGGGCAGATCTTAAATGGTTTTTTGTGTCTGTAATTACTAAGGAAACTGGCATGGAGTCAATGGAAGTAAGGTAAACAAGTAGTGAGGACATGGAACCTATACAGATTGAAGAGGAGGAGGTGCTTGCTATCCTGAGGCAAATCAGAGTAGATAAATCCCCAATAACTGACAGGGTGTTCCCTCGAACCTTGAAGGAGACTAGTGTTGAAATTGCAAGGGCCCTGGCAGATATATTTAAAATGACGGTATCTACGGGTGAGGTGGCAGAGGATTTGAGGATAGCTCATGTTGTTTCATTGTTTAAAAAAGGTTCTAAAATTAATCTGGGAAATTATAGGCTGGTAAGTTTGACATCAGTAGTAGGGAAATTATTGGAACGAGTACTAAGAGATGAATCTACAAGTATTTGGATGGACAGGGACTTATTAGAAACAGTCAGCATGGCTTTGTGCATGGTAGGTCATGTTTAACCAATATATTGGAGTTTTTCGAGGAAGTTACCAGGAAACTGGATGAATGGAAGGCAGTGGATGTTGTATACATGGACTTCAGTAAGGCCTTTAACAAGGTCCTGCATGGGAGGTTAGTTAGGAAGATTCAGTCACTAGGTATATATGGTGAGGTAGTAAATTGGATTTGACATTGGCTTAATGGGAGAAGCCAGAGAGTGGTAGTGGAGAATTGATTCTCTGAGTGGAGGCCTGTAACTACTGGTGTGCCACAGGGATCAGTGCTGGGTCCATTGTTATTTGTCATCTATATCAATGATCTGGATGATAATGTGGTAAATTGGATCAGGAAATTTGCAGATGATACAAAGATTGGAGGTGTAGTGGACAGTGAGGAAGGTTTTCAAAGCTTGCAGAGGGATTTGGATCAGCTGGAAAAATGGAGTGAAAAATGGCAGATGGAGTTTAATACAGACAAGTGTGTGGTATTGCACTTTGGAAGGACAAACCAAGGTAGAACACACAAGGTAAATGGTAGGGCACTAAGGAGTGCAGTAGAACAGAGGGATCTATGAGTACAGATACAAAAATTCTCTAAAAGTGGTGTCATAGGTGGATTGGGTAGAAAAGAGAGCTTTTGGTACATTGGCCTTTATAAATCAAAGTATTGAGTATAAGAGTTGGAATGTTATGGTGAGGTTGTATAAGGCATTGGTGAGGCTGAATTTAGAGTATTATGTGCAGTTTTGGTCATCGAGTTACAGGAAGGATATTAATAAGGTTGAAAGAGTGCAGAGAAGGTTTACATGGATGTTGCCGGGACTTGAGAAACTGAGTTACAGAGAAAGGTTGAATAGGTTAGGACTTTATTCCCTGGAGCGTAGAATAATGAGGGGAGATTTGATAGAGGTGTATAAAATGATGATGGGTATAGATAGAGTGAATGCAAGCAGGCTTTTTCCGCTAAGGCCAGGGGAGAAAAAAACCAGAGGGCGTGGGTTAAGAGTGAAGGAGGAAAAGTTTAAAGGGAATATTGGGGGAGGGGCTTCTTCACCCAGAGAGTGGTGAGAGTGTGGAATGAGCTGCCAGATGAAGTGGTAAATGCGGGCTCACTTATAATAATTAAGAAAAACTTGGACAGGTACATGGATGAGAGGTGTATGGAGGGATATGGGCCAGGTGCAGGTCAGTGGGACCAGGCAGAAAAATGGTTTGGCACAGCCAAGAAGGGCCAAAAGGCCTGTTTCTGTACTGTAATGTTCTATGGTTCTATGGGTGGGAGGGATTTTTTTTAACTGCTTGGAGAAATCAATATTCATGTCATCAGGTTGGAGGCTTCCCAAACAGAATATAAGGTGTTACTCCTCTACCCTGAGGCACAGGAGGAGGCCATGGACTGGCATGTCAGAATGGGAATGTATGGGAATTGGAATTAAAATGTAGGCCCCTGGGAAGTTTCGCTTTTGGCGGATGGAGGAGAGGTGCTCAACGAAGCAGTCCTCCAATTTACCCTGGGTCTCCAGTGTAGAGTGGGCCACACTGGGAGCACAATAGCCGGCCCCAGTAGATTCACAGGTGAAGTGTTGTCTCACCTGGAAGGATTGTTTGGGGTCCTGAATGGAGGTGAGGGAGGAGGTGAATGGGAAGGTGAGGAACTTTGGTCGCTTTCAGGGATGAGTGCCAGGAGGGTGAAGAGTGGAGAGGGGTAAATGAACAAGGGAACTGTGGTGGGAGTGATCCCTGTGCTAAGTGGAAAGTGATGGTGGGGAAGAAGGGGAAGCTGTGTTTAGTATTAGAATTCCTTTGCATGTGGATACTGCTGAGAATGAAGTGACTGCAGCTTTTACAAGGCAAATCATTCTGCACAACTCTGCTCTGTCAAACACCTCCACTCCATCTGCCAAAAGCAGAACTTCCCTAGCAAATCAGCATTGTCAATTGTCCACAGCTCAACAGCAGCTACCGTGCGTCCGGTTCTGTTCACAGTTCAAAGTCAATTTATTTTCAAAGTATGTACACTTATTATCAATGTATACCACCTTGAGATTAATTTTCCTGCAAGCATTCACCGTAGAACAAAGAAATACAATAGTGTAGCGGGGTGCTACACGCAGCGCTAAAATTATGACACGGAGTCGGTAACTGCAGTCGAAGGAAAAAACTTTATTCGAAATCTTCAGCCTCACTTTTAAGCCTCCCTCAACCTGCCCCCCATGGCGCAGAGGCTCCAAAGCTCTGTGCTCGCAAACCCCCGTAGGCTATCTAATTGTGAGTCGGTTCGGATGTGCCAGGAAAAGGGTCGCCACAATAGCATCAATGAAAATTTACACACAAAGCCTGACAAACAACTAATGTGCAAAAGAAAAATCGAGCAGATGCAAATAAATAAATACTAACTAAATAATACGAAGAACACGAGTTGTTGAATCAGTTCAGTGTTGAGGTGAGTGAAGTTATCCACTTTCAAATCATCAAAGATGCCCACCATCCAAGCCACACCATCATCTCACAGCTACTGTCAGGCAGGAGGTACTGAAGCCCAAAGTCCCACCCCAATGAGTTGAAGGATAACCATTTCTTTTCAACTATTTGGTTCTTGAACCCTCCTGCACAACCCTGCTCTCTACCTCGACATAGCAACTCTGTCACTTTGAACTACAAAGCACTTTGCTTTTTTATTCTAATTGTGTTTTTCCTTACATAATTTACGTTTTTATTGTGAATGCTGTGTCTCTCATGCTCTGCGCCTGTAAGTTTTTCTTTAGAGACATTCACTTGTGGAGATGACTGTTAATCGTCTCTGACTTTAACTTTGATCTAATATACACAGTCCCCAGAGAATAATAGAAACAGTTTCAATGGCAGTCTTCAGGAATTGCTGCTGCAGTTCTACACTGCAGTCATTGAGTCTGTCCTGTGCACCTCCATCACTGTGTGGTTTGGAGCCGCCACCAAGCAGGATAGAACCAGACTACAGCGCACAGTGAGGACTGCCGAGCGCATCATTGGAGCCTCCCTGCCCTCTACTGTGGACCTGTACCCTTCCAGGTTGAAGAAGAGGGCGGGGAACATCATAAAGGACTCCTTCCATCCTGCGCACGGACTGTTTGAACTGCTTCCGTCTGGTAGGTGCTTCAGATCCCTCCAGACTAAGACTAATAGGCACTGGAGAAGTTTTTTCCCTACTGCAGTCACTTTGCTGAACAGTTAACTGCCGGTTAACTGTTGGCTAACTATTACTTGGATTGCACTACCTGTATGTATAATCTATATTTTCATTTATATTTATCGTTATTATTGTTATGAGCAGAGAGACAACATCTGCCGGAAGTAAATTCCTTGTATGTGCACAGGTACTTGGTGATTAAAGTCTGATTCTGATTCAGAGAGAAATTGTTAAAAACAGAAATATACTTAAAAATACATTAAAATGCAAGACATTGGGAAAGCAGAGAGCATTGAAAGCTCTTTCAAAGAGCTGGCACAGGCATGATGGGCCAAATGGCCTACCTGTCTGCTGTGTGAGTCTATGTACATTGACTGCTTTAGAGTCAAAGGATTTGAGGGCATTCCTTACACACTGCATGTAAAACTATTTCTTCTATGTTGCAATGAAACAAAGCCGTTCTTCCTTAAGCTGGTAAAACAGCTGTCTAATACCAAGAGACAGTGCGAAGTTGAGAGTGAACAGACAGAAATTGCTTCTATTATAATGGAATAGTCAGCGTTCAATATCTTTCCCCTTGGCACATGAACTGACGTTTGCCGACTCTTTTCAATGAGTATACCGGGTAGCAGGGCATGGCTCCGAAATCCTTCAGTTTGCTTCCCAGGGCGGCGTTGAGTTCGAGTGTCTTAAAAGCAATTCAACATGCTGTTCAGAACCAATTTACCTTTTAAAGAAAACCGATGAAAGCCATAATAGGCAGAGTTACTGACCTCAACCCAACACTAACAGGAGAAAAGAGAGTTCAGGCATTGACCTGGTGCAGGTAAAAGTAATAACTACATCCCTGCAAAGCTGCAGATGATTGAAGGAAGATTACAATAATTTTCCTGTACTGTGAGTGAATGGCACTCTGCTTCATTTGGGTTTGCAAGTGTGCACAGGAACAAGCACTTCAGCCCACAAAGTTAAGCCAAACTAATTAAACTAGGAATCAATAACCTACTAAACTAATCCCTTCTTCCTACACAATATCCAGAACCCTCCATTCTTTGCACCTCCATGCTCCTTTCTAAGAGCCTCCTGTACATCACTATCGTCTTTGCCTCAACCACCACCTCTGGCAGTGCAGTCCAGGCATCAACCCACTCTGTAAACAACCTACTCCTGCACATCTGTCTTTCACCTTAAATGCATGTCCTCTAGTATTAGGCATTTCGACCCTAGGAAATGATACCAGTTGTCTACCTATCCCACTCATAATCCCGTCAATTTCTATCAGGTCTACCCTCAATCTCTGCCACCCCAGAGTTTGTCCAATCTCTCCGTATAGCACCAGCCCTCTAATCCAGATAGAATCTCTTCTGAACCCTCTCCAGGTCTACTACCATTGGGCAGTAGTACACACCAGCACACCAGGGAACAACAACCATCAGGTACCTAAACTGACCTGCACAACACTGGCCGTACCTCAGCAATGGAACACTACACACCACCTCTTGAAGTTGTCTTCATTTGAATCTTCACTATCTTTTGCACTGAAGTCCTACATTTGCACGGTCTTTTTCTCCTCCACTGTGTGGTTTATGTGAGAACCCACTCCCCCCCCCCCCCCGGTTTCCTTGTCTATGTAAGTCTAGGGAAGACAACCCCCGGCCCTGCCAAATCCGTGAGATTGAGGTGCCCTCCCACCCCAAACCCCAGTTTGTGTGGATGCTGTGTCATTTGCTACCCTGTTACAAATTAGTGCCACGAAATGACAGACAGTACACTGCATACGATTAAAGGAAGTACCGGTATATTTATGAATCTTAACTTAACTAAAGGGTTAGTAAAGAATAGCAAAAAGGAAAGGGCCCATTCTAATTAAACAGTCAAACGTGCACAAGTTGGAGCTCATCTTGAACTTTGCTGTCACTCACGCACTGGGCCCTCAGTCAACGTGAAAGCTCATTCCACGGTCTGAACATCGCTCGCAATCCATCTCGAACAAACGGGTCTCCCACTGGGTCGAATGCTACTACTGGTTCTCCCCGGTGTCTTCTCTCTTCCTCTCCGGCTGCACAAAAAAAGCCCAAGACCAACCTTACTTACCCGCAGCAAGACAAGCTCCCGCTAATTGGATGGCGCACATTCCACATCATCCCTCATCTTCACCAGTAACCCAAACAGGCTGAAACGGAGCAAACTGGAAACAAGTTGCTCTCACAGAGCTGCCAAAGTGAAATATGTACAGCAGAACAGTAAAGATATAAACCAGGGCATTACTTATGTATAATTTATTTACAGATTATGTCTATGTCTACATGCCCTTGGTGCAACTGCGGGCAGGACTTTCATTGTCGCTGTACCTTGCTGTACTTGTGCACATGACCGTTAGCGCAGCTTTATTTTGCCGTCATCAGTATTCCTGGTAATCGCAAGCTCATCAGCAAAGTTCACTTCCAATAGTTTACTGAAGGTCAGGCGTTGTCAGCCCTTTTTTGTTTCATTATATTTCTGATGTTCTGTCAGGCCAAATTTGAGCTTGCTTATTGCACAAAGCTGTTGCCTCTTGTTGCTCTTTTCTTGTCTTCATCTCCAAAGCTTTGTATATTGTGATGAACATTCCTTCTCCGCATCACCCTCACCTCTTCTGATAACTTACTCCACGTTTCCTGATGATGCCCACCCCTGCAGTGTAGAAAACGTTCTGAAGTCAATTTTCTCGCCAGGTCCCTGATGGAGAGCTTTGCATGGTCTCACAGCTCTTTGAAGTGTTTACGAGTGTTAATGAAGAGCCGCAAGAGCCAGTTACTTTCATGACTCTGAGACCTCTGTCAATTTGCAACCTAGGAAATAATTTAAAAATGCGGTCACTGTCGTGATCTAGTAAATGCAGAAACATTTTTGTCTCATAAGGAAAGGTTGAACAAGCTAAAACTTTTCTCGTTGGAGTGAAGGAGGATGACAGGCAACTTGATAGATGAGTAGGAGATTGTGAGAGGCACAGTCAGAGTTGACAGCCAATTCCAGAAGACATTTGCTTAAGGTGAGTGGAGGGAAGTTTAGGGGAGATGCCAGAGATAGTTTTATTTTATAAAGCGGGTGTGGATATGTGGAACGTACTGGTCAGCAGGGCTGGGGGTGGGGAAGATGATTGTGGTTGACACAACAGGGACATTTAAGAGACTCTCCAATAGTGTTGGATTGGGGTGTAGAATTATTATTTTTACTGAATTTTCTTGCTATTTAACCATCCTATGCTTGCTTATATTTTTATATAATCACATATACGTGTAATTGTTAAGCTAAATAGCCGATTCTATAGTTCCTGGATGTTTCTCAGTCTTTCTGCTGCAGGTGTCCTACCACCAGAATCTGGCGATTTCATAGATTACACCCTGTCGATAGAGGGTTCCTTAATTTCGAGTCTGAGTATGAGAGTCACAACTTCCTTTTCTTCATCTTTCATTCGTTCGTTTTTTGTTCTTGTAACAGTTAATCAAACAGCCATAACCACCAAGTTTTATGCCTCATTCTCAACCCCCAAACAACCTCTGGATCAATATCGCTAGATGCGAAAATAGGCACATAGATGTAAGAAAAACACAGGGCTACGGGCTGCTTAGAAGGGAAGGGTTAGGTTGATTGTAGAGCAGGTTGGTTTAGGTTGGCACAACATTGTGGGCTGAAGGGCCTGTACTGTGCTGTATTATGTTCATGGAAGACACAAAAGATTAAAGTACTTTTATTATCCAAGTATGAATACAGAATACAACTCTGAGATTCATCCTCCCACAGGCAGCCATGAAACAAAGAAAACCAGGAATCCATTCAGAGAAAACAGCAAACGTCCAACGCGCAAAAACAGAACAAATTGCGCAAACTGCAAAAGGCGAGGAAACAGCACAGAACATCAAACGTCAGACCTGGAGTCCGGGAGCACTCAGTGTAGCGCCCCTGGCCAGCTGTGGGTCGCAGAGCCAGTCTTCACTGAAGAGCCCCATACCACACTGATTACCCTGAACAAACCTCTCAAAGACAGCAAAAATGGGTAAGCAGAATCCAGAAACACGTGGAACCAGAACCTCGGAGTCTCCCATAACGATGTCATGGCCACAGACCTCACCAATCAACCCTTGCAACACGGAACCCACGACTCCCGCACTTCCTTCCGACAGCAGCTAACGAGAGGGAGAGGAAGACCAGCCAAACGCGGGCAGACGGCGCCAAACATCCGCCCGCACTCCCCTCTCACCTTTGGCAACTTCAACCGTGCGACACCACAATCAGAGAGAAACAACGGAGTCGATCACGGGCTCACGCCCTGCTTCCAGCCGCGAAGAGCTCCAGGCTGCACACTTGGCTCCCAACCTCACCAAACTCCCTCCGAGACAGCCAGTTCGCTCAATCGGCCGCAAAGCACACCATCAAAATGTGAATCGCAGGTTCCAATCGCACGCAGCTTAGCATTAGAATCACATTTGAAAGGAGTAAAAAAGTCATTTCGTGAACTGTCTGCAGGACGTTGTCATTGCTCGCCATCGCCACCTCGAAGACAACTATCCTTCAAGTAAATAGAGACTACAGATGGCAGAATTTGGAGCAACACAAACTTTATTGGGGGAACAATAGGTCAGGCAGCATCGATGGAGGGAAATGGACAGCTGATGTTTCGGGTAATTTAACATTGCCTGTTCTCAAAGATTGAAATTGGTAAATTTTCTAAGCTATTCTGGTGCTCTGGGAAACAACTTGTTAGATGGGAAGAAATTGGCATATTAGCAGATGTTTCACTGTACTCCAATGTGAAACTTTGGGCAAACGGTATGATGAAAAACTTGTTTCATGCAGGTAACAGTTAAAGAGCCTGGAAAGGTGGTTAATGTGGAATCAGACAGTGCCTTCAAAAGGGAATTGGAGATATTTGTGAGAAAACAATTTGCAGGGCTGCAGGGAAAGAGAAGGAAATGGAATTGGTGGAGTTATTCTCTTGGGATCTGACTTAGATTCAATGGGTGGAGTGAAATCTTTCAGAGTGCCATAACAGCTCCATGAAAGTTCACTGAAATGCTAGTATGTGAAGATTTAGTTTTATGAGTGTTTGAATCTCTGTGATGTAGTGGTTACTTTGCATCCTGCAAAAAGTGCCCCACTCTACCACAATTTCTGGCAGCTCATTCCAAATCCACGACACCTTTGCATAAAGCTGAGTATTTGTACCCTTTTAAATTTCTTGCCTTTGATCTTAAAACTGTGGCATTCCCTCCCTGGGAAAGAGCCAATCTGGTTTCACAGTGCCCCTTGTGATCTTATATACCTCTATCAGGCCACTCCTCAATCTCCTGTTCCAAGGAAATAAAATTCACGTCTACTCAACCTCTTCCCCCAACGTAACTCAATTCTCCCAAGTTCAGGCAACATCCTTTTCCGCCCTCTTCCTGGTTTAGTAGCATCTTTCCTATATTACGTTTGAGAAATATAGGCACCACCCTCTAGAGCGGGATTTCATGAGAGATCGTGATTTAAAAAAAACATTTTTTTGAACTTCGCGCAACGCGCGGTGCCAGTGCTCACAGGGATGGGCAGTGACCGAGCAGCCCCGTTAGCAATCTCTGTAGAGCTCCCTCAGCCCAGTATGGCAGTGCGCGCTGGGACTGCGTTTATTTGCTTGAGTCCATTCTCAGTTATTGAGGTGAGATAGGGTTGATAATTGGTGAGCGCAATATTGCACGGAGGGGAGGACGGTAGGCTGGTGAGGAGTGTGGGGTGCGTTTTCCAATCATTGAAAGGACTTGCCTAATGTGGGCTGTGATGCCAGCCTTTGCCTCCCAAATTGCTCCCCCTCCCCCCCAACTTCACCAGACGCGCCGCTGACTGACTCATGGGAATGAACAAACTACCGGTGGAGTGGAACATTAGAGGGAAATCTTCATTCTGAAGAAGGAACTTTTACGCGTCTTTTGTAGGTTAGGTGAATCGTAAAATTTTCATTTTTTGCAGTTTTCTTGTCTAGTTGCTTACTACACCGTTCTTTTTAAAATATTTTATGAACCCCTGTGTTAGGACAAGATACAGTCAGTACAAAAAATTGAAAAGGTTTCACTCTCAAATAGTACGATAATTCGACGTATTGATGACATGTCAACTGACGCTGAAGAGGTTTTGTGTGATAAATTGAAAAGCTACAGCTTCTCTATCCAGGTTGATAAGTCATGTGATTTCGCTAATAAATATCACATTGTAGTACCTGTAAGATTTGTAAATGATGGTAAAATTCAAGAAAACTTTTTCCGTTGCAAAGAGTTGCCCGAAACAAGCAAAGGGCAAGATACATATAAAGTTTGTCTTCATATCTGGAGACAAAGTGCCTGTCTTGGAGGAACTGTGCTATCTGGACTGGTGATGTCTCATCAATGGCTGGCTCCATGAGCCGTTTACTTTCTCTTGCAGAAAATCCTGACATCACAACACACTGCTTTCTTCACAGAGAAGTGCTGATGTCAAAGACTCCTGGTGATGAAATGAAAATAGTTCTGGATGATGCTACAAAAATGGTTAACTTTATTAAACAAAGACCAGTTCACTCAAGGATGTTTTTAAAACCTGCATAAAAACCTAGCCAAAGAGTACACCAGTCTCCTGTTACATACCTAAATCCGGTGGTTTAGGAGAGGAAGAGTTCTCAGTAGGGTGCAGGAGATGAAAGGTAAATTGCAGGAGTACTTTCAAGAAAATAGTCGGCCAGATTTTGCTGAGTGCTTTGAAGATGAAGAATGGCTGCAGAAATTAGCCTACTTAGCAGACATTTTTCATCAGATGAACCAGTTGAACAAGTCTCTGCAAGGCCCTGGAGAAAACGTTTTGGTTTGAAGTGACAAGATTCTTGGATTTAAAAGGAAACTGAATCTTTGGAAAAAATCAAGTTTCAAAGGGAAATTTTGAAGTGTTTTCACTGCTGTTTGGCTTTGAGAGTGAGGAAGGATATTAGGAAGTCTAGAGTCTTATTCAAAACAGAAATTTATTATGTTTGCCTTATGAACCATAGAACCTTAGAACATTACAGCACAGATACAGGCCTTTTGGCCCTTCTTGGCTGTGCCGATCCATTTTTCAGCCTAGTCCCACTGACCTGCACCTAGACCATATCCCTCCATACCCCTCTCATCCATGTACCTGTCCATTTTTTCTTAAATGTTAAAAGTGAGCCAGCATTCATCGTTTCATCTGGCAGCTCATTCCACATTCCCACCATTCTCTGTGTGAAGAAGCTCCCCCTACTGTTCTCTTTAAATTTTCCTCCTTCACCCTTAACCCAAGCCCTCTGTTTTTTTTTCCTCTCCCCTAGCCTCAGTGGAAAAAGCCTGCTTGCATTCACTCTATCTATACCCATCATCATTTTATATATCTCTATTAAATCTCCCCTCATTATTCTACGCTCCAGGGAATAAAGTCCTAACCTATTCAACCTTTCTCTGTAACTCAGTTTCTCAAGTCCCAGCAACATCCTTCTCTGCTCTCTTTCATTATGAGTTTTAAAAATTTATGAAAGGGAAAGAAAGGGTAAACTACTTTTCTTGAAATCTCTTTCTTTCCCTTTCATCAACTGGTGTAGGTAAATTACCTGCTTTTATCAGAAAAGGTTGGCTAAAAATTAATTCTCTACTCAATCCAAAAATAATTGTCAATGCTCTTTTGAGTAGAGAATTAATTTTTAGCCAACCTTTTCTGATAAAAGCAGGTAATTTACCTACACCAATTTATGAAAGGGAAAGAAAGAGATTTCAAGAAAAATAGTTTACCCTTTCTTTCCCTTTCATAAATTTTTAAAACTCATAATGAAAGTGTGCAGAGAAGGATGTTGCTGGGACTTGAGAAACTGAGTTACAGAGAAAGGTTGAATAGGTTAGGACTTTATTCCCTGGAGCATAATAATCCAAAAATAATTGTCAATGTTCTTTTATTATATCTACAATTTACTGATCACACTAACATACCGTGAGCTCTAGACATAATAATATTTATGCAGAGGTTCTCTGAGACCTAAAAGTTATTTTAAGGCTTCCTCCAGAGTAAAAAAAAGTTGAGAAAGACTGGTCTGGAGTCTAGAGGTATAGTCTAGTGATTGATTTGGGGGTTTTATGGTCTTTTTGACCTATTGATGTTGGGCTATTTGTCCCTTTGTTCAACTTTCCCATCGAGCGGGCAGCATGGTAACGTGATTGTGCAATTATTTTACAGCACACTGCAATCCCCGATCTGGGTTTGATTACCTATGCTGCGTGGAAAATTTTCTTCAAAAAATTCAATAAGGTTTGTCAAACATGACCTTCCACGCACAAATCCATGCTGGCTACTCCTAATCAGATCCTGTCTATCCAGATAATTATAAATACTATCTCTAAGAATACTTCCCATTAATTTACCCACCACTGATGTCAAACTGACAGGTCTATAATTGCTCGGCTTACTTCTAGAACCCTTTTTAAACAATGGAATCACATGAGCAATACGCCAATCCTCTGGTACAATCCCCGTTTCTAATGACATCTGAAAGATCTCCGTCAGAGCTCCTGCTATCTCTACACAAACTTCTCTCAAGGTCCTGGGGAATATCCTGTCAGGATCCGGAGATTTATCCACATTTAAATTTCTTAAAAGCGCCAGTACTTCCACCTCTTTAATGGTCATAGGTTCCATAACTTCCTTACTTGTTTCCCACACCTTACACAATTTAATGTCCTTCTCCTCAGTGAATACCGAAGAGAAGAAATCATTCAAAATCTCTCCCATCTCCCTCGGCTCCACACATAGCTGACCACCGTGATTCTCTAAGGGACCAATTTTATCCCTCACTATCCTCTTGCTTTTAATATAACTGTAGAAACCTTTCGGATTTACTTTCAGCTTATTTGCCAAACCAACCTCGTATCATCTTTTAGCTTTTTTAATCTCTTTCTTAAGTTTCCTTTTACATTCTTTATACTCCTCGAGCAATTCCTTTACTCCATGCTGCCTATATCTATTGTAGACATCCCTCTTTTTCCGAATCAAGTTTCTAATATCCCCATATATATATATACCCCCGGAGACTGTCCCTCCTGATTGGCTAGACCTCATCCAATCAGGTTTGTGCTCTCCTATCCTGTTTTCAATCAAATTCCAGTTCTTACTTGGAGCAAGACCCTCATCTTTGTTAAAATTCTTTTCCTCTATTTTTATGTCAATGGCTTCTTTCCCAGGTGGTCCCAAAAGCTGTTGTCAGAGCACAGTGGTTTTTGTGCCAGCGAAGTCAATCGTAAGGCCATGCAAATGCAGTGTTCTGCTACTGCCGGTTTCTCTGGGTAACTCCTCCTTAATGTGGGTTTCCACCATGCGTCCCGTCTGGTCGATATACACTGCTCCACATTCACAGGCAGTTCTGTAAACCCCAGCCGACTTGAGAGACAGCCCTGATGAAGACGGCAGAGTTTGTCATTGAAACGCCGGTTATAATCAATACCTGTACCCGGCTGGAAGCCCAAGAGGAGCTTATTCATCACATACTCTGGGAAAGCACCAGATCCTTTTCATTCTTCGCTGTTTCTGTATTAGCTTTGTTTTACCAGTTAGGGTTGTTAGACCTGAGCCCACCCATTAAACCTGGAGGACTGGTAGACGGCTATTCTTCTGAACTCTACCTTTTGACCTGTTTGGCATGGGTTTTCCTAACAAAAGCCGAAGCTCAAGGCCCTGATTCCAGCCAACATAACTCTCTAGATCATTGCAGCATGCAAGCCTCCAAACCCAACTGCAAGGTTGTGGTCCTCTTGGAGGATGGGCATATGGATGAAAGAAAAACTTTGGGTCTGTATGGGAGGAGAGGGTTAGTTGGATCCTGGAGTAGATTAAAAGAGGGGAACAACATCATGGGCTGAATGGCCTGTAGTGTACGATACTGTTCTATGTAGGTACTGGAGTTGTGCTGATTATTCCTTATTTATTTTTCTCATCCAAACGTTCTTGAGGTTGGAGGGCCAGAGGTAGTGAAGTCCTTTTGTTTCTCTGTAATGCAGGAACGGTAGTCAGGATCAGGTTTAACATTACCAGCATATATTGTGAAATTTCTTAACTTTGTGGCAGCAGTACAATGCAATACATGAGAAATATGGAAAATAAACTGAATTACAGTAATTATATATGTATATTAAATAAGTGGTGCAAAAACTAGAAATAATAAGAAAATGAGGTCGTGTTCAGGGGTTCGATGCCCATTTAGAAATCTCCTGACAGAGGAGAAGAAGCTGTTCCTGAATCACTGAGTGTGTGCCTTCAGGCTCCTGAACCTCCTTCCTGAAGGTAACAATGAGAAGAGGGCCTGCCCTGGGGGGTGGGGGTCCTTACTAATAGATGCTGTCTTTCTGAGGCATCACTCCTTGAAGAGGTCTTGGATACTACAGAGGCTAGTACCCAAGATGGAGTTGACTAACTTTACAACCTGCTGCAACTTACTTTGATCCTGTTGCAGTAGCCCATCATATCAAAGGCTGGAGACTGGGTGAGATGGAATCTCATTTCGTTACATCGTAAATTATCATTTCAGACAATGGCATTGAAGGGGAAGGTTGTGGGGAGCAACAGGAAGGATAGGTGGAAATTCCTTAAGGCAAGAGTCGATATGCAGTTTGATTCTGACACCTCTAGAACACATGACAGGTCATCTAGGGTGCACTAGAACCGGATTATTTTAATGTCATTTTAACTGTATTGTTGGTGGCCGTGTAACCACCTTGTAACTGGATGGCACACTCAAGCCAGAACCATAAGTAATCATTTCATTATATTTAAAAGCAATTTGTACCTTCCACTGAGAAGCCCCAAGCTAAGTTGCTCTCACTGTCCTGTTCAGGGAGAGTCAGATCAGGGAGAACATTGAAGTGATATCTCTTTCCTCTGCTCCATTTCAACTCCAGTGCTCCTTGGGCTTTTCTTCCAGCTTTAGGGTAAAATCCATACATGAATGAATGAACTGATCTTATTAATTGGATCAATCATATGCATGAGTAAAAACCTTTACGTTACATCTCCATCTAAATGTGCAACTTGCAGAAATTTGTCATAAATAGTAAGTACAACAGGACAGACAATATAACATGAATTAATCAGTCTGATGGCCTGGTGGAAGAAGCTGTCCCAGAGCCTATTGGTCCTGGCTTTTATGCTGTGGTACTGTTTCCCAGATGGTAGCAGCTGGAACAGTTTGTGGTTGGGATGATTTGGGTCCCCAATTATCCTATGGGCCTTATTTACAAACCTTTCTCTGGAAATGTCCTGAATATTGGGAAGTTCACAACTGCAGATGCACTGGGCTGTCCACACCACTCTCTGCAGAGTCCTGTGATTGAGGGAAGTACAGTTCCCATACCAGGCAGTGATGCAACCAGTTAGGATGCTCTCAATTGTGCCCCTGTAGAAAATTCTTGGGATTTGGGGGCCCATACCAAACTAGTTCAACTGTTTGGGGTAAAAGAGGTGCTGTTCTGCCTTTTCTCACCACACAGTCGTACAGACTATGTCAGTTTCTTGATGATGTGTATGCTGAGGAACTTAAAGCTGTTCACCATGCTCTGCAGATCCCAGCACTGAATGATAATTTCTGCAGGCCACACATTGCACAGTAACTCTCTGATGTCCCTGCAGCATCGCTGTATGAATCTGTCTTGAAAAGCATGAAAGAGTTCTGCAGACAAAGTCCGGTCATAAAGTCTGAGAGTAACAAACCCTTCAGGCCAGTTCATCCATACCAACCTGCCAGCATTTGGCCCTGATCCGTGTAGGTTCTTTCCTCTACACGTACCTGTCCAAATGACCTTTAAACATTGTAATTGTACCTGCCCCGTCTCTGTCTGACAACCCAGGGGCACCTGAGTCCTCCAGGCTCGACCTCCTCCCCGGTTATGAGTTGATTATTTTCACCCGTGTCTTGTTTTAATCATCTATGCTTTGTTTTCTTCCTCTATTTAAGTTCCGTTTTTCGTTCATCTTTGCTCGGACTTGAGTTTATCTATTCTGTGTGCACTGATCAGTAAAGTAAAAACAGTAAAGTTCTTTGTACTGTTAGAGATAAACAGAGAGGGAGAGGTGGAGAATTTCTTAAATGCATTTATTTTAATGCTAGCAGCATTGTAAGAAAGGTTGATGAGCTTAGAGCATGGATTGATACCTGGAAATATGATGTTGTAGCTATTAGTGAAACATGGTTGCAGGAGGGGTGTGATTGGCAACTAAATATTCCTGGATTTCGTTGCTTCAGGTGTGATAGAATTGGAGGGACAAGAGGGGGAGGTGTTGCGTTGCTTGTCAGAGAAAATATTACAGAGGTGCTCTGGCAGGATAGATTAGAGAACTCGTCTAGGGAGGCTATTTGGATGGAATTGAGGAATGGAGAAGGTGTAGTAACACTTATAGGGGTGTATTATAGACCAATTAATGGGGAGCGAGATTTGGAGGAACAAATTTGCAAGGAGATAGCAGATATTTGTAGTAAGCACAGGGTTGTGATTGCGGGAGATTTTAATTTTCCACACATAGACTGGGAAGCCCATATTGTAAAAGGGATGGTTGGTTTGGAGTTTGTAAAATGTGTGCAGGATAGTTTTTTGCAGCAATACATAGAGGTACCAACTATGATTGATACAGGGGCAGTGTTGGATCTTCTGTTAGGGAATGAAATAGGTCAGGTGATGGAGGTATGTGTTGGGGAGCACTTCGGGTCCAGTGATAACAATGCCACTAATTTCAATATAATTATGGAGAAGGATAGGTCTGGACCCAGGGTTGAGATTTTTGATTGGAGAAAGGCTAAGTTTGAGGAGATGCGAAAGGATTTAAAAGGAGTGTATTGGTACAATTTGTTTTATGGGAAGTCATGTAATACAGAAATGGTGGTCATTTAAAGGTGAAAATTTGAGGGTACAGAATCTTTATGTTTCTGGTAGCTTGAAAGGAAAGGTTAAAAGTTTGAGGGAGCCATAGTTTTCAAGGGATATTGGAAACTTGGTTCGGAAAAAGAGAGATATCTACAATAAATATGGGCAGCATGGAGTAAATGAGGTGCTCGAGGAATATAAAGAATGTAAAAAGAATCTTAAGAAAGAAATTAGAAAAGCTAAAAGAAGATACAAGGTTGCTTTGGCAAGTAAGGTGAAAATAAATCCAAAGGGTTTCTACAGTTATATTAATAGCAAAAGGATAGTGAGGGATAAAATTGGTCCCGTAGAGAATCAGAGTGGACAGCTATGTGTGGAGCTGAAAGAGATGGGGGAGATTTTGAACAATTTCTTTTCATTGGTATTCACTAAGGAGAAGGATATTGAATTGTGTAAGGTAAGGGAAACAAGTAGGGAAGTTATGGAAACTGTGACGATTAAAGAGGAGATTAAAGACGATTAAAGTACTAGTGATTTTAAGGAATATACAAGTGGATAAATCTCCGGATCTAGACAGGATGATTCCCTAGGACCTTGAGGGAGGTTAGTGTAGAAATAGCAGGGGCTTTGACAGAAATATTTCAAATATCTTTAGAAATGGGGATGGTGCCGGAGGATTGGCATATTGCTCATGTGGTTCCATTGTTTAAAAAGGGTTCTAAGAGTAAACCTGGCAATTATAGGCCTGTCAGTTTGATGTCAGTGGTGAGTAAATTAATGGAAAGTATTCTTAGAGTTGGTATATATAATTATCTGGATAGACAGGGTCTGATTAGGAACAGTCAACATGGATTTGGGTGTGGAAGGTCATGTTTGACACATCTTATTGAATTTTTTGAAGAGGTTACTAGGAAAGTTGACGAGGGTAAAGCAGTAGATGTTGTCTATATGGACCAGTAAGGCCTTTGACAAGGTTCTGCACGGAAGGTTAGGTAGGAAGGTTCAATCATTAGGCATTAATATTGAAGTAGTAAAATGGATTCAACACTGGCTGGATGGGAGATGCCAGAAAGTAATGGTGGATAACTGATTGTCAGGTTGGAGGCCGGTGACTAGCGGGGTGCTTCAGGGATCTGTACTGGGTCCAGTGTTGTTTGTCATATACATTAATGATCTGGATGATGGGGTGGTAAATTGGATTAATAAGTATACAGATGATACTAAGATAGGTGGCATTGTGGATAATGAAGTAGGTTTTCAAAGTTTGCAGAGAGATTTAGGCCAGTTAGAAGAGTGAGCGGAAAGATGGCAGATGGAGTTTAATGCTGATAAGTGTCAGGTGCTACATTTTGGTAGGAATAATCAAAATAGGACATACATGGTAAATGGTAGAGAATCGAAGAATGGAGTAGAACAGAGTGATCTAGGAATAATGGTGCATAGTTCCCTGAAGGTGAAATCTGATGTGGATAGGGTGGTGAAGAAAGCTTTTGGTATGTTGGCCTTTATAAATCAGACCATAGAGTATAGGAGTTGGGATGTAATGTTAAAATTGTGCATGGCATTGGTAAGGCCAAATTTGGAGTATTGTGTACAATTCTGGTCACCTAATTATAGGAAAGATGTCAACAAAATAGAGAGAGTACAGAGAAGATTTACTAGAATGTTACCTGGGTTTCAGCACCTAAGTTACTGGAAAAGATTGAACAAGTTAGGTCTTTATTCTTTGGGTCGTAGAAGGTTGAGGGGGGACTTGATAGAGGTATTTAAAATTATGAGGGGGATAGATGGAGTTGACGTGCATAGGCTTTTTCCATTCAAAGTAGGGGAGATTCAAACAAGAGGACATGATTTGAGAGTTAGGGGGCAAAAGTTTAGGGGTAACACGAGGGGGAATTTCCTTACTCAGAGAGTGGTAGCTGTGTGGAATGAGCTTCCAGTAGAAGTGGTAGAGGCAGGTTCGGTATTGTCATTTAAAGTAAAATTGGATAGGTATATGGACAGGAAAGGAATGGAGGGTTATGGACTGAGTGCGGGTCAGTGGGACGAGGTGAGAGTAAGTGTTCGGCAAGGACTAGAAGGGCCGAGATGGCCTGTTTACATGCTGTAATTGTTATATGGTTATCATTGAGTCCTAGTCTCTGGTCTGTACTAACCAATCCACAGTAAAGAGTCTTTGTTCAATTCCATCCTTGTCTCTGGTCTCCTCTGAACCTGGGTCCACCTGGTCCAAGTCTCTCCTGGTGGTCCACTGGTTAAAGGTATGGAATTTCACCATAATAACCTTGTTTCAAACACAGCTCGGAAACCACTCCTGTTACAGTACCCTCCTCTACCACTTGTTACTTTCCTCTATATATGCAATATGATGAACTTGCACCTTTAAAACTTTCCACATTCTTGCCCTGGTCTAGTGCTGTTCCCCAACTTAAGGGAACTTGCTTTTTCTTTCACAACAGCCAGTACGCTGGAGGAATTCAGCAGGTCGTGCAGCATCTGTTGGGGGTGAAGGAATTGTCGATGTTTTGAGTCAAATCCCTGCACCAGGACTGCAATTTGACAATTCCATTCCTCCCACAGGTGCTGCCTGATCTACATAAGCCCTCCTGCATTTGCTTGATTCCAGCATCTGCTGTCAGAATCAGGTTTATTTTCACTGGTGTACCACATGTTGTGAAACTTGTTGCTTTGCTGCAGAATAAAAATGTTACAAGTTTCAGTCGGAATATATCTTAAAAGTGCAAAATGAGAGCAGAATAGACTGTTCATGGTTTCATAAACTGTTCAGAAAGAGATCAGAAATGTTTTTTTTTTCTTTTTCTTTCTGTCCATGTCAGAACTGGCCTTATTTATTGTTGGATTAGAGTGTAGAATTGTTATTTTATGTATTTTCCTTGCAGGTTACCCATCTTATTCTAGCTTATCCTTTTTACACTATCACCTGCATGTTCAGTAAATTTCCAGCAACTGCGGTACAGCTCATTTGTATTTTCTACAAGCTTGTCAGTTCTTCTGCAGCTGGTGTCACACCATCAGAGTCGGGACATTTCACAGGATTACATCTCATCAGTTCTATGTCTGAGTGGGAGGTGGCCACAACTTGTTTTCCTTCACACTTTGTTCGGTTTTTGTTCCTGTAACACTCAATAAGGCAGCTGAAACCACCAACCTTTATGCCTCATTCTCCCACTTCTGCAGATCCTCTGGATCAATCTCACCAGATCCAAGATTGTCAATCATTCATTTATATGAATGATTTGTCTCAGTCCTTCTCTCTCTACCTCCTCAGCTGGACAGATACCACATCCCTGCTATTAGCACCACAAACCAGATATTGAGGCATCATCTTCTCCCAGCTGTCACACCAGCTCATTGGTCTCGCCCTACCTGACCATTCCGTTTGTCCAACCCAACCTTCCCCTACGTTTCCTACAAATGAAAACTCACATTTTTTCATAAACACAAAAGATTCTGCAGATTCTGCAAATCTTGAGTAAAACACACAAAATGCTAGAGGAACTCAGCAGGTCAGGCAGCACCTATGAAGGGGAATAGAGTCATCATTTTGGGCTGAGAGGAGAAGCAGGAACCAGAATAAGATGCAGGTGGGGGAAGGAGTACAGGCTGGCAAGGTGAGACCAGGTGAGGGGGGAACCTGGGTGGGGAAGAGGACTATAATAAGAGGTTGGGAGAGGATAGGTTGAAGGAACCTAATAGTAAAGGCATTGAATTGAATTGACTTTATTACTTACATCCTTCATATACATGAGGAGTAAAAATCTTTATGTTATGTCTCTGTCTAAATGTACAATGTGCAATTTATAATAAATATTACGTACAGCAGGACAGTCAATATGACATAGAAGTACTGTTGCATCAGCATGAATTAAGTAGTCTGATGACCTGCTAGAAGAAGCTGTTCCGGGCCTGTTGGTCCTGGCTTTTATGCTGTGGTACCGTTTCACGGATGGTAGCAGCTGGAAAAGTTTATGGTTAGAGTGACTTGGGTCCACAATGATCCTTTGGGCCCTTTTCACACACCTGTCTTTGTAAATGAGCTGAATAGTGCGAAGTTCATATCTTGTCAGGGTCCGGTCCGTAATCCGCATTCCGGGTTTTGATATGGTCCAAGGGCTCCGGACTCCACGTCCTGCAGTTGTCCCTCCCATCACTTGTGATCTAGTTAGGACCCTCCTGGTTCAAGGAGACACACCTGTAACTCACCTGTAACTGAGCTGCAGGTATATGCACAGGGAGGGCTCTCCGTCAGCCTATCTAGTCACCTAGACCTGCCTGCCTGAACCCCGGGGACCTGTCTGCCTGAACCCTGAACCCCGGGGACCTGTCTACCTGCCTGCCTGAACCCTGAACCCCGGGGGACCTGTCTGCCTGCCTGAACCCTGAACCCTGAACCCCGGGGACCTGTCTACCTGCCTGCCTGAACCCTGGCGACCTGTCTGCCTGCCTGCCTGAACCCCGGGGACCTGTCCACCTGTCTGCCTGAACCCCGGGGACCTGTCTAACTGTCTGCCTGAACCCTGAACCCCGGGGACCTGTCTGCCTGAACCCTGAACCCCGGGGACCTGTCTGCCTGCCTGCCTGAACCCCGGGGACCTCTCTACCTGTCTGCTTGAACCCTGAACCCCAGGGACCTGTCTGTCTGCCTGCCTGAACCCTGAACCCTGGGGACCTGTCTGTCTGCCTGAACCCTGAACCCCGGGGACCTGTCTGCCTGCCTGCCTGAACCCCGGGGACCTGTCCACCTGTCTGCTTGAACCCTGAACCCTGGGGACCTGTCTGTCTGCCTGAACCCTGAACCCCGGGGACCTGTCTGCCTGCCTGCCTGAACCCCGGGGACCTGTCCACCTGTCTGCCTGAACCCCGGGGACCTGAGTAACTGTCTGCCTGAACCCTGAACCCCGGGGACCTGTCTGCCTGCCTGCCTGAACCCCGGGGACCTGTCTACCTGTCTGCCTGAACCCCGGGGACCTCTCTACCTGTCTGCTTGAACCCTGAACCCCAGGGACCTGTCTGTCTGCCTGCCTGAACCCTGAACCCTGGGGACCTGTCTGTCTGCCTGAACCCTGAACCCCGGGGACCTGTCTGCCTGCCTGAACCCTGAACCCCAGGGACCTGTCTACCTGCCTGATCCCTGAACCCTGGGGACCTGTCTGCCTGCCTGCCTGAACTCTGAACCTCGGGGACCTGTCTACCTGTTTGCCTGAACCGTGAAGCCCAGGGACCTGTCTGCCTGCCTGAACCCTGAACCCCGGGGACCTCTCTACCTGTCTGCTTGAACCCTGAACCCCGGGGACCTGTCTACCTGCCTGCCTGAACCCTGGGAACCTGTCTGCCTGCCTGCCTCTACCCCAGAGACCTATCTACCTGCCTGAACTCTGAACCCCGGGGACCTGTCTGCCTGAAACCTGAACCCCGGGGACCTGTCTACCTGTCTGCCTGAACCCTGAACCCCGGGGGCCTGCCTGCCTGAACCCTGAACCCTGGGGACCTGTCTGCCTGCCTGCCTGAACCCCGGGGACCTGTCTACCTGTCTGCCTGAACCCTGAACCCCAGGGACCTGTCTGTCTGTCTGCCTGAACCCTGAACCCTGGGGACCTGTCTGTCTGCCTGCCTGAACCCTGAACCCCGGGGACCTGTCTGTCTGCCTGAACCCTGAACCCCGGGGACCTGTCTGCCTGCCTGAACTCTGAACCCCGGGGACCTGTCTACCTGCCTGCCTGAACCCTGAACCCCGGGGACCTGTCTGCCTGCCTGCCTGAAACCTGAACCCCAGGGACCTGTCTACCTGTCTGCCTGAACCCTGAACCCCGGGAGCTGTCTGCCTGTCTGAACCCCGGGAGCTGTCTGCCTGTCTGAACCCCGGGAGCTGTCTGCCTGTCTGAACTCCAGGAGCCCGCTCCGCTCTGCCTGCCTGAACTCCGGGAGCCCGCTCCGCTCTGCCTGCCTAACGCTCTATCTACCTGAACCCCAGCTCTACCCTTAAATGCCATGGCATCCCCATCCTGTCTTCCCCCTAGTCCTTCAGTATCTGCGTCCTGCGTTTGGGACAATCCGGCTGCATTCCTGACACGTCTACAGATGCACTGGGCTGTCCACACCACTCTCTGCAGAGTCCTGCGATTGAGGGAAGTACAGTTCCCATACCAGGCAGTGATGCAGCCAGTCAGGATGCTCTCAATTGTGCCCCTGTAGAAAGTTATTTGAATCTGGGGAGCCATACCGAACCTCTTTAACCATCTGAGGTGAAAGAGGTGCTGTTGTGCCTTTTTCACCACACAGCTGGTGTGTACAGACCACGTGAAATCCTTGATGATACTTATGCTGAGGAACTTAAAGCTGTTCATCCTCTCAACCCCAGATCTATTAATGTGAATAGGGTTTAGCCCGTCTCCATTCCTCTCGTAGTCCACAACCAGCTCCTTTGTGTTTGTGACATTGAGGGAGAGGTTGTTTTCTTGACACCACTGTGTCAGGGTGATGACTTCTTCTCTGTAGGCTGCCTCATTATTATTTGAGATTAGGCCAATCAGTGTAGTATCATCAGCAAATTTAATTAGCAGATTGGAGCTGTGGGTGGTAACACAGTCATGGGTGTACAGGAGTAAAGGAGGGGGCTTACGACACAACCCTGAGGGGCTGCTGTGTTGAGGGTCAGAGGGGCAGAGATGAGGGAGCCCACTCCTACCACCGGCCGGCGATCTGACAGGAAGTCCAGGATCCAGCTGCACAAGGCAGGGTGAAGGCCGAGGTCTCTGAGCTTCTTGTTGAGCCTGGATGGAATTATGGTGTTGAATGCTGAACTGTAGTCCAAGAACAGCATTCTCACATAAGCATCCTTCTCCAGATGTGTAAGGACAGTGTGTAGAGCTGTGGTTATTGCGTCATCTGTTAATCAGTTGTGTTGGTGGGTGAATTGTAGGGGGTCCAGTGTGGGCGGTAGCACACTGCAGATGTAGTCCCTCTCCAACCTCTCAAAGCATTTGCTTACTATTGAGGTGAATGCAACAGGACGCCAGTCGTTCAGACATGTTACCTTGGTCTTTTAAGTACAGGAACAATGGTGGATGTTTTGAAGCAGGAGGGCACTCTACACTGGGAGAGGGAGAGATTAAAAATGTCTGTGAACACACCTGCCAGTTGTGCCGCACACACTTCTGTTTGTGAAAGGTTCTCAGTCTCATCTGAGCTCATCAGCTTTCAAAAAGACACAGGAGCAGAATTAGTCTTCTGCAGAGTCTACATCAGTCATTTCTTTGGTCTCCATCCTATCTCAGTTCTTCCCTTTGCTCTCTCCACCCCTCTGCCATATTCTTTCTAGCATTACCTCATTCTGATGAAACATCTATGAGCTGAAACATTCACTCATTTTCTCTCCAAGGATGCTGACTGACCTGCTGAGTATTACCAATACTTGCTGCTTTAGTTTACTGTGTTTGTGTACAATCCTGAATTACTTGCTCCACTATTTGAGGCTGTTCCTGATCCCAGAATCTTCATCTTTGAAGTTTGTGAAAAACTTCCTCATTTGACCAGCATTCTGTTCACCTCTCCTTTTAGTCCCTTACTTGCCAAATCTGGGTGGTAAATGTCTATAATCCCCAGCCACAGAAGATTCTAGAAGCAGGGACATTGATAGCATTTGAAGAGAAGGGAGTTAGAGACCACGTGGAACCGGGACAAAAGGGGAGATGAGGACTGGGACAGATCCTCCATGACCATATTGAATGGAGGGGCAAGACTGAGGTGGAAGAACCTCACGGCATTTTCAACAACAGTTACTGTATTACCCTTCAGCCACCAAACTCCTGACCCAATTCAACACTGAACTGATTCCACAACCTATGGACTCACTTTCAAGGACTCCACAATTTATGTTCTCAGTGTTGTTTGTTTGTTTACTTATTATTGTTTTGTATTTGCACAACTTGTCACCTTTTGTAGATTGATCAGTCTTTGTTTGCAGTTTTACATCAATTCTATTGTATTTCTTTGTTCTACTGTAAATGCCTGCAAGCAAATGAATCTCATGGTAGTATATGGTGACATGTACACAATTTGATAAACTATTTACTTTGAATCTTGAACTTTGAACTGTCAAACCTGCACAGGCTGGCACCTCCCAGTCTTCACCCAGCCGAGAGGAGTCCCCTGCTGCTTGTTTCTAACTCATCACCTGCAGCCTATTTAAACCCAGCTCCCATTCATTGTGCATGATCACCCATTGAACCAGTCAGCCTCAACCAGCTGTTCCTGCCCTTCGGTTACCTTGTTGCTTGTGGTGATGATTAATATCCATTCTGTCTTGTCAGTGGCCCTTTGTGTTTTGTTATTTTTGCAATTTTATTAAGGTTATCGTTCATCGCTGAATCGTCTCCACTCCTCTGCTGTTAGGTCAAACTTCCTCTATGTTTCCTGATATAAACTTTCACTGAGGAGCCAGGTAGCTGACTCCTGCTTTCTTGCAATGGTTAAAGCTGCTTTGAAATGTTTTCCCCATAGAAAGCACTCACTAAAGGCAAGGTCATTCTTGGTGCTTTACTGGGAACACTGTGCAGAAAGGGATAAGTTCAGTGCCTACCCAGTGTACTGCCTCCTCTGCACATTGTAGGAGTTAGTACCCTGTAGTGTTTCATTTACAGAATGAAGCATGTATAAAATTGCAGTAAGATTGAATATGAAGCAATTAATTATTTCAGAATGATCCCTGTTTAACCAGGGTTCGGAGGGCTGGATTGGAATTTCCTGACAGGAAATGCAGCAAGCAAGGATGACAACTGCAGGAAATTCTGCAGATCCAATGCGGGGAATAAAATGTCGGAGCTTCTGGCTTTCATTGTGACTGGAACGGAAGGGTGCAGAAACCAGAATAAGAAGTCAGGCTGGGGGGTGGGGAGTACATGCTGGCAGGTGATCAGTAAGAGCAAGTGACGGGAAGGTGGATGGGAGGGGAGGGGGAATGCAGTGAGAGGTGAGAGCTGGAAGCAGGAAAGGGCTGAAAAAGGAGGGATTTAATAGGAGAGGACAGAATTAGATTCAGATTCATTTATTTATCACATGAACATTGAGGCACTCAGTGAACTGCAACATCTGCATTAGTAACCAACATAACGTTACGATGTGGATCGTGGAAGAAAGGGAATGAAGAGGGGAGCTGGAGGGATATGTTGGGCCAGTGAGGAGAAGAGAAGGGTTGAGAGGGTAACTAGAACAAGGAATGGAGAATGAGAGGGGAGGAACCAGAATGAGGAATGGAACAAGAGGAGAGGAGAGAGGAGGGTTGAGTAAGGAGTGATTGTCAGGCTCTTACAGGATATACAATGAATGATCTGGTGATGGAAATGGGGGCTCAGGGGAAGGATGGGTTCTGAATATGGATTGGTACCAAAGGATGGGATTTGGATGTGGACTTTGAGCCCAAGTTTTGTCAGTGAGACTTCGTGGAACACTCCAGCTGTCCTGGTCCATAAAAAACCAAGTAATATTCTAAAAACATAGTCTGACTGTCCAGACTAGCCCGACTTGTGAGGAGTTCATCAGTACTCCTGTTTTATTCTTGCTTCAGAGTTGCAATGACGAGCTGGTCTAGCACGTTGTTCATACAGGTCCAGTCATTACACAGGGCATTGAGGCAGTGCAGGGTCAGACCATAACAGGATGCAGAACTAAGTGTTATAGGCTGAGAGTCAAGGAAAAGGAAATGAGAGTATTTAAATAATTATTTCATGGACCAGTACAACAACAATTTGCTGAAAGGATTCAACCTGCACCATCTTAACTAAATAATTCTATTTTCACCTCACTCCTCACCTCTAGAGGAAGCAAAGCCACAAACATAGAAGACTGTAATGATGTACTTTGATTAAAATGTTTTTATGGTCATTCAAGATCATTTCTTTGAAGTACATCTTTACCAGTAATAATACACATTATAGTTTGTTTCTGATAAGTGGAGAGAAAATGTATTTTGTTCAGGTATATTATTTAATGCTCATCAGAATCTTGATTTCTATCAAGAAAGGGGAGTTTCATTATTAAATATTAACTGAGTACAATAAGACCATAAGACATACGAGCAGAATTAGGCCATTCAGCCCGTCGAGTCCGCTCCGCCATCATGGTTGATCCTGGATCCCATTCAGTCTCATACACCTGCCTTCTTGCCATATACTTTGATGCCCTGACCAATCAGGAAATGAACAATTTCTGCTTTAAATATACCTGCAGACTTGGCCTCCCCTGCAGTCTGTGGCAGGGTGTACCACAGATTTACTACTCTCTGACTTAAATGCTCCTTACATCTGTTCTAAAAGGTTGCCCCAGAATTTTGAGGCCATTCCCTCCAGTTCTGGATCTCACACCATAAGAAACATCCTCTCCACATCCACCCCATCTAGTCCTTTCAACATTTGGTAGGTTTCAATGAGATCCCCACGCATCTTCTAATGTTAACAATCATTTGATTAAATTCATGTCTCTGATATCTGGAGAGACATCGCATTCACTAACGTTTCTGATGCCTAGAGAGACATCACATTAATTTACATCCAGGACAAATTTTCTAATTAATCAGTTCATGTTCTAATGCTTGCTTGTTCTGATAAATTGTTGGAACAAAGCCTGCAGCTCCCAGGTAAGTGATCTTCTGATCTTTGGCTAATAGGTGGTTGGATCCACTTTCACTGTTGACTTTCAAGAACTTGGGCTCATCTCCAACTGGAAAATCTGCAGCTTAAGCAATCTGACTGTTTAGACTTTACCAAGCTGGACAGATAAGGGGAGTGGAAACACAGGAAAGTCTGCAGATGCTGAAAACGCAGAGCAACACACATAAAATGCTGGAGGAACGCAGCAGGTCAGGCAGCATCTGAGGAAAGGAATTACAGTCGGTGTTTTGGGCTGAGACTCTTCATTGAGACACTAGTAAGGGGAGCAGGTGCTTGAGAACTCCATTGTTATCATGCAACCTGGACAACATGGTAGTGTAACAGTGCAAGCGTTTGGGGTTCAATTTCCGCTGCTGTCTGTAAGAAGTTTGTATGTTCTCTCTGTGACCGTGTGATTTCCTCTCACATTTTAAAGACATACGGATTAGTAAAGGTTAGCAAATTGTGACCATACTATGCTGGTGCTGGATGCATGGTGACAGTCTCAGATTTCCCCCGGCACATTTTTGGACTGTGTTGGTCTTGATGCAAACAAGGCATTCCACTGTATGTTTCAATGTACACATGACATGAGAACTCCTTCAGGTTATCATGCAGCCTGGGTGACGTAGTAATGTAGTATCATCTTTCCTCTGGCTGCTCCCACACTCCAAAGACACATGGATTAGAAAGGATTGGCATGTTATGTTGGCGCCAGAGTCCTGAGCATCTTTTTGGACTTTGTTGGTCATTGATGCTAACAATGCATTGCAGTTATGTTTCAATGTAGGTGTGACAAATAAACATAATCATTAACCTTTAACTTCGTTTGATATCAGCCATATCTTCCTTGTTGGGGGAAGGTCCTAGAATTCATTGTTCAGCAGTAAGAGAACTCTGCACTATCTCAGTTGGCAATGGACTTACATTACAAAGGAGAACTGCACCAAACAGCATCGTCCAGTCCGTTCCACACAGCTGAAATGCCCTGGGTCCCTGGAGCTCACCACCGTTTACAATTTACTGAGAGGGGTGAACCGAGAAGGAAAAGCTCTGCTCACAGGAGGCTTGAGATCCAGTTGCAGGAACGGCTGATGGCATTGAATCTGGCAGAATGCCATGAAGAACTGTCACAGTAAGCAGGTCCTTCACAAACTCTGAGACTCAGTTATACAGGGAGTATCTGTTGATTCAGATGGGTACCTGTTTAATACAATTAGGGAATCTTTGGACCTGTAGATTTGGTAGTTAACTCCCTGTTCATCCAAGATTAATGATCTCTTTGGTCACTGAATGGAAATTAAACTTCAATCTTTTGATGAACATTAATGACTAATTTTAGAAATCTCCCAGGTGGATTCATTATATTAGTAAGTGTTTGAAAGTTGCCGAGCAACTTGACATCTTTTAACTCCTCACAGAATATGTCAACGTAATGCACCCATCATGAAATAGTTGAAAATAATGCCTGCTTTAAAATGTCCAGATTGTTTAATTCATCTTTGTTCAACTATATCATAATCAAGGGGAAGGAAAAGTTGACTGAGCTCCTGCTATTCAAGTAAAGCGAGGCTAATTTGAATCTTGGTACTGGTGTCACATATATCAAGTAACCCTCAGGCTCAGCCAGCACGTTTTCGTCTGGGGGAAGACGGCTTCTGGCCCCGCCAGACTGAGGAATCTCATTTGTGTGGATGCTGTGTGATGTGTTGCCCGGTTACAAACCTGCACTGCAAAATATCAGACAGTACACCGTATGTAATTGAACTCTATAAATCTTAATCTGGATAGAGGGTTAATAAAGAAAATAAAAAGTAAAAGGGCACATTTTAATGAGAAACTCAACAGTGTACGTTGGAGCATCGCTGGCCTTAGGACCCTCGTTCCTGGTCCTCTCCGTCCGGTGGTCTCCCAGCTCTCTTCACACGCATCTTTCTTCTTCTCCTCTTATTGACAAAAGACCGCGAAAACCTCTCTTCCAGACTCACAAGAAAGAACATTTCTCCCATTGGATAACATACATTCCAAAGCCCTTTTATCTCTAGTCATAACCCAAACATTGCTGCTACAGAAAAACCATTACATTAGCAGTGAAACATGAAGAGGGGCCATTACATTAGCAGTAAAACTTTCCAGTGTGTTACACCAAGATGCAGTGAAAAGCTTGTCTTACATACTGTTCATACAGATTAGATCATTACTCAGTGTTCTGAGCTAGAACAATGCAGGATAAAGTGTAAAAGCTATTGAGAAGGTGCAGTGCAGGTTAACGATAAAATGCCAGATCATAACAAGGTAGATAGTGAGGTGAAGAGTCTATCTGATTTTACAGGGGGTCCATTCAAGAGTCTGATAACCCTTGAGCCTGTTGGTACATGATTTCTAGCTTTCATATTTTTTGCCTGACAGGAGAAGGGAGAAGAGCGAATGTCTGGAGTTGGTGGGCCTTTGATCATTCTGGCTGCTTTACCAAGGCAATGAAAAGTATGGACAGGGTCCATAGACGGGAGGGTGGTCACCGTGAAGTGCTGAGCTGTGTCAACAACTCTCTGCAGTTTCTTGTGATCGTGGGCAGAGCAGTGGCAATTCCAAGCTGTAATGCATCCAGACAGAATGCTTTCTACATTGCTTCAATTAAAAATGAGTAAGAGTGGATGGGGCATACCAAATTTCTTTAATCTCCTGAGGAAGTAGAGGTGTTAGTGAGCTGTCTTGGCTGTGGCATCCAACATGGTTGGTCTGGATTCATAAGACATAGGACTATTATCCCCTCCTAGGATGCTGCTGTTTCAACTGGAAATGCCAGCAATGAAACTGAAGGACATTAACGTGATTAATACTGATCCATTGAGTCTTCCCATGAGCCATGATAGAATTGTGGAGCAGACTCGATGTGCTGAGTGGCCTATTCTGATCAAATGTCTTCTGTATGTCTTCTACCTCTCAGCCCCACCTTTTCTTGGAGATATAGCATGGTAACAACTCATGCAGCCCAATTACACCCAAGTGACCAATTAGCCTACCAATCTGTAGGTCTTTAAGGTACGGGAGGAAACTGGAGCACCCAGAGGAAACCTATGTGGTCACAGCCAGAACATGCAAACTCCTTACAGAGCACTGGAATTGAAACTGGGTTGCTGGTGCTGTAATGGTGTCAAACTGACCACTACGTTACCCTTCCACCCTCACCCAACCATCCACCAGTCTACATAATAACTTATTACCATATTGGAGTAGGCACCCTCCCCAAAAGTCATTTTGGAAATAAAATAGATTTAAAATGTTCTTATTATGAGGAATAATACACCCAATATCCATTGTCATGTATTCTACCCTTATCTCTGTTATTCAATGTTAGTTTCAATATAGAAAGCAAATTGCATTTCTTTATTACTGAATTCTTCAATAAGTTGATATGAATCTTGAATTAGTAGTGATTGACAAATGTTGGATGTCCAATGAACTCAATGTTTTTGAGGTACTGAGAAAGATTTCAAGGACAATTTCCTTAAAAACTGGATGGCACCAATTTTTGGTCACTAAATTCCAGTAAATACTCCCCTTCCCCTTCTATCTTTTTCCATTCCCCTCTGGTTACCCTTTCTCCCCTTTTCTTCTCCTCACCTGCCCACTGGTGCCCCTCCACCTACCTTTTCTTTCATCATCCACAGTCCAGGCTTGACAAGAAGCTCAGAGACCTCTGGCTTCACCCTGTCTTGTGTAGCTGAATCCTGGACTTCCTGTCAGATCGCTGGCAGGTGGTAAGAGTGGGCTCCCTCACCTCTGCCCCTCTGACCCTCAACACAGGTGCCCCCAGGGCTGTGTCCTAAGCCCCTCCTTTACTCTCTGTACACTCATGACTGTGTCACCACCCACAGCTACAATCTGCTAATTATATTTGCTGATAACACTACACTGATTGGCTTAATCTTGGTTGGTAAGTTGATGGAGAAGATCCTGGCAGGCAGGATTTCTGAACATTTGGAGAGACATAATATGATTAGGAATAGTCAGCATGGCTTTGTGAAAGGCAGGTTGTGCCTTACAACCCTGATTGATTTTCTTGAAGATGTGACTAACACATTGATGAAGGTAGAGCAGTAGATGTAGTGTATATGGATTTCAGCAAGGCAATTGATTAGGTACCCCATGCAAGGCTTATTGAGAAAGTAAGGAAGCATGGGATCCAAGGGGACATTGCTTTGTGGATCCAGAACTGGCTTGCCCACAGAAGGCAAAGTGTGGTTGTAGACGGGTCATATTCTGCATGGAGGTCAGTCACCAGTGGTGTGCCTCAAGGATCCGTTCTGGGACCCTTACTCTTTGTGATTTTTACAAATGACTTGGATGAAGAAATGGAGGGATGGGTTAGTAAATTTGCTGATGACACAAAGGTTGGAGGTGATGTGGATAGTGTGGAGGGCTGTCAGAGGTTACAGTGGGACATTGATAGGATGCAAAACTAGGCTGAGAAGTGGCAGATGGAGTTCAACGCAGATAAGTGTGAGGTGGTTCATTTTGATAGGTCAAATGTGATGGTAGAATTTATTAATGGTTAGACTCTTGGTAGTGTGGAGGATCAGAAGGATCTTGGGGTCCAAGTCCATGGGACAATCAAAGCTGCTGCACAGGTTGACTCTGTGGTTAAAAAAGCGTATCGTGATTTGGCCGTCATCAAACATGGAATTGAGTTTAGGAGCTGAGAGGTAATGTTGCAGCTATATAGGACCCTGGTCAGACCCCACTTGGAGCACTGTGTTCATTTCTGGTCGCCTCACTACAGGAAGGATGTGGAAGCCATAGAAAGGGTGCAGAGGAGATTTACAAGGATGTTGCCTGGATTGGGGAGCATGCCTTATGAAAACAGGTTGAGTGAACTCGGCCTTTTCTCCTTGGAGTGACGGAGGATGAGAGGTGACCTGATAGAGGTGTACAAGTTAATGAGAGGCATTGATTGTGTGGGTAGTCAGAGGGTTTTTCCCAGGGCTGAAATGGCTAGCACGAGAGGGCACAGTTTTAAGGTGTTTGGAAGGAGATACTAGAGGAGATGTCAGGGGTAGGTTTTTTACTCAGAGAGTGGTGAGTGTGTGGAATGGGCTGCCGGTGACGGGGTGGAGGCAGATACAATTGGGTCTTTTAAGAGACTTTTGGACAGGTATATGGAGCTTAGAAAAATAGAGGGCTATGGGTAACCCTAGGTAATTTCTAAGGTAAGGACATGTTTGGCACAGCTTTGTAGGCTGTATTGTGCTGTAGGTTTTCTATGTTTCTACCTAATAACGAGGCAGCCTACAGAGAAGAATTCAACACCCTGACACATTGGTGTCAAGATAACAACCTCTCCCTCAATGTTGCAAAAACAAAGTAGCTGGTTGTGGATTACAGGAGGAATTGAAACAGGCTAGCCTCTATTGACATCAATGGATCTGGGGTTGAGAGGGTAAACAGTTGCTTGGAATAAACATCACCAAGGATCTCATGTGGTCTGTACGGCTGTGTGGTGATAGAAGTCACATTAGCACCTCTTTCACCTCAGACAGTTGAAGAAGTTTGGTATGGGACCCCAAATCCTAAGAACTTTCTATAGGGGCACAATTGAGAGCATCCTGACTGGCTGCATCACTGCCTGGTGTGGGAACTATACTTCCCTTAATCACAGGATCTGCAGAGAGTGGTGTTGTCAGCCCAGTGCACCTGTAGTTGTGAACTTCCCACTGTTCAGGACATTTGCAAAGACAGTTGTGTAAAAAGAGCCTGAAGGATCATTGGGGACCTGAGTCATCCCAACCACAAACTGTTCCAGCTGCTACCATCTGGGAAACGGTACCACAGCATAAAAGCCAGGACCAACAGGCTCTGGGACAGCTTCTTCCACCAGGCCATCAGACTGATTAATTCATGCTGATGCAACTGTACTTCCATGTTATATTGACTATCCTGTTGTATCCTATGAATTGCAGATGGCACATTTAGACTGAGGGGTAATGTAAAGATTTTTACTCCTCAAGTATATGAAGGATGTAAGAAATAAAGTCAATTCAATTCAATTCCTTTACTATTAAGATCCTTCTTTTTCAGCCATTCACCACTTCCACCTATCCCCTCCTTCCCCTTCCCCACCCACCCAGATTCCCCCCTCACCTGATCTCACCTTGCACCTGCCAGCCTATACTCTTTCCTCGATACCCATCTTCTTATTCTGGTTCCTGCCCCCTTCCTTTTCTCTCAGCCCAAAATTTCGACCATTCATTCCGCTTCATAGATGCTGCCTGACCTGCTGAGTTCCTCCAGCATTTTGTGTGTTTTACTCAAGATTTGCAGAATCTGCAGAATCTTTTGTGTTTATGAAAAAATGTGAGTTTTCATTTGTAGGAAACGTAGGGGAAGGTTGGGTTGGACAAACGGAATGGTCAGGTAGGGCGAGACCAATGAGCTGGTGTGACAGCTGGGAGAAGATGATGCCTCAATATCTGGTTTGTGGTGCTAATAGCAGAGATGTGGTATCTGTCCAGCTGAGGAGGTAGAGAGAGAAGGACTGAGACAAATCATTCATATAAATGAATGATTGACAATCTTGGATCTGGTGAGATTGATCCAGAGGATCTGCAGAAGTGGGAGAATGAGGCATAAAGGTTGGTGGTTTCAGCTGCCTTATTGAGTGTTACAGGAACAAAAACCGAACAAAGTGTGAAGGAAAACAAGTTGTGGCCACCTCCCACTCAGACATAGAACTGATGAGATGTAATCCTGTGAAATGTCCCGACTCTGATGGTGTGACACCAGCTGCAGAAGAACTGACAAGCTTGTAGAAAATACAAATGAGCTGTACCGCAGTTGCTGGAAATTTACTGAACATGCAGGTGATAGTGTAAAAAGGATAAGCTAGCATAAGATGGGTAACCTGCAAGGAAAATACATAAAATAACAATTCTACACTCTAATCCAACAATAAATAAGGCCAGTTCTGACATGGACAGAAAGAAAAAGAAAAAAAAAACATTTCTGATCTCTTTCTGAACAGTTTATGAAACCATGAACAGTCTATTCTGCTCTCATTTTGCACTTTTAAGATATATTCCGACTGAAACTTATAATTTTTTCATGCTGCTGGAAAGCATCAAGTTTCATGACATGCATTATACCAGTGAAAATAAACCTGATTCTGACAGCAGATGCTGGAATCAAGCAAATGCTGGAGGACTTATGTAGATCAGGCAGCACTTGTCGGAGGAATGGAATTGTCAAATTGCAGTCCTGGTGCAGGGTTTTGACTCAAAACATCGACAATTCCTTCACCCTCAACAAATGCTGCACAACCTGCTGAATTCTTCCAGCGTACTGGCTGTTGTGAAAGAAAAAGCAAGTTCCCTTAAGTTGGGGAACAGCACTAGACCAGGGCAAGAATGTGGTAAGTTTTAAAGGTGCAAGTTCATCATATTGCATATATAGAGGAAAGTAACAAGTGGTAGAGGAGGGTACTGTAACAGGAGTGGTTTCCGAGCTGTGTTTGAAACAGGGTTATTATCTTTAACCAGTGGACCACCAGGAGAGACTTGGACCAGGTGGACCCAGGTTCAGAGGAGACCAGAGACAAGGATGGAATTGAACAGAGACTCTTTACTGTGGATTGGTTAGTACAGACCAGAGACTAGGACTCAATGATCAGGATAGGTAAACTCAAATCTGAGCAAAGATGAACGAAAAACGGAACTTAAATAGAGGAAGGAAACAAGGCACAGGTGAAAATAATCAACTCATAACCGGGGAGGAGGTCGAGCCTGGAGGACTCAGGTGCCCCAGGGTTGTCAGACAGAGACGGGGCAGGTACAATTACAATGTTTAAAGGTCATTTGGACAGGTATGTGGAGAGGAAAGAACCTACACGGATCAGGGCCAAATGCTGGCAGGTTGGTATGGATGAACTGGCCTGAAGGGTTTGTTACTCTCGGACTTTATGACCGGACATTGTCTGCAGAACTCTTTCATGCTTTTCAAGGCAGATTCATACAGCGATGCTGCAGGGACTTCAGAGAGTTACTGTGCAATGTGTGGCCTGCAGAAATTATCATTCAGTGCTGGGGATCTGCAGAGCATATCTGTGCAGTCCAGTAAAAAACACCGTCACCGTCTGTTAACCTTAACATCAAACGGTGGCTGTGAATTGAAATGTTGCTGTCAGTGTCTCGCTGGGCTTTGGAGAGTGATGGATAGCAGTTATTGAGAGTGAAGGTGCCATTGAGTTCTGAGAGTGGACCTTGTGTTGCTGGGTCAGTGGTCATGAAGAGATCAAGGCAGAGGAGGGTTAGTTATTCAAAGCGCACAGGGGATGCAATGGCTTGAGATGAAAGACAAATTATTTGGCCAAGCATTTTCCTTTAGTGAGCTGTGTTTGCTCCAAAGAGTGTTTATGTTGCTGCAGCTTGTGGATTGATTAGAGTACACACCTCCCGGATCTGATCTTGTTGTGTTGGATCTCGCCAGTCAACAATGGTGGTTTAGAGTAGAACTACAAACGTTAGTATATGCACAGGAGCTGCCTGGATTAGTGAGCATTTCTTGTGAGGAAAGGTGGAGCGTGTAAGGGCTATTCTCTTTGGAGCGCAGGAGGATGAGAGGAGACTTGATAGGGGTCGCCAAGATGATAAAAGGTAAAGATGGAGTGGACAGCCAGAAACTTTTTCCCCAGGATAGAAATGACTAATACAAAGAATACATACTTTTAAGGTGATTGGAAGAAAGTTTTGGGGGGTAGTGTCAGATGTAGGTATTTTTTTTCACAGAGTAGCGGGTGTGTGTAATGCACTGCCATGAGGTGGCTGTGGAGACAGGTACTTTAGGTATATTTAAGAAACTCTTAGATAGGCACATGGATGACAGAAAAATAGAGAACTATGGGGGAGGGAAGGAGTAGGTTAAAAGGTCGGCACAACCTTGAAGGGCCGAAGGGCCTGTTGTGTTGTACGTTTGATTTTCTATATGTAATTAGCTATTTAAATAGCAGTAACTTACAGACGTGGGCATGCATTGTCTTGGACTCTCTTGCCTGGATATTGAGGGACTGTGTTATAGGGCGAGGATGGCTGGACTGGGAGTTTATTTCTTGCAGCATCAGACAACGAGAGATGATCTTACTAAATATGGAGATGTTGAGGTGTGCCCACTCAGGGAGAAGTCAAGCCCTGACATCACAAGGCCACTGTGACACCAGTGAGATGCAGGTTTCAAACTCTGGTCAGCTGGAGGCCAGTGGCAAATCGACCTGTCAGCGGCTGGAGGATAGTTTGCTGATCCGGTGGCTGGTGTAGACGTGATACTTTCAAATGCCTCCTCAGCTGCATATTTCACTGATCCTCGGACAGTGTTGTTGAGATTGTAGCAGCACTGCGATGAGATGAAAGACCTCTTCCTGAGATTCAGGATCCTGGTCCTTGCTGGGACAATGTATTAATTCCTCCCATTCCTTCAGGGGGCAATCATTAGAATGACGGTCTTTGGGGTGAATGATACGTTGATTGTTGAGATTTGGGAGTCAGCTCAGGGTAAATATAGGTAATTACTGTGTGGAGCAGTAATTACCCATGAGCTGGGAACAGCTCCTTAGCAACAGCCCACTGTCCTGGGATGTTGCTAAGAGCTGCTCTTAGCTCATCCAGCCAGTGTGATGCCTTGGATGGAGTGAGCAACGCATGACCTCGAGACCCCTGCTCCTGTACATTTGAAGTCTGTGGTGAAGCAGAGCAGGCGGCTATGTAGGGGACTGGTTGGGTTGGAAGGTGAAGGAACAACTGAGCTAAGCATCCGGTGGTCTTTTTCAGCATGGATTCCAGATAGTCTGAGGACAACAGCCTGAGTGCACAGGACAAAGGAGATTATTGTGGACTACAGGTCGACCGCTGTCTGTTGCACATCAATGGTTCTGCCAATAGAGTATGAAATCCTATTGTGTGCACATAATGGATGAGCTAACCTGTGCCCACGACACCTTGAACTTGATGTAGACCAGGTTTATAATCAATCCTAATGACAACACCTCTAGCCTCAGTCTGATATCTTAACGGGGAGTTGAACCCTTAACTGAGTGACTTGTAAACTCCTGAACTCACTACAGTCTGACCTATGGACGCCTGAACTCGCAACTCTCTGACTAGTAGCAGCATCCATTATCAAAGACCTCAGTACCCAGGCCATAATCTTGTCCTTGCTGCCATCAATAAGAAAGTATAGGAGTCTCAGGACCCACACCAGGAACAGTTATTACCCCTCAACCATCAGGCTTTTGAACCAGAGCGCATAACTTCACTCAGCCTCACTTGTCCCATCACTGAAATGGCACCACAATCCACGGACTCGTGTTCGAGGGCTCTTCATCTCATGCTCTCGAGATATATTGCTTATTTATTTATGTTTATTTAATTTTCTCTTTTGTATTTGCACAGTTTGTTGTCTTTTGCAGTTTGGTTGTTTGTCCATGCTGTTGGGTACGGTCTTTCATTGATTCCATTGTGCCTCTCGGATTTACGGTGTATTCCTGCAAGACAGTGAATCTCAGTGTTGTATATGGTGACATAAGTGGACTTCAGTAATAAATTTACTTTGAACTTTCAACTCACAATCTGACCTGTGGACTCCTGAACTCGCAGCCTTTTGACTTAAAGATTCTTGAACTTACATTCTTCTGACCTCTAGTCCACAATAATGCCTACTGAGCCTTATCCGGCATTGTAAAGGAGGACACAACTTGTAAACTCTTTTAAGAAGTTTGTAAGAGAATTACTTTTAATAACAAATAACCTCTGATGTACAGCTCAAATTATCTCTTGGCTGCAGACTTGCTGATGTGCATTCAGCTGTGATTAAGGTCAGACAGTTTAATCGAAGAGCTCATCCCGGCATCTACCTTCAATTACTTACAGTGAGCCCACAAATTAAATACGTCCCCGGACAGCCACCTCTCTGCCGGGGTACCTCCTTGCCGAAGATGGTCAGGAGATAATCAAGGAGCTGCTTCAAGTTCAAATGTTAGTGGTGATTTAATTATCAACACTCAGACTGTAATATCGTGATGGTGCCTGTCTCTCCCCTTTCACTTGCCTCAGGAGATGCAGAGATTCCATTGGTCAGAGTATTGCTGTGTCTAATTTGGATGCCTTCACTGAATTACTGAAGGTTTTCAACAAGCTTGCGATCCGACGTGAAATAACTGTTGCTCCATATTGAGGTAGGCAAATGCAATGCTAGCATTCATTTTAAGAGGTCTAGAGTACAAGCAGAAGGCAAAGGTAAACCACTGCTGTAACCTGCCAAGTCCATGATTTCCCAATGTTACATACCCCCAGGGTTCATTTTTCCCGTGGACTGTCGGGAGAATGAGACTGCCTTTTGGACACAGTTTGAGCTGCTCCAGGGAGAGGGAGAGGGAGAGGGAGGTGAAGTTATCTGATGGACAATCGAATGTTTCCCTGCTGCTCGTTTACTTTTTACAAGGACAGTCACAGACACACAGTCAGAGTCAAGATGGATTCGGTCAATGGAAGACAGCAGTGAGTCGGTCGCTGGTTTAAACCTTCAGTAGCCCAAAAGGGGTGAGTTGAGATCGATTCTGAGTATTGCTAAAGGACTATCTCTAAGTAGCCCGTGAGCGTGAGTTTGTTTCCATTTGAATACGAACGTGTGATTGTCACATAGTTAATCCACAGAAGTGGGTTCTCTGGTGAGGGGAAACCTTTGTGAATACCACGTGTGTGTTTACCTTTTGTCTGGGTGTGGTAGTTCACTCCTGTGGTAAATCACTGTTGGAGTTATTTCCTATGTCGGGGAACTGGATAAGTGGCAATCACGTTGTGTGTTTGAGGTAACCTTGTGGAATCTACCGGTGTGTCGACCCTTGCCTGGGTGGTGGTTCCCTTGAAGACGGTCCCCTTTGTGATAATCCATACGTGGATTCGGTTTGAGTATCCTGTGGCCACCACTTTGGGACGTCCCGTAGCTGAATCCGGACGTGGTACCACTTGTGTTGTAAGGATATTCATTGAAGATCACTGTTGGTGATACTTTGTGTGTGTGGAGTGGAACAACTTCAGAGATAAAACCTACTGCTATTGTTATTTTGTATTGCTATCATGGAATTTGTGGAATATCAACGTAATTGTCCTCTCTCAACATTCGCCTTTGGATTCGTATTAACTAACCTGTGGATTGAACTGGATTTTTCTTACCTACCATCATAAGACTGTAACTCTTGTCACCTGAGCTTGAAGAAGTTTGGGAAGTTTATTTTTTTCACACGCCTATATAAGCATAACACCGTTAGCTCTTGATTTACCTGGTTTAAGTCACTATACAACGTAGTTACTAATAAAACAGTGTTTTGTTAACAGCAAAACCGGACTCCAGGTGTGTTCTGTTGCTGCTGACACCTTTACAGGATTGCGTGTACGTGACACCAATATGTCAGTTTCAAATAAGGATCAAAACAATGATGTTAATGACAAGTGTCGGGACAGAGCAGCGTGGAGGGAAATTGCCCGCCAACTGGAAATTCCAGATGCTACCTAACAACACCGACGAGAGTACAAGAGCAGGGATGTGATGCTGAGGCTTTATAAGGCACTGGTGAGGCCTCACCTTGAGTATTGTGAACAGTATTGGGCCCCTCATCTTAGAAAAGATATGCTGGCATTGGAGAGGGTTCAGAGGAGGTTCACAAGGATGATTCTGGGAATGAAACGGTTATCATAGGAGGAATGTTTGATGGCTCTGGGTCTGTACTCACTGGAATATAAAATGATGAGGGGGATCTCATTGAAACCTATTGAATGTTGAAAGGCCTAGACGGAGTAGATATAGAAAGGATGTTTCCCATGGTTGGAGAGTCTAGGACAAGACGGCACAGCCTCAGGATAGAGGGGCGCCCTGTCAAAACAGAGATGCAGAGAAATTCCTTTAGCTAGAGGATGGTATATTTGTGGAATTGTTTTCACATGCAGCTGTGGAAGCCAGGTCATTGGGTGTATTTAAGGCAGAGATTGATAGGTTATTGATTGGATGTGGCATCAAAGGTTATGGGGAGAAGGCCGGGAAGTGGGGCTGAGGAGGGGTAAAAAGGATCAGCCATGATTGAATGGCAGGGCAGACTCAATGGGGCAAATGACCTAATTCTGCTCCTATGACCTGTGGTCTTAGCACAGTATTTTGAAAGAGAGGGCTTCTGTCCACATTGTTTGTGAATGTAATGCTGAAGAATGTTTTATCAGAGACTCAGTGGGACCTTTCTGTGCAGCATGCAATTGCTGTGTGCTTTAAGTCCTCATACTTCAGATTCAGATTCATTTATTTATGACACTTACATCGAAACATGGAGAGAAATGCATCGCTTGTGTTAACAATCAACACAACCTAAGGATGTGCTGGGGGCAGCCCCTTGGTGTCACCACGCATTCCGATGCCAACATAGCATGCCCACAGTTTTCATCAGAATAACAAACCCAGCATCAACAACAACAGCAACAAACACAATAACTGTAGAACAATCTCTCTCACACTCTCACTCTCACTCACTCTCACTCTCACACACACTCTCTCACTCTCTCTCTCACTCTCACTCTCTCTCTCTCACTCACTCTCTCTCACTCTCACTCTCACACACTCTCTCTCACTCTCACTCTCACACACTCTCTCTCACTCTCTCTCTCACTCACTCTCTCTCACTCTCTCTCACTCACTCTCTCTCACTCTCTCTCTCACTCACTCTCTCTCACTCTCTCTCACTCTCTCTCTCTCACTCACTCTCTCTCACTCTCTCTCACTCTCTCTCACACACTCTCTCTCACTCTCTCTCACACTCTCTCTCTCACTCACTCTCTCTCACTCTCACTCACTCTCACACACTCTCTCACTCTCTCTCACTCTCTCTCTCTCACTCACTCTCTCTCACTCTCACTCACTCTCACACACTCTCTCACTCTCTCTCTCACTCTAACTGCCACCTGCAAAGTCCTTGGCCCTGGACAGTCAGACTCGTTGACACTGGAACTTGTCTCCGGGTAAGTTTAGTTGAGAAGAACGACAGGTGATGAAGACTGGAAGTGACTGTCTACCGCCAACTGTTTAGCAGTATGAGTGTTATTGATTTCCCCACCATTAATATCCTGAAATATGCATTGACCAGAAAGTTATTGTATTCACTGCTTTGATGAGCAATCGGTAATTAAGGCAGGAAGTACCATCTCCAAGAAAAGGAAACAATACAACAAGCCAGGTAACTTATGGTAGTTGTTCATCTCCCTGTCTTTTCAAAGACTTTCCACCATCTACACCATCATGCACCAAGGTAGCATACCAGTTCGTGTGATAGTATTACTGCTCGGGCCGTTGGATTTCGGAGTTCAATTTTGGCATCATCTGTAAGAAGTCTCTACGTTCTCCCTGTGACTGCATGAGTTTCCTCCGCTGGGTCCAGTTTCCCCCCCCACGGACCATAGCTGTACCAGTTAGTAGGTTAGATGGTCATTGTAAATTGCCCTGAGATTAGGCTAGTGTTAGTAGTTGGGTTTCTGAGCAGTGTGTCTTGTTGGGTCTGAAACACCTGTTCTGTGCTGTGTTTCTAAACAAAATAAAGGTTCAAGCCAGGAACTTGATGGAATACTCTCCACTTACCTGGATGAGTGCAACTCCAAAGTCTGTTTCAGCCAAGACAAAGCAACCTTATGCAGCAAGTTAAGTGTTTAATGCGTCTACCACCATCGCAATGTCACTGAAAATTGAGCCATCTCCAGTATCAACAAGGTGCCATAAACAGAGTCAAACTTGACCACTGAGATAGTGGAACTCTTAAGAAAATGAGAACATCAGCAGGTCAGACAGTACCTGGGGAAAGAGCAATATTAAAATGTCGAGGGCGGTTACTTGTCAGAATAGTTGTGATGAAAGGTTCTCATTCTGAAATATTGACTGTTTCCCTCCCCCCAGATGCTGCATGACCTGTTGGGTATATCCAGCAATTTCTGCTTTCATTGTATTTGTAGCTGAACAGTCTTACAGCTCCTGGTTATTTGGATAAAGATTCAGCTGCATTTCCTGCATGACAGTGATTTAACAGCACCTTGGTGGATGTAAAGAGACTTGCTGAGGTTGTTCATGGATCTGAAATGGAACCTCATGCATTTTTATTGAGAATGAGTTCAAGTCCAAAAGCAATTTAAACCAGTTCAGCCATCCATCCAATTGTGTGTAACATAATTTAGGAAGTACTGAGTCTAAAAATCCACTCAAATGTTTATCAGTCTGGTGGATTTACACCAGTCAGCAACTCCACACATTAAATATTTCTCATTCTGCTCTGTCCCTGAAGAAAATGAGTACAATTCTCGTTTTCAGAGATCACCCATCAAAATCCTGCAATTTCCTCTTGAGTGAGTGGCCATTATTTCAGACACTGATCCTGGTGAATTTAATCTGAAGGGGACGGGGGAGGGGGGGGGGGTGCTAAAGGATCCCAGGAGGCACACGTGGCCACAGATGCTGTAATCTGGATCAGCAAGTAATCTGCTGGAGGGACTCAGTGGGAATGACAGCATTTCGAAGAGCTGTACTGTAAAGCCCTTTGGTCCAATTTGTCCATGCCAGCCAAATTCTCCATCAAAGTTAGTTACATTTGGCCATATCCTCTTAAACCTTTCCTATCTGTACAATTGTATTTTATATCTTGTTACTGCACCTGCCTCCACACCTTCCTTTGGCAGCTTACTCTCCATCCTCTGTGTGAAAAATTTACCCCTCAAATCCCTTTTAAATCTTTCCTCGCTCACATTAAACCTTTACCTTCTCATTTTTAATTTCCTTTCTGTGGGGAAAAGTGTGCATTCACCCGAATTATGCCACTTGATTTTATATACCTCTGTAAGGTTTCCCCTCAGTCTAAGGAAGAAAGTCTCTGCCTCCCTGTACTCAGGCCCTCGAGTCCTGACAACATTCCTGTGAATCTTTTTTTGCGCATTTTCCTGTTTAATGTCGCCTTTGCTACAACAGTGTAAAGAGCACAATAGTCCAGATGCAGCCTTGGCAACATCTTCTACAACCTGAGCAAAGTCAAGATGACGCAAAACGGCGACTCCTTTGCTTGCATCTTCGGAAACAGCTCGATTTCCATCTTTGATATATCTTTTTTTTTCCCTTTCAAGGTTCTTTTGAAGACCCTGACCTGGAGTCACACTCTTGAGTTTGGTTCTTTGCAGGAATGGGACCCGCTCTCAGGGCCTCGCGACCGGCCGCTTTTTGATATCCCAAGGACGCGGCCTGGAAGACTAGCGTGCTTTCAGGGTGCCGGATTTTCGTGGCTCTGGAGAAGGGCTGTTTCAAGCCCAGTGGCCCTGACTGAGGTATTGCAGGAGAACACGGGACATCGGGAGCAACAGGTTAGCTGCCGTGGGCTGTGTGTCCAGAGACCTGAGCTCTCTGAGCGCAGAGCTCAGAAAAAGTGATGCAGCAGACTTTTAACATCATAAATCAGTGAGTTGTTATGCTCCCCTCTTGCTGTGAAATGGAAACACCTCTTTTTCCCTTATTAGGGTATTAGGGAGAGAGAGAGCCTGTGGTGTGGCGAATTACCACTGGCTTTGTGGTACTGCAAGCCTTTGTCTTTATTGATGAATTGCCGCACACTTGAGTGCTTTATGGGGGGGGGGGGGGTGAGCTGATGCCATTTTGCTGGTGGGAGAGGAGGAGGGGGTCATTGCTTTGCTGATGCTTGTGTGTGAGAGGGGGGAGCTGGGGGGGCTGTGGGGTTTCAACATTTAACTGTCATTCATTCTTTGGCACTCCTCTGTTTCCATGGATGTTTGTGAAGAAAAAGAATTTCAGGATGTACGCATTTTGCCTACATTTCACAAACATTAAATGTACCTATTGAAATTGCAACATAACATCCCAACTTTAATACTCACTGTCCTGAATGATGAAGGCCAGCGTGCCAAATGCCACCTCAAACCCCCTGTCTACCCGAGACACTACTTTCAGGAAAAGTACACCTACAGAGGGAAAGAAATTTTCACCACTTTGGGTCAGAACTCCGAAAGATCACAGATCAGATGGGTTTGTACCGCGTCACTAAGGTCCTTCATACCTTCCAATATGGGTGGCAATTGCCAGGAAAATCTGGCAGAAGGAAGAGGACGCTTCCTCCTTTCAGAGTCAGGTTGTTTATCATGTATTGTGGAATTTGTTTTCTGGCAGCAGTACAGTGCACAATATAAAAATAATTCTAAGTTATGATTAAAATTATTAAATCCATAAATTTAATTCTTAATGTGAGGTTGGTAATGGGCAAGCTCCCACTACCTTTTATTGTGGTTTGCACTTGGGGCAGATGGGGCTCGTCGAGGAGAAGGAAAACTCTGCTGACTTACAGCTATACCCACTCATGGGGAAGGCTTCATGAGTAAACCCTGAGGGAAAAATCCAGAGCTGGAGTCCCTAAGGCAGTCCTACACTGAGTTCATTGCTGACTGGCAGCTCCTGTGACACTGGATACCAAACTGTATCAGGCTCTGCCGTTCCTTTGGGTTCATCAGTTATGTGCAGAAGGGGAACTTGCTGCGTGGGCAACAGCTCGCTCTCCGTATCATACTGCCTAGGCTTGAGTATCTAGACAGCTAGGACACAATATCCATGGTTAACCCTGACCGATGGAGGCCTCACTCACTCATGGAAATAGTGAATAAGAGGAATAGTGAGGTAGTGTTCATGAGTTCTTGGACCATTCAGAAATCGGATGGTAGAGGAGAAGAAATCATTGCTAAAAAGTTGAGTGTGGGTCTTCAAACCCCTGTACCTCCTCTCTGATAATGCAAAAAGAATGAGAAGAGGGCATGCCCAGATGGTGAGGGCCCCTAATGATGGAAGATGCCTTCTTGAAGCATCACCGTTTGATAGCATCCTCAAAGGTATGGGGGGTTGTGTCTCTGATGGAGTTGCCTGAGCCCACAATCCTTCGCAGTCTCTTTCGATCCATACCAGGCAGAGATAAAACCTGTCCATCGAACATCAGTAGGAAACCTGCTGGTGTCCTTGGTGACACCCATACCAAATCTCCTCAAACTCCTAATGAACTAGGCTCACTAGTGGCACTCTTCATGATCACATCAATACATTGGGCCCAGGGTTAGATCCTCGAAGACGCCGGTGACCAGGAACTTGAAGCTGCTTGCTCTTCCCTCTGCTGACCCCTCAATGAGGACTGGTGTGCGTCCTCTCAACTTCACCTTCCTCATGCCCTTGGCCTTGTTGATGTTGAGTGCAAGGTCTGTTTAAAAAATGAAGAGATTAGCATTATTGGTCTCATGTACATCAAGTCATTGAAGCAGACAGTAAAATGGGTCATTTTGTGTAAACGGCCAACACTGTCAAAAGTTTGTACAGCATACAGCACCAATATAACGCGCCTACAGCTTCCTAACCTACCTCGTACAAGCTGCAGCGCCCATAGAGAGAACATACAAACTCCTTACAGAGAGTGGCAGGGATCAGCGGCGGCTGGTGTGTAAAGCCATTGCGCTAACCATTATGTTACCGTACCATCCCTAGTCGTCTTGCTACCAAGTTCATGGTCCTTCCAGTGGAAGGTGCTTTGAAAGGCTCATGTAAGAAGAATATTGTCCCTGTAGTTTCCATTAAACTTACAAGGAGCCGTGAAATATCTCTCTGGCCTCATTAGAACACACTTAACACTACAACAGTGGCATAGAAGTCAAGGTAATTACCAAGAAACCTTTGCAGACTAATTTAATGCATTGAGTGACTGCAGAAGATGTTAACGTAAAACAGACTTCTTACTACATCAGCGCCACACAGGGCAGTGAACTTGAAACATAATAATCTTACAACCTCAACATTCAATAATCCAAAGGGTGTAGAGGATCTGCCGTGCTTTCTTTACGTGCTGGGCTCAGGACAGGTTCTCTGAAGTGATGAGACAGAGGACAGGCAAGTTGCTGCACCTCTCCGTGCCCCATCCTCCGATGAGGGCTGGCTCGAGGACCTCCGGTTTCCCCCTCCTGAAATCAGCTCTTTGGTCTTGCTGGCATCGAGTGAGTCCCGCTGAAATGAGTCTCAGCCCGAAACACCAAACTGGACTTTTTTTTTCCACAGATGCTGCCTGGCCTGCTGAGTTCCTCCAGCATTTTGCGTGTGTTGCTTGAGTGAGAGACTGTTGTTGTGGCACCACTCGGCCAGATTTTCAATCTCCCTCCTGTACGCTGATCCACCACTATCTTTGATTCAGCCAGCGCAGTGGCTCATCAGTAAACTTGAATATGGCACCGGAGCTGTGCACAATCATAAGGATAAAGTGAGTAGAGCAGGGGCTGAGCAAACAGCCTTGTGGTGCACCTGTGCTGATGGAAATTGTGGAGGAAATGTTACTGTGAATTTGAATTGACTCGGGCCTGAAAATGAGGAAACCGAGAATCCAATTGTACAATTGAGGCCAATGTCTTGAAGCATTTTGAGGTTTTGAGGGGCTGGCTGTAGTCGATGAAGAGCATGCTGATGTATGCATCATTACTGTCCAGATGTTCCGGGGGTGAGTGAGGAGCCAATGCTGTGGAGCTACTGTGCAAATAGGCAAAGTGGAGTGGCTAAAAGGTCAAGAGATGGAGAGGAAGGAGTCTGATAAGAGAAGAGAGTGAATCATGGGAGGAAGGGACCCGGGGGAAGTAAAAGGCAGGTCAGAAGAGGTAAAAGATCAGTGTGGGGAATAGAGAGAGAGGGGAATTTTTTTTACCGTAAAATGAAATCGATATTCATGCCTCCAGGTTGGAGGCTACCCAGAAGGGGTATAAGGTGTTGCTCCTCCACCCTCAGTGTGGCCCATTTTTGGCACAAGGAGAGGTCATGGACTGACATGTCAGAACAGGAATGGAAATTAGAATTAAAATGTTTGGACACCAGGAAGATCTGCGTGTGGCAGATGGAGCGGGGCACTCAATGAAGTGGTCCGTTAATCTACGAAGGGTCTCACCGATGTAGAGGAGGCCACGCTGGGAGCACCAGACACAATAAACGACCCCAGCAAGTTTGCAGGTGAAGAGCTGCCTCAGCTGGAGGGGCAGTTTGGGGCCCTGAATGGAGGTGAGGGAGGAGGTGAGTGGGCAGGTGTAACACTTTGGCCAATTGCAGGGATAACTGCTGGGAGGGAGAAATGGACAAGGAAATTGTGGAGGGAGTGATTCCTCTTGTGTGATAAGATTGACACTTGGCCTCCCAATCTGCCTCATCATGATCTTGCACTTTACCTGACAGCACATATACTGTGGTTTTTACCTTTTATTCTGCACTGTTATTTCTTTTTACCTTATTTGTTCTCAATGCACAGATCTGTATGAACAGTGTGCAAGACAAACTTTTCACTCCAGCCTGTGACAATAATAAGCCAATTCCAATACACATGCACAGGGGGAGACTCATGTCTAACCGACTCTCTTCTGGAGCCTCCAACTGCCCGCTCTCTCCCCACATCTCTGCAAAATCTGCTTCAAGAGCACGATTCCCACTCCTGTTTGACAAATACCATAGCAAGAGCACGTTACTGAGTCAAAAATAAAATAGAATCAGAATCAGGTTTATTATCCCTGGCATATGGCATGAAATTTGTTGATTCAAGACAGCATTACAGAGCAATACATAAAAAATTACCATGTTACAATTAGAAATATTAGAAAATAAATATGTATATGAGTTTAAATAGTGGGGTGATGTTCACGGATTCATGGACCATTCATACGTCAGATAGCAAAGGGGAACAAGCTGTTCCTAAAATGTTTCAACCAGCTTCAATAGGTACATTTAATGTCAGAGAAATGTATACAAGATACATCCTGAAATTCTTATTCTTCACATACATCCATGAAAACAGAGGAGTGTCCCAAAGAATGAACGACAGTTAAATGCTAGAACACCAACCCCCTCCCCAACTCCCCCCCATGTGTAAGCAGCAGCAAGGCAATGACCCCCTCCACCAGCAAAAAAGCATTGGCGCCCCCCCCCACCGAGCACTCAAGCATGCAGCAAAGCATCAATAAAGATACAGACTTGCTGACTACCCCAAAGACTACTCGTTCACCCAGAAATTCGACATACCACAGGCTCTCTCTCTCACTATTAAGGGAAAAAGAGGAGTACCTGTTTCACAGAGAGACGGGAGACATAACAAACAGCTCGTTGATTTATGATAATAAAAGTCTGTTGCATCATTTTTTCTGAGCGCTGCACCCAGAGAGTCGGCCCCAGGAAGGCTCAGGTCTCTGGACACAAAGCCCATGGCAGCTAACCTGTTGCTCCTGATGATCCGTGTTCCCCTGCGATGCCTCAGTCGGGGGCACTGGCCTTGATTCAGCCCATCTCCAGAGCCACGATAATCCGGCACCCTGAAAGCACCCTAGTCTTCGAGGCCACGTCCTTTGAATATCAAAAAGCGGCCATTTGTGAGGCCCTGAGAGTGGGTTCCATTCCCGCAAGGAACTGAACTCAGAATGTAACTCCAGCGTCACAGTCTTCAAAAGAACCTTGAAAAGGAAAACAAGAAGTATCAAAGATAGAAATAGAGCTGCTTCCAAAGAAGCAAGCAAAGGAGTCGCTGTTTACAGCCATCTTAACTTCGCTCCGTTTAGTGTTTGTCCTCAGGCTCCTGTACCCCCTTCCTGATGATAGCAATGAGAAGAGGGCATGTCCTGGGGCAAGGGTCCATAATGATGTACGAACCCTTCTTAGGCTATCGCCTAGTGAAGCTGTCCTCAATGGTGCCCATGATGGAGCTGGCTGTTTGCTACCCTCTGCAGCTTTTTCCCATCCTGAACATTGGTGTCTCTTTTCCGGGTGGTGATGCAAACAGACAGAATGGACCTTTGGCCAATCAGCTTGAACCTGCTCCTCTCTGGGGCTTCCTGTATCACCAGTTAGAGTTTCTAACAGTTGATTCCAGTTCAAGGTTATTGTGAATCAACCATGCACATGTACGTTTATAACTAAACAGAACATTGTTCCTCTGGGGTCAAACATAGAAAACCTACAGCACAATACAGGCCCTTTGGCCTACAAAGCTGTGCCAATCATGTCCTTATCTTAGAAATGACCTAGGGTTACCCATAGGCCTCTATTTTTCTAAGCTTCATGTAACTATCCAGGAGTCTCTTAAAAGATCCTATCATTTCTGACTCCACCACCATCGCAAGCTGTCCATTCCACGCACTCACCACTCTCTGAGTAAAAAGCTTACCCCTGACATCCCCTCTGCGTGTGGCCAAGCGGTTAAGGCATTTGTCTAGTTATCTGAAGGTCGTTAGCTCAAGTCTTGGCTGAGGCTGCGTGAGTGTCCTTGAGCAAGGCACTTAACCGCACACTGCTCTGCGATGACACCAGTGTCCCTCGGAGGTGTGGAGAGGGGAGACTTGCAGCTGGTCTTTCATTAAAAAAACCTTGCCCAGGCTTGCGCTCTGGAAACTTTCCAAGGTGCAAATCCATGGTCTATCGAGACTAACGGAGGCCTACACACACCTACTTAAAACTGTGCCCTCTCGTGCTAGTCATTTCAGCCCTGGGAAAAAGCCTCTGACTATCCACACGATCAATGCCTCTCAGCATCTTATACACCTCTATCAAGGTGCAAAACAGAGTACATACAGTCACACATACTTTGCTCCTTGGCAACAGAAGAACAATGTTTTGTTTAGAAAGATGTGTATGGTTGAATGACAATAAACTTGAACTTCATTCACTCAATGCTGTTCATGATTTTGAATCTTCCTTTTACAGTTTAACAATTTTCACTGTAAGCCTTCACTTTTACTCTACCTTTGTTACAGACAAGCAAAGCTCGAATAATTCATTCAAAAGCAAAGGGCATGGGCTTCGGGTGAGAGGAAGGAGTTCTAACGAGGATCTGACAGATACATTTTTTAATATGGTTGATAACTAGGACGTGCTACCAGAGGAGGTGGTGGAATCAGATATCTTCACCATGTTTCAGTGGTATTTAGGCAGAAAACTAAATATGCAAGGCAAAGAAAGAGATGGAATTAATAGGGGCAAATGGGATTAATATCATATAACAATAACAATCACAGCACGGAAACAGGCCATCTCGGCCCTCCTAGTCCGTGCCGAACTCTTAATCTCACCTAGTCCCACCTACCAGCACTCAGCCCATAACCCTCCACTCCTTTCCTGTCCATATACCTATCCAATTTTACCTTAAATGACACAACTGAACTGGCCTCTACTACTTCTACAGGAAGCTCATTCCACACAGCTATCACTCTCTGAAATACCCCGTTGTGTTTCCCTTAAACTTCTGCCCCCTAACTCTTAAATCATGTCCTCTCGTTTGAATCTCCCCTACCCTCAATGGAAACAGCCTATTCATGTCAACTCTATCTATCTCTCTCAAAATTTTAAATACCTCGATCAAATCCCCCCTCAACCTTCTACGCTCCAATGAATAGAGACCTAACTTGTTCAACCTTTCTCTGTAACTTAAGTGCTGAAACCCAGGTAACATCCTAGTAAATCGTCTCTGCACTCTCTCTAATTTATTGATATCTTTCCTATAATTCAGTGACCAGAACTACACACAATATTCTAAATTTGACCTTACCAATGCCTTGTACAATTTTAACATTACATCCCAACTTCTGTACTCAATGCTTTGATTTATAAAGGCCAGCGTTCTTCACCACCCTATCTACATGAGACTCCACCTTCAGGGAACTATGCACTGTTATTCCTAGATCTCTCTGTTCCTCTGCATTCCTCAATGCCCTACCATTTCTATTTGGATTATTCCTGCCAAAATGTAGAACCTCACACTTCTCAGCATTAAACTCCATCTGCCAACGTTCAGCCCATTCTTCTAACCGGCATAAATCTCCCTGCAAGCTTTGAAAACCCACCTCATTATTCACAACACCTCCTACTTTAGTATCATCGGCATACTTACTAATCCAATTTATCACCCCATCATCCAGATCATTTATGTATATTACAAACAACATTGGGCCCAAAACAGATCCCTGAGGCACCCCGCTAGTCACCGGCCTCCATCCCGATAAACAATTATCCACCACTACTCTCTGGCATCTCCCATCTAGCCACTGTTGAATCCATTTTATTACTCCAGCATTAATACCTAATGACTGAACCTTCTTAACTAACCTTCCATGTGGAACTTTGTCAAAGGCTTTGCTGAAGTCCATATAGACTACATCCACTGCCTTACCCTCATCAACATTCCTCATAACTTCTTCAAAAAATTCAATAAGGTTTGTCAAACATGACCTTCCACGCACAAATCCATGCTGGCTACTCCTAATCAGATCCTGTCTATCCAGATAATTATTAATACTATCTCTAAGAATCCTTTCCATTAATTTACCCATCACTGATGTCAAACTGACAGGTCTATAATTGCTAGGCTTACTTCTAGAACCCTTTTTAAACAATGGAACCACATGAGCAATACACCAATCCTCCAGCACAATCCCCGTTTCTAATGACATCTTAAAGATCTCTGTCAGAGATCAATGGAGAAAAAGATTCAAAATGGATGTGATGGGCCAAAGGGCATGTTTCACATTCAAGCTTATTGCCATTGAAGTGAGTATATGTATACTATTGAGCAAAACTTATTCGTCTGGGACCAGATGCACGGCACTTAACACACAATAATATTACCACAAATAAGTTAACAAATAATAAAATATATTCCAAATATGTTGTACTGTATGACTTTACGACTTAGCATAACAGTTTCTGCTTGGTGAACGGGGCATGTCCCATTCCTGAACCACAGTAAGAACAGCTTAAGAGTCTAGGAACACTCTATAAGCTTAGCTGCTGCAGTCAGTGGTGTGATAATCTTGGGGCAAGGAGCCGACCTCATTTCCCAGCCTCTCTCTCCAACAAAGCAGCAAGCTCTCGCCTCTCACCTCGACTGGTCAACCCGCAACACAGGGAAACTGTCCAATTCTCACATCTGCAGCTGGTTGTAGTTGGATAGCATTAATCTGTGGAATCAATCTCACTTAGTCGACCAGCTACTCCTGAGTGTGGCGTTCCACAGGGAAATGATGCATTTAACCAGGATTGACAGTGCTGCTCCATAATCTATTCAATTGGCAGGGCACCATGAGGCAGGTCTGACTTTCCCTGTAAGTCACCAACATCAGAAAGCTCACTTTTATTTTGATCTCATTTCCCTGCATTTCTCATGCAGGAGAAGGTAACAAAATTCAGAAATAAAACCCAGTGTGAGCTATTGTCCAACAGGCACCATGATTCTAGGGCAATTGCTGTATCCTCATCTACACTCGGTGGTCACTTCATTAGATACACCTGTACACCTGCTCATGCAGATACCTCAGCAGCCAATCATGTGGCAGCAACTCAATTCATAAAAGCATGCAGACGTGGTCAGGAGGTTCAGACCAAACATCAGAATGGGGAAGAATTGTGATTCAAGTGACTTTCACTGTGGAATGAGCTTTAGTGCCAGATGGGGTGGATTGAATATCTCAGAAACTGCTGATCTGCTGGAATTTTCAGTCTTTAGAGTTTACAGAGAATATTGTGAAAACCAAAAAATATATATATAACAATAATCCAGTGAGTGGCAGTTGTGTGGGTGAAAATGCCTTGTTAATGAAAGCAGTCAGAGGAGAGTGGCCAGATTGGCTCAAGTTGACAGGAAGGTGACAATAGCTTTTACTTTGCTTGAATATAATGTACTGGTTACCATAACACTCTACAGTGTCGTTGGGGTTCAGTTTCTGCTGTCGTCTGTAGGGAGTTTATACATTCTCCCCGTGACTGTGTGGGTTTCTTCTTAGGAGCTCTGGTTTCCTCCCACATTCCAAAACAAATAATTATGAGTTAGTGTTAACAAAGTTGTGGGCATGCTCTGCTGTCTCTGGAAGCAAAGTGATATGGCAGAGAGCCCCCAGAACTTCCTCAGACTGGTTTAGTCATTAATGGAACGTGATACATTTCACTAACATTTCATTTCCATGTTTAGATGGATATACGACAAATAAAGCTCATCTTTAAGATCTTTCTTTGCTACCAAAGTAACATATCCAACATATTATAGAGTAGGTTAAAAAAATAAAAGCAGAAAATGCTGTAAAGACTTGGCAGGTCAGGCCACATCTGCAGGAGGAGAAACTGGGACAATGTTTCTGGTCAAAGATTCTTTGACAAAATAGTATGAACAAAAACAAGGTTATTTCCAAGTTAGTTCGTGTTATAACTTCAAAGTCAAGAATAACATTATCTGAATGTGGATTCAAATCAACAGAGGAGATACAATTGGCAAAGAGATGGTAGGTGAGTGAAGTATGCATCATTGTAACCTCTAGTTCTGATACCACCTCCTCTCTCAGGCTGAAAGCACACATGACCAGGCACACAGACAGCTTTGCTTGCATTGTTATCAGACTCGAATGGACCTCATGTACAGTGAGCTGACTCTCAGCCTCAGAATCTATCTTGTTATGATGTTGCACTTTATCAGTTATCTGCATCATGCTTTTTGCAATTTTACACATTATTTTGTATTGTTATTGTTTATCTTACTACATCACAAGACTCTGAACCAAAAGTAGGTCTTTCGGCACATCAAGACAGTTCTGCCAGTTGGTCACGGTAGATCCATTTCCCTCTCAACCCCATTCTCCTGCATTCTCCTCATAATCTTCCATTCCCTGACTTATCAAGAATCTTTCAACCTCCGCCTTAAATACAATCAGTGACCTGGTCACATATAGCTTCCTGTGGCAACAAATTCCATAGATCCACCACTCTCTAACTAAAGAAATACCTCATCATCTCCCTTCTAAATGGATACCCCTCTCTTCTGTTGTGCCCCTCTGGTCCTAGACTCACCTTCTATAGGAAACATGCTCTCCACATCCAATCTATCTAGTCTTTTCAGCATTCAATAAGTTTCACTGAGATCCCCCCACGCTCTTCTGAATTCCACTGAGAACAGGACCAGAGCCATCACACACTGCTCATATAACAAGCCTTTCAATCCCTGAATCTTTTTTGTGAACCTCCTTTGAACCCTCTCCAGCTTCAGCACATCCTTTCTATGATAAGCGGTCACAATACTTCAAGTGAGGCCTCACCAGTGCCTAATAATGCCTCGGCATTCAATCCTTGTTTTTATATTCAGGTCCTCTCTGAGTGAATGCTAAGATTGTGTAACTCCCTGGGTTGCCTCAGGCTCGCTCAGCTCGTTCTCGTCTAGGGGGAGCAGCCTTCGGCCCCGCCAAACTGGGTAATCAGCTGGTGTGGATGCTGTGTGATGGCCCCGCCTTGCCCAAAAACAGACAGTACACCATATGCGATTAAATGAGTACAATTTATAAAGGTTACTATAACTAAGTGATTAATAACGATACAGTATATATGAAGAGAAAATTAAAGAAAAGGCGCCAAATTTATCAAAGTCCAAACCACTTCGTGCACAGCCGTTGGAGCTCAATTTCTGAAGTCTTCTGGCCACCATTCAATCCCCTCCGAACTCCTCTACTCGCAGCTCAGGACCCTCCTAACTCCTCAACTCTCCAAACAGCTCAGGACCCTCCGAGTGGTCAACCAAGCACATCTAGCTTCATCCCCCCCCCCCTCGGAGAATCTCCCGGCCTCGGACCCCCCTTTGGGGTCCGATCCTCGCCCAGCTTAGAGCATTGCGTCCTCTCTCTCGACCCCCTCGCGCCGATCTGCCCAAAAGCCCGTCAACAAAGCTTACAGACTCAGAAGAAAGAACATTAATCTCCATTTGGTTTACAAAGGAATACCATTCTCGTTATCAGTAAATTAGCATTCCTGCTAGTTAACAAAAGGAAACCCTGTCCCAACAGTAACAAAGAAAAAAAAACCCCTTTACAATTGCATTTGCCTTCCTCATCACTCACTCAACTTGCAAATCAATCTTTAAGGAACGCACCCTTTGCACCTCAGATTTTTGAATTTTCTCCCCATTTAGAAAACAGTGAACACCTTCATTTCTTCTACCAAAGTGCATGACCATACACTTCCTGACACTGTGATCTTTGCCCATTCTCCTAAACTGTCTTTTTGTAGTCTCTCTACTTCCTCAGCACTACCTGCCCCTCCACCTACTGTACTGTCTAATGTACTGTTCAATGTACTGTCTAATGATTCGTTGTGTATAAACAGTATGTAGGGCAGGCTTGTCACTGTACATGTGACAATAATAAACCAGTACCATGTAAACTGCAAACTTGCCTCCGTTTCATGAAGCCATGAATGAAGAAAGCTACAGGCTGAATTTACATCTACCTAAGAAGACAGTCAGTAATAAATAAAAACAGAAAATATTGGAATATTGGAAATATTGGAATATTGGAAATATTGGAAATATTGACTCTGAAGGAGTCAATATTATAGAGCTGCAAAGTTAGAGATAAATCTTGCTGTAAGCTATTTTGATCCCATGTCTTACACAATCAATGTAGAGGATCAGATATGAAGAATAGTCTGTGTCAGAGATGGGAGCATTGGACTCAATCAGTGGTGGGGAATCACAAAGACGTCTGCTACATTTTAAATTGACTTTAGGGAGCTGGACACAGAATCTAAATGAACGCTCTGAGATATTTCTATCAGATGAAATATTAGACTGAGGCCCGCTTGTCCTCTTCGGTGGGAAGACATGGCACCAATCTGACTGATGTTTAGCCCTCAGAGCAGTTAGACTTTCAGTGTCATTTGTGGATCCTTAGTGTGTGAGCTGATCCCTTGGTTCCTTGCATCCATGTTCACAATGATTATACGGATAGTTTGAAGCTGTTCCTCCAGTCTACTGTGTTTGAGGAATGAGGATGCCTCTTTGCAACATCACAATCTAACTCTTGAAGAGGCCAGGAGGTTGCTCCCGAGCACACATTTTAATCAGGGCTGCTCCACACACATTCTGCCCAACTGAATATTATCTGTGAATCATTCACCCTGACAACCCTGACAAACTTGAATCCTGTTTCAAACCTGCCATTTTCTAACATTACACACGTACATGTTTATAGACTGTAAACCAGGCAGGGAGATAGCTATATAATTGCAGCTCTTCCTGGACAAGGGTAACTGTGGATTCTTCTGTAACCGGTCTCTTCTCACCTCGCCATCTCTCATATAGAAATAAAATATTACCATGGATCATATTGTAAACTCACCTGTAGAGCAGCAGCAGATTAGCTGGAGGTGGCTTCTTGGAAGCAGATACCATAGAGGAAGTCGAGGCTATTAGATATCCGAACGTAATATCGAATATAGAAAGTACAATGTAGAATGTAGAACATAGTATGTAAAACATAAATGTAGAACATAGGACATAGAATCTAGAATATAAACATAATACGTAAAACATAGAACATAGAATGTAGAGCGTAGAGCATAGGACATAGAACGTAGAACATAGAACGGAAAACATAGAACATTCAACATAGAATGTAGAGCGTAGAGCATAGGACATAGAACGTAGAACATAGAACAACACAGTACCGTAAGAGCCTTCAACCCATGTTGTGCCAACTTTTTAAATTACTTCAAGATCAATCTAACCCTTCCCACCCACATAACCCTCTATTTTTCTTTAATCCAGGTGCCTATCTAAGAGGCTCTTAAATATCCCTAATGTATCTGCCTCTACCACCAGCCCCAGTAGCATATTCCATGCACCCATGACTCTTCAAAAAACCTACCTCTGGTATCACTCCCCCTTATACTTTCCACCAATCACCCTAAAATTATGTCCTCTCGTATTAGCCATTTCCACCCTAAATCATCTTATATATCTCTATCAAGTCACCTTTCAACCTCCGTCACTCCAAGAGAAAAGACCCAACCTGTCTGTATTAGACTTACTCTCTAATCCAGGCAGAATTCTGGTAAATCTCCCCTGAATAGATTTTATAGTTTCAGCGCTTATAGGGATTGTGGACAGGAGAGCCAAGGGCAAAGATCAAATCCCACATGATTTGTTGAATAACAGGGAGCTCCTGTGTCAGACTCCTGCTCCTGTTCTATATCCTTTATATATCTGCTGTCAATGTAGAAAGCTGACATGCTTTCAAATTTTCTGACTGCTAACTTATGAGAAACACTTATTAGCTCTGTGCCTGCACTTGCTGGAGTCTAAAAGAATGGGCTGGGATGAAATCCATCGAATATTGAAAGGCCTAGAAAGAATGGATAGGGAGAAGATGTTTCCAATAGTGATGGAGCAGACTAGGAAGTGCAACCTCAGAGTATAAGGATGTCCCTTTAGAGCATGGATGAGAAGATGGTTGCAGGGAGCGGGCAGGAGAATGGAATTGAGACGGATAATAAATCAGCCATGATGGAATAGCAAAGCAGACTGGCTGGGTCAAATGGGCTAATTCTGCTCCTATGCCTTACCGTCTTATGATCTTCTGGCTTGATTATTTTAAATTAATTAACTGTAAACAATTGTGATCATAAATCTAACAGATTTCCCTGCTGCATGTCAATTTTTTTAATTCTAGGCATTATTTTCAAATGCTTGCCGCTTGCTGGTTTGTTTTCTCTCTCTAGATCCAACTATTATTATATTTGCTGTCATCCTTTACATTTGTCTCTGTCAGGTGTAATTTAATGTGTCTGTCTCCTTGCACTGAAACCTGATGTAGAGCAAAATGAATGGTCCAGACATCACCCTGGTAATAAAGACAAAAATGGATAGCCATCTGCCTCATCATACACAGCTGCTCACAGATCTTGATAGAGGATGTGCAAATGCTATAACTTTTTAAAATGTCAATCAAATATAAAACATAAACGTCTGCCTGGAGTTTGAAGAGTCTAGCAGGGTTTTAAGAGGCCCTCTTATCTAAATGAACGGAAGAACTCGGTCTTTTTTGATTATTATAGATAGGTTTTATCACAAAGGACCAGCATTCCAGCAGATATATGTACAGTATGTGATATTTATTACCAGAAAATGCATATTCACAACACAATCACAACTTTTGCACAGGTGCCCCCCCCCCCCCCGTTTTACGGATGTTCGCTTTACGCCACTTTGCTTTTACAAAGGCCTGCATTAGTAACCTGTTTTTGCATTACAAAGAGGATTTTTGCTGTCGCGAAAATTTTGTCCATATAAATCAACGGCTCTTCGCTTTACACCATTTTGGCTTAAGAAAGGTTTCATAGGAATGCTCTACCTTTGTAAAGGGGGGGGGAACACCTGTAAAACTAACTTAGAGGTTTTATTTCTTCAAGTTTAAATCTTTAGGCTCTTATCCTCTAATGAATTCTGAAGACTTTCTTCAAAGGTTCTTGCAGTGGAGAGGAGGCTTTTCCTCCCACGGTACATGTCTTTGCTCTTTTATGCTCCACTGCACCGTTCTTTAGCCATAACCCTACTACGTTTTTCTCTTTAATGCATAACCTGTATCCCTTTAGAAGTTGCTATTGATTCTGTTTCCATTGGATCGCAAGCAAACAATCCAGTTTATAAGAACTTGTAGTTCAAAATAGTTTTCATCATCTCCTTCCTAGATGAATTTCCAATTGTCTTTGTGTCTCTAATCACCAGCCTTTCTACTCCTGAAGGCATTACTCCTTATCTACTGGATCTGAAACAAAGTGTTTGGGCATCTTTTTACAATGTCCCCTCAGCTTTCTTTGCCTCCAGGAGAAACCTCTCAGCTGCTCCAGGCTGTTTTTACATTCCAATGTGTACTACACTGGTAAATCTGTAATTACTTATGCAAGAGAGCAAATTTTTCCAAAAGCATTGCCTCCTCTCCTCAGAATTTTTTTGCTTATGATAGACCACTTGAAATTGAACACAAATGTAATTTCAGACTATCATGGAGGAATTTGGAGAAACAAAAAATTAACTTTTATTAAATATAATCTGTTTAATTGCATAATGACATTGACACAATAGTTCAACTAAGCTAAAATGGTTTCTTGATGATTTTCATTTGTACTGTGCCTGAAGCCTCTTTCTTAAGAGTCAGTCGATAATCAGCAAGCATTCATAGATTCCAATTGCCCTAATACCATTTCTCCATGACCACAATGTCCTGGTGAAACCTTTCACCATGCTCGTCACCGACAGCGTCAAGATTTGCAGGGAAGTCTAAATGAGAATGTAGAAAATGAGTCTTGGTTTTGCACGCTTGAAGCATGTTGTCAACCAGTGGCATATAGTTTGGTGTTCTGTAGTTGCCAAGAAAATTTTCAACATCATCCTTCGATGCCTTCCATGCGATTTTCTCTGGTCCCACTAGAACCTCTTTGAATTGCCTGTCATTGATGACCTGTTTGACTTGTGGACCAACAAAAATGCCTTCCTTAATCTTGACATCAGTTATTCTGGGAAACATATGTCTCAAATATCGATATCCATCATGGAAATTTATAGCCTTTCTACCTGTCCCTCCATGCAGCAGTGCCCCGCCTAAGTAGGCCCTGGACAAGGCAGTAAACCTTCCAGTTTACATTGTGGGCAACATTTTCATTGACTTGAATTATGAATTGAAATAACAAAAAATAAGTGAATAAAATTCATAATGTTGATCAATTATGGATTGAGTTTAAAAATAGTGCATGTTAGGGAAATTTTATGGTGTTTTTCATGAACAACAGCCTAAAAATCTATAGGATACATCCAAAAGTTTAATATTTGTTGTCTAGTGCTATTGAATCACAGCTCTGTACAGCACAATTCAACCCAGCTGGTCCATGTTAATGAAGGTACTTTCTTGAGCTGGTCCCATTTGCCTACAGTTGTCCCACTCTATGGACAAGAAAGCTCACCAACACCTTTATCTCCTCAGGAATAACACGTCCTCTTCGACCCTTACCAGTTTTTATTGATGCACCACAGAAAGTGTTACATCTGGATGCATAACAGGTTGGTACAGTAACTGCTCCGCCAGCGACCACGAGAAACTGCAGGGTGCTGCGAACACAGTTCAGCACATCACAGCGGCTTCTATTCAATAAAACAGCCAACATAACTGAAAGTCTGACCCACCCCGGACACGTCTACTTCTCCCCCAACCCCACCATTGAGCAGAAGAGCACAAAAGCCTGAAAACTTTGTATCACCAGGCTCAGGGACAGCTTCTATTCCATTGTTGTAAAGCTAAAGAACAGTTCCCTAGAACAATAAGATGAAATGTTATTTTAAAGGTAAGATTAAGAATAAGGTAAGATTCAGTTAACAAATTCCACGTCACATGCCAGTGACAATAAACCTGATTCTGATTCTGAAATCTTGACCTCACAATCTACCTCATTATGGCCTTGTGCCTTACTGACTGTCTGCACTGCACTTCCTCAGTAAATGTAACACTCTATTCTGAATTCCTTTTCTTTCTGCTTTACCTTGCACTGTCTCAGTTCAGTGAGATAATGGAATGATCTCTTTGGATGTCATGCAAAAGCAGTTTTTAACCGTACATATGACAATAATAAACTAATTAACCAATTTAAACCTTTCCTATCCGTATATCCACAGGGCAAGCATGGTGGTGTCGCAGTTAGTGTGATGCTAATACGTGCCAGTGACCTGGGTTCAATGCTCACTGCTGTCTGTAAGGAGCTTGTACGTTCTCTCCATGTCTGTGTGGGTTTCCTCTGGGTGCTCAGGTTTCCTCCCACATTCCTAAAGCCGTATGGGCTAGTAGGTTAATTGCTCACATGGGTTTAATTGGGCAGCACGGGATCCTTGGATTGGAAGGGCCTGTTATCATGCTGTATCTCTAAATAAATAAATCGTTAAACATTGTAATTGTAAAATTGTGGTTAAACTAGTCAGCTCCATCATGGGCACTAGCCTCCATAATATCCAAGACATCTTCAAGGAACAGTGGCTCAGAAAGGCGGCATCCATCATTAAGGACCCCATCACCCAGGACGTGCCCTTTTCTCACTGTTACCATCAGGTGGGAGGTACAGAAGCCTGAAGGCACACACTCAGCGATTCAGGAACAGCTTCTTCCCCTCTGTCGTCCGATTTCTAAATGGATTTTGAATCCACGAACTCCACCTCACTACTTATTTTGTTTCTGTTTTTGAACTACTTATTTTAATTTAACTATTTAATATACATATTCTCATAATTCAATTTTCTCTATATTTATCATGTATTGCATTGTACTGCTGCTGCAAAGTTAACGAATTTCCCAACATGTGCCGGTGATATTAAACCTGATTCTGATCCTGGTTCCGAAGCCACCTCCTCACTCCACTCGTTGTGTGACAAGAACCGGGACTAGAAAGGAAGAGGGGGAACAAAGAGGATTTTTGAGAGTGGGTGGAATCCGCATCCCACTGGCTTAGGCAGTGATTGAAATGCCAATCCACCCACACTGCCAGGTACCTCCTTCCCTACCTGGCTCAGCAATTCCAACACTGACTCACTAGCCACCCTGGAACTGATAAAACTGAAGTGAATGCGAGCCATCCTTCATCAGGAAGAACTGCCTCTTACAGATATACACCCAATGGACACTTTATTAGGTATGGGAGTAGACCTTGGTCTGGTCTTCTGCTGTTGTAATCCATCCACTTCAAGGTTCAACGTGTTGTGTGTGCAGAGAAGCTCCTGTGCACCACTGTTGTAATGCGTGCTTATCTCTGTTACAGTTGCCTTCCTGTCAGCCTTAATCGGTCCGGCCATTCTACTCCGACCTCTCTCATTAGGAAGTCACCTTTGCCCACAGAACTATCACTACTGGAAATTTTTTTGCACCATTCTGCGTAAACTCTAGACACTGTTTTCTGTGAAAACCCCAGGAATCAGCAGTTGCTGAGGCACTCAACCGCCCCATCTGGCAGCAACAGTTATTCCACGGTTAAATTCACTTAGATTACATCTCTACCCCTTTCACATCGTTAGCCTGAACAACAACTGAACCTCTTGACCATGAGTTGTTGCCACATGATTAGCTGATTAAATGTTTGCATTAATGAGTAGGTGTACAGGGGTACCTAATAAAGTGGCCGCTGAGTGTATAATCTGCTTCCTAATGGTTTATTTTAAAAGGCAACTCATTTAAGCCATTATATTTTAAGAGTGAATGGCAGACTGAATGTTCCATACAGGCAGTGCTAACATAGCACATAAAACAGTATAGCCCAGGAACAGGCCATTCAGCCCACAAAGTCTGTACTGATCATGACACTAATCTAAATAATCGGTATCTCTCCATTCCCTGCCTGTGCATGTCTAAGTGCCTCTTTAACATTTTCAGTCTATCTTCTTCTACCCTTTATGTTAAAAAAATCTGCCTCGTACACCTTTAAACTTTGTCCCTCTCACCCTAAACCTATGCTCTCTAGTGTATGACATTGCCACCATAGGGAAAAATAATCTGACTATTGGCCCAGTCTGATGTGACGTTGTTGCACACCACATGACCCTCCTGTCCAATCAATGCACAGAGGACAGCATATCATACTTAATGATGCAGTATATTACTCAGGGCCATGTACAAGGAACAAAGTAAGTAAGTTTATTATCAAAGTATGTATTCTGTATGTCACAATATACGATCTGGAGACTGATGTTCTTGTAAGCACTCACAGTTGAATCAACCGAGAGACAACTACACACAAATACTGACAACCAATGAGGAAAAGAAGGCAAACAAATAAACAGCTAATAACAAACAACTAAACAAACAATTAAATAATTGTGGTTGTCTCTCGGGGTCCGAGGAAAACTAAACATCGTGCAGTCATCTGTGGATACGCATGTGGCTTCGGAGGACATGGAATGGCGGATAGATGAGTGCTGAGAACATGAGATGTAAAGTTCCTGAAAGTGAGTCCATAGGTTGTGGAATCATTTCTGAGCTGAGATGAGCGAAGTTATCCACACTGGTTCAGGAGACTGGTGGTTGAACGGGAATAGTTATTCCTGAATCTGGAACCTGGAATCTGAACTTGTTTCAGATATATTTCCACATCCAATAAAGGGACACTGAACAACACATAGACAGTAATTGCAATGTAAGAATTGATATTAATATCAAATATTTAAAGTACAGCAGTCAACATGACAGCCTCGGATGTCAACAAATAAACCTGTTTGTCATGGCTGAGCTGGCTGTTGAAGTTGTCTAAAACACTGAGTGTTTTTGCATGCCTTAGGCATTCTAAATCTATTTAAAAATTAATGAATTCAATGAAACATAACTTTAAAATGATAAAGACTAAGACATAAATCAATTTTTATTGGAAGATTTACCTTAACCACATTATTCATCATAGTGTTTCTCCCCAGTTAAATGCATGGAGATGTTGTTCCTATCCCAGCCTGGACCATTTAACTGAGCTCATTTTTGTTTAGTCAATGTACATGTTGAAGGTTTGAGGGGTTGCTTTCCTCTCAGTTTGAAGCCACTAATGGTCCATTGTCAGAGCACATGAGGGAAACGGCCTGGGAGAAGCTGCCAGCAATGTCAGCATACATTTATTTAGAAGGACATATGCAGGAATTCTGAATATGATGACATTTACCTGTGGAATCTGAGCTAAAGTCTCTGTTGCAGTTCTTTCTGTAACAGATTTGATAATTCTGTAAAGTTGGCTTCCTGTTCTTAATTTATAGGCAGCTTTCTCCTGAGATCCTGGTCAATTTGCTGAGACTTGTTTTGTCAACTCCCTTCACAAACTTCAGAGTGAGCCCAGGTTGCTTAAACCTTTCCTCACCTGAAAGGATTCGCTTTGATTGTTTGCCCCTGTACTCTCCAGCGACCTTGTTTAATTTGCTAAGATTCAATGAGCATAGGCTCTTGCCAGCAACAATAAAACCTCACATTATTAATGTCAGCAACGTTACTGGCAAATATTTATCATACTCACGTGTATATTCCCCAGGAGAGTGGTAATGAGAAAAAACATTCTGGCCAAATATCTCAAAAACATAGGCCCAGAAATTAATCTGTCTTGACTTTTTTTGTGTATAATCAATGCTTCATTTATATTTTTTGTAGTGAACGTTGTATCTATGATTCTATATCCTGATGAAGGACATTGGCCCAAAGTGTTGATTGTTATTCGTCTCCATAGATGCTGTCTTCCTTTAGCATTTTGTGTGTTGCTGAAGATTTCCAGCATTTGCAGAATCTCTTGTGCCTCTGATGCTGTGTTGCTCGTGATGCTGCTGCAGTTGAGTTTTTCATTGCACCCGGGCATACATGAACATGCATAAGAAAAGAAACTCAGCTTCGACCTTGATTGGGTACAGACAGAGTTTCAGGCATAAAATTGGTGTTGAAGGGATCATTATGGAGTTTCTGCACTCCAGAGTATTCAGCATGTTATGTTGGTTAAATCATGGAGGTGTTCAAAACAAAGAAGATGTTAAAATGGTTATTTGCATAAATGAGAGACTCCATGAATGACAACTTTCTAATGAATATGATGACATTACCTGTGGAATCTGAGCTAAAGTCTCTGTCACAGTTCTTTCTGTAACAGATTTGATAATTCTCCTGTAAAGATGGCTTCCTGTTCTTAATGTATAACCAGCTTTCTCCTGAGATTCTGGTCAATTTGCTGAGACCGGCTTTGTCAATTCCCTTCACAAACTTCAGAGCGAGCCCAGGTTGTTTTAGTCTTTCCTCACCTGGAAACACTTTGATTGTTTGCCCCTGATTGTTTCTTTAATTTGCCAAGATTCAAAGAGCACAGCTCTTGCCAGCAACAACAAAACCTCATGGTACTCAGTTTTTGTTCTTTCGAGTGGTCACGGGGGCAGCCGATGAACTCATTCACTTGCACAAGCTCAGCCAGGACCAATAGTAAGCTGCGTATCCAGACCCTTCCAATGGCACCTCTCAAACCCATAAGGACAAAGGCAGTTCAGTCAGTGAACTCCACTGCCTGCAGCTTCCCTCCAACTCATCACAGGCACAGCCCTCCTCATCATTCTGGATATCTTCAAAAGTTTGAAGAAGGGGACATCCAACATTAAGAACCCTCACCATCCAGCACATGGCCTCTGTTCATTACTATCAGTGGGGAGGAGGTACAGGAGCTTGAAGGCCCACACTTCAGAATTCAGAAACAGTTTCTCCATGAACGCTACCCAGTTATTCCTTTTTCTGCGCTATTTATTTATATTTGTAATTTATAGATTTTTTATGTGTTTGCATTTATACTGCTGACGCAAAACATCAAATTTCACATCATCTGAGTCAATGAATTTGACTCTGAGTCTGAACTGGAAGCAGAATGAAACTCCAATAATGTGCTATCTCTTTAGAAATCTGACTGGTTGGGTAGTCACTCACCCAGAGCCAAGTTCCAGTACTCTCATTCCACTCATCAGGGTCCTGCTTCCCATGATCCAGCTGACTGGGTTCACTGGCTAAATTATTATCCCACTGGGTGACATTAATAAAAATAAATTGAAAGATTGTTGTGGTATTAATTGAAATAATAACCAATGGTCCATAAAATCTGCTAAGCTTTCCAAGTCCTAAGCATGCCGGATTATTGGAGCTTCATTCCACAGCCAATTCCCCCACGTTCAGCCAATGGGAATTTGCCCTTATCACAATTCACTATGGAAAAATCTGGAATACAGAATAAAAAGCTGTTTACATAGTTCCTGTAAAAATATAAATAAACAAACTTAAGATATATCATTCTTTGACTCGCATATCTTTATGCATGAGCAGAAGATGTGGCTTCATGTTGCATAAAACTGGCAGTTTGGCCTGTTTCCTTGGAATTCAGTCTCCCTGTAAATCGAGGGTCACTTGTTTGCTCTCTTTCCTTTATTGTAACAGGGTTCAAAGTGTGGAACAATCAAGGAGCACACAAAACAAAACATAGAACACTACAGCAGAGTATAGCCCACGGTATTTTACCAACGCTTTAATCTACCTCAAGACCAATTTAAGCACTCAATTTTTCTATCGTCCATGTACTTATCCAAGAGTTTATTAAATGCCCCTAATGTATCTATCTGCTTCTACCACCACCCTTGGAAAGATACTCCACACACTCACCTGCAGCCGCTGCAAATCTGCAATAAACATAGAAAATGTTGCAACAGTTAGTTCCTGTGGAAAGCGAAACAGTTTTAATGTTTCAGGAGAGAAAGGCAACTTATCAGGTTATTGTTGCAGAGAAATATATGTCATGGGGTGCTCTAGGTTTAATTAAGTTTATGTGCAATAAATAGGCTTCTATCAGCATTTATTTCAACGCTGTAGCAGCACTAGAGGAATGCAATGGTTCGAGAAGGCAGCTCATCCCCACCAATTAGAGAGGTGTAATGTGCAAAACTTGAACAAATGAAACTTGAGTTTTTTTCTGGTTCCAGTTCAAATCTCTGGACCACTGTCCCAAAGCTTTCCATCTTCTCCCCTTTCCTCAGTCTTCACTCTTCCTCTTTCCTCACCCTTTCTCCCGTTTGAACACTCAGTAAGTGCCACTGTCCACACTGCACTATCATGCTTAGTGGCATTCCCATTTTGTTAACAGTGGAGCACCTGCCCAGTACAGGATTCCGTAATTGTCAATAGTTTCGGCAGTTTCACATTCAAAACATCTTATGGCTCCTTTCTCCTATGCTCCACTGTCCTCTCCTATCAGATTCCTTCTTTTTAGTCCTGTACCTTTACCACCTATCACCTCCCGGCTTCTCACTTCACTTCCCTTCCCCCACCCCCACCCTTCACCAGTCAACTGCCTGTCCATGTTCCTTCCTCACCCTCCTGCCTTCTTATTCTGCGTTTCACCCCCCTCCTTTCCGGTCCCGATGAAGGGTCTTGGCCTGAAACATCGACTGTTTTTTCCTCTCCATAGACCTGCTACCTGACCTGCTGAGTTCCTTCACCATTTTGTGCTTGTTCTGGATCTTTGTTCAGTATAAAGAGAGCTCATCTCACTGGACATGGATTCAGGACCATTCGAGCAGGTGATGTAGCTTGGCATTCTGGTAGGTTCCTGTGGAAGTACAGCACTGTCAGGGATGGGATATTAACCTGAGGCAGTGTCAGCTCAACCTAAGTTATCCCCTTGGCACAGTTCAGGGAAGGGCAGGGTTCTCATTGGTGCTGCAAACCATATCACAAGAGATTCTGCAGACGCTGGAAATCCAGAGCAACAGGTCTTAGCCCGAAACATCAAGTCTTTATTCTTCTCCATGGATAATGCCTGATCTGCTGAGTTCCTCCAGCATTTTCTATGCATTTCTCATTTGTACCATGTTCTTGGTTATACACTGAAGCATCAGCATTTATTTAAAAAATCCACAGATTCTATCTCTTTGTGAGAGCTTGATCTGAACGGTATAGTTGCTGATGTGTTAACTGGCAGTAGCAATGACAAATGAAAAGGTGCATTATTGATTATCCAAAGGTCATGGATAGCAGCAGATAATTGTAAATTCTAAATATAAGACCATAAGATATTGGAGTAGAATTAGGCCATTCAGCCCATCAAGTCTGCTCCGTCATAAATTATGGCTGATTTATTATCCCTCTCAACCCATTCTCCTGGTATCTCCCCATAACATCTGACACCCTGACTAATCAAGAACCTGTCAACCTCGGCTTTAAATATACCCAATTTACTTGGCCTTCCCAGCCATCCATGGCAATGGTTTGCACAATTTACTATCATCTCGCTAAAGAAACTCCTCCTCATCTCTGTTCTAAAGGGATATTCTTCTATTCAGAAGCTGTGTCCTCTGGTCTTAGATTCTTCCACTATAGGAAATGGCCTCTCCACATTCACTCCATCAAGGCCTCACAATATTAGAAAATTTTCAATGAGATCTCCACTCATTCTTCTAAGGAATATACACTGACTTGCATTAAAAATGATGGTTTCTGACTTTTACTGTTTTTGAATCCAAAGCAATTCACAGTAATTTAATCACAGCTCAATTGAGTGTGTACATCTTCCCAAGTAATCTAAGTGCTACTTGATATCCAAAGTGTTTTTTCCCAAATGTTGCCTCCCACGGATGAGCTAACTTCGCAGTCTGGTAATTGTCATAGGATCACAGGCTTTACTGCCTCACTTCTCGAGGTTTGTCTGATTCAGCACTCCTGCTCAATTTCATGCGCGATTAATTTTCTGGCTTATTCATGTTCAATGTCACAAATAACTCAATGTTTTTCTTAATCATTTTACCTCTCATTGCTGAAAATCTCTGAAGATAGGAAAGATCATCTTTTGTCGTTAAGGATGATCTGTCTGCAACATGGGGTGGCCTGATGTGATTTAGGAATTTAGAAATATTAGCCTTCTGGTTTTGTGCTGGCACACATTGTCTGAACAATGGTGTGTGAGAGATTTAGCTAATGAAAAAATACTGCAGCTGCCTTAGGTCTGAAATAAATACAGAAAATTTTGAAAATCATAAATACAGTGAATAAAGGACTATTAAATAAACACAAGAGATTCTGCAGATGCTGGAAATCCAGAGCAACACAAAAGACTGGAAGAACTCAGTAAGCCAGGCGGTATCTTTGGAAAGGACCAAACAGTCAATGTTTCAGGCTGTGACCCCTCTTCAGAACTGGAAGGAACAGGGAAAGAGAAAACGCTGGAACTGCTGAGCAGTCAGTCGCACCTGTGGAAAGAGAAACAGAGTTAATGTTTTAGAAAATAAGGGCAACAAATCTGGGTTTTATCTGCAGAGAAGATGGAGGGAGAGATGGATAGGACAAAGGCGATATACGTAACAGGGTAAAATCTAGGTTTAATTAATCTTACATGGGATAAACAGACTTTCATCAGCATTTATTTCAGTACAGTGGCAGCAATTGGAATTGTTGACCTTTACCCTAAATGTCAAGACAAAAGACCGCTAAGGTCAATTGTACTATAAAGCTCTCCATCACTGCTCACTAGCTCAAACACTGTGAAACTTAGAACACCGGTTTCCTTAAAGGATCTTTGAACATGCAATCAGGTCTTTGAAACCAGAATCCTTCAAAGGAATCTATAAATATTTGATGTCACTTCTTTATATAAAACTCAGTGGTGTTGGTTTATACAGCCGCATGTGCCAAGATACAGTGGATCTTGTATACAGTTTTTTTACAATCAAATCGTTGCAGAGTGTATGGGGCTAGAATAAGATAAAACAGTAACAACACAGAATAAAGAGTAAAAGTTACTAAAAGAGTTCAGGTAAGTAATAAAATGCAAGGTGATAATGAGGTAGGCTGTGAACCGAAGCATCCACCATATTGTTCAAGAGTCTGATAACAATGGGACCGAAGCTGGCCTTGAGCTCCTGGTTCATGCTCTCAGGCTTTTGTATTTTCTGCCTACTGGGAGAGGGAAGAAGAGAGAATGTCAGGGGCGGGTAGGGTCTTTGATTATGCTTGCTGCTTTACTGCGGCAGCAAGAAGTGTAGACAGAGTCCATGGAGGCGAGGCTGGTTTCCATAAGACTATAGGCTATACATAGGAGCTGAATTAGGCCATTTGGCCTATGGAGCCTGCTCCACCATTTCATCGTGGCTGATCCAATTTTCTCCTCAGCCCTAATCTCCTGCCTTCTCCCCCGTATCCCTTCATGTCCTGACCAATCAAGGATCTATCAGCCCAAGTATACATAAAGACTTGGCCTCCACAGGTGCCTATGGTAAAGAATTTGACAGATTAAGCATTTTCTGGCTAAAGAAATTCTTCCTTAACTTTGTTCTAAAAGGACTCCCTTCTATTCTGAGGCTGTGTCCTCTGGTCTTAGACTCTTCCACCATAGGAAACGTCAACTCCATGTCCACTCTATCAAGGCCTTTCATTATTCAATAAGTTTCAATAAGGTCCCCCTCATTGCTCTACATTCCAGTGAATGCAGGCCTAGGGCCATCAAATACTCTTCATATGACAAGCCATTCAATCCCGGAATCATTTTCGTGAAACCCCTTTGAAACCCCTCCAATGTCAGCACATCCTTTTTAAGATAAGGGCCCAAAACTGCCAAGTACTCCAAGTGAGGCCTCATCAGCGCTTCATAAAACCTCAGCATTACATCCTTGCTTTTATATTCTTGTCCCCTTGAAATGAATGCTAACATCTCATTTGCCTTTCTCGCCCCAGACTCAACCTGATGGAGAAAATGGCAGCGCGCACGGCCTCTCTGGAGAATGGATATCCATTACGTGTTAAGTAGGGATCCATGCACAATCCTGATTTGATGGAGACAGACGTGAGGGCATAGAGGAACATCTGGAGAAACTTCTGAAATGCTTACTTCGCTGCCGCTGCTACTGTGTGGTCCGGAATCTCCGGAGGAGAAGGCCTCCGAGACCTCGGCTTTGCTCGTTTCGGCGGCCGGGACGAGATCGAAGGCGCTCGGGAGGCTGTATCGGAGGGGCTGGTCGGAGGCTCGAAGTTTTTGGACAGACTCAGAGTCTGCTGTCGTCGGGTGCTTCCGAGGCATTGTCAGTGCCTGGAAGTTTATGGCAGGGAGAGTTCTCCCGTTTGCTGCCTGATATCGGGACGATTGGACTCGAGCAGAACTTGAGACTTTTTAAACCGCGTCCATGGTCTGCGTTTATCGAATTACGGTATTGTTTTGCACTGCTGTAACTATATACTATAATTATGTGGTTTTGTCAGTGTGGGTCTTGGTTTGTCCTTTTTATTACTTTGTGATATCACTCCGGAGGAACATTGTATCATTTTTAATGCATGTATGCATTTTTAAATGAAAATAAATGAGGGCTGAGCGTCCTCTTAATCTAACTTGCAAATTAACCTTTAGGGAATCCTGTGCATCGATTCCCAAATCCCTTTGCACCCCCGTTCTTGTATTTTCTCTCCTTTTAAAAAAATAGTCTATCCTTTTATTTCTTCTACCAAAGTGCATGACCATACACTTCCTGACACTGTATTCTCTTTGCCCATTCTCCTAGTCTGCCTGTCCTTCTGTAGCTTCTCTACTTTCTGAAAACTATGTAACCCTCCACTTATTTTCAAATCATCTGCAATCTTTGCAACAGAGCCATCAATTCCACCATCCAAATCATTGATATATAATGTAAAAAAAATTGACCTGAAGACAGACCCCTGTGGAACACCACGAGTCACCAGCAGCCAACCAGAAAAGGCTCCCTTTATTCCCACTCTTTGCCCCCTCTACCTATCTTCAAATCAGCTGCTAAGTTTGCAACAAAGCCATTAATTCCATCATCCAAATCAACAACATATAATGTAAAAAGAATCAATCCCAGCACAGACTCCTGTGGAACACCACTAGTCACTCACTGGCAGACAAGCACAAAAGGTTCCCTTTAGTCCCATCCTTTGCCCCCTGCCAATCAGGCTCTGCTTTATCCATGTTAGACTCTTTCCTGTAATACCAGCCTCAGTACCTGCTTATCAGCTTCCTGCTTACCAGAGTTGAGCAGCCTCATGTGTGGAACCCTGGGGAAGGCCTCCTCAAAATCCAGGTACACATCAACCAATTCTCCTTTGTCTAAAAGCACAAAATGCTGGCAGGACTCAGCAGGCCAGACAGCATCTATGGGAGGAGGTAGTGACGACGTTTCGGGCCGAAACCCTTCACCAGGAGTGAAGTAACATGGGACGGTCGAGGGGGGATAAGAAGTTGGGGGAGGGATAAAGTAGAGAGCTGGGAAGTGATAGGTTGGAGGGAAATGGGCTAGGGGGGAAGGTGGAGAATTATGGGAAATAAAAGAGGAAGAAAGGTAGGGCTGGGGGGAGATTATAGTGAGGGGAGAAAAAGAGAAAGAGAACCAGACTAAAATAATAGATAGGGATGGGGGTAAGGAGGGGCAGGGGTATCAACGGAAGTCTGTGAGTTGGATGTTCATGCCGGCAGGTAGGAGGCTACCTAGGCGGGAGATAAGGTATTGCTCCATCAACCTGCGTGTGGCCTCATCTTGATGGTAGAGGAGGCCATGGACAGACATGTCGGAGTGGGAGTGGTCTGTGGAATTGAAGTGTGTGGCCACAGGGAGATCCCGCCACTGCTGGAGGACTGGGCACTGGTGTTTGGCGAAATGGTCTCCCAGTCTGCGGCGGGTCTCCCCAGCCATATAGGTCAGACTAACTGGCCTATAGTTTCCTTTCTTCTGCCTCTCTCTCTTCTTAAAGAGTGGAGTGACATCTGCAATTTTCCAGTCTTCCAGAACCTTCCAGAGTCTAGATCATTACTAAAGCCTCCACAATCTCTTCAACCACCTCTTTCAGAACTCTGGGGTGTACACCATGTGACTTATCTACCTTCAGACTTCTCAGTTTCCCAAGAATCTTCTCTCTAGTCATGGCATCTTTACGCATTTCATGACCTGTGACACCTGGAGCTTCCACCATACTGCAAGTGTCTTCCACAGTGAAGACTGATGCAAAATACTTACTCAGTTCATCCGCCATTTCATTGTCCTCCGTTACTATCTCTCCAGCATCGTTTTCTAGCAGTCCGATATCCATTCTCAGCTTTCCTTTGCATTTCACGTATCCGAAGAAACTCTTGGTTTCCATGATGTGCTGTGTCCACAATTACCTGCAGTCTCTCGCGGTCTCGTGCAGAACTATCGGCATACCAAGCATCCAGAAAGAATGTCTTCCAAGGTGCTTGAATGGAAATTGGTCGGAGTAGATGGGGGCTTGTCAAAGATCCAGTTCCCATGCTGTATGACTCTCTGACAGAGGGAGGTCTACATGGTCAGGCTCCTGAGGAACTAGGGAGATTAGTGAGCCTCCTTGGGAGCATCAGCCTGTTGGCTTGATCTTTCTCTTGATGACTTCGCCACCATCCTTGTTGCGAATTGCAACACACTCTGGAGTGGGCATTCATTAATCCTGGCACTACTCCAACCACAGCAACACTTCAAGTTACACCAATAGCAGTCTCCAGTCTAACAACTTGGTCCTGTTTGCATATTAAGAGCATTATATTCTGCATCTACATGAATCACTTACTAGTATACATACATATATCACAGTCTTAAAGGTGGATAGATGTGGAGGGGTCAGAACAAGTATTGATGTTTGTCCCACTTTTTCTGGCTTCCTGTACCCTGAGCCTCATTACTCAGTTGTCACGCTGTTAATAATTATAATCAATCTGGCTATTTGTCAATGTCAGCTCAATCTAATTTTCTTGATGGATGAATGAGATTTCGCCAAATTAACTCTTCCTATTTCCAAGCACTCCACTAACACTGATGCCTCTGCTTCTCTCCAGCTTTGGACTTGATCCCTCTGAATTGGAATCGGGTTTGATTTCATTGGCATATGTCATGAGATTTGTTGTTCTGCAGCAGCAGTATATTGCAATACATGATAAAAACTGTAAATTACAAAATGAAATAGTTAAGTGCAAAGAGAGAGCAAATAATTAATTAAACAGGTAGATAGTGAGGCAGTGTACATGGCTTCATTGTCTATTCAGAGATCTAATGGTGGAGGGGAAGAAGCTGTTCCTAAAATGTTGCATGTGTATCTTCAGGCTCTTGTTCCTTCCCCTCTTGATGGCAGCAATAGAGATCTTTTATTGAAGATGAGTTTGAAGCTAGGGAGGCAACTGTTCATGAGTTTGCAAATTTCTGCTGCTTTTTCTGATCCTGAGCAGCAGCCACTCCATACCCAAAGGTGATGCAACTGATGAGAATTCTCTCCACGGTACATCTGCAGAAATTTGCTGGAGTCTTTGGTGACATACCAAATCTGCTCAAACTCTGAATGAAACATAGCCTCTTCAGCAGGAACAAAGCATTGAGGGAGAGGAGCAATGCATTGCAATGGAAGAAGGTAGAGGCATATAGCACAGGAGCAGACTCTCTGGGCCACCACGTTGTGCTGAACTAGACAGGCTAATGGTGCTCAATTACACTAATCCCTTTTGCCTGCACATGTTCCATATTATTCCAACTGCTGCATTTTGATTTTGTCTGTCAGGGAGCCTCTTTAACACCTCTTTCATACCTGCAACACACACAAAATGCTGGAGGAGCTCAGCATATATGGAAGGGTCTCGATGAGGGATCGTGGTCTGAAAGATCAACTGTTTATTCCCTTCCATCGATGCTAACTGACCTGCTGAGATCCTCCAGCATGTTGGGCGTTGCTCTGGATTTCCAGCAACTGCAGAATCTCTTGTGTCTATTGACTCTGCTTCCACCATCCCTCGGCCACAGACAACAAGCATCTCTGTGTAGAAAAGCTCTTCCCTGTACATCTCCAGAGATTCCCCTTCTCGCTGTAAGTGCATGACTTCCAGTATGACATCTCAACCCTATCTACCTGTCTATGCCTCTCATCATTTTATAAAGCTCTATCAGGTCTCCCCTCTAGAGAAAACAAATCCCAGATTGTCCAACCTCTCCTTATAGCACCTGTCCTCTTATCCAGGCAAAACCTGGTCAATCTCTTCTGCATTCTTCCCAAAACCTTCACATCCTTCCTCTAATGTGGAGATAAGAACAGTATTCCAGATGCAGCCTAACCAGAGCTTCAACATAACTTCCTGACTCCTAAATTCAGTATATCGACTAACAAAGGCAAGTATGCCATTCCCAAGGAGGAAGGTAAAGGATTACAAACTAATTCAGTGAATGGGCAAACTGGGAATTCAATCATGGTGACTTATAAGCTTCGTTAAGGGGGGGAAAACCTCCTTTAGTGAATTGAGAATTATAATTTAATTTTGCCAAATTAGCTTTTTCAGGCAATGCGTCGTGTATAAACATGGAACAAAATGATTTCCTTCAATATCAGATACAGATCAAAATATATCTTGCTTGTTCTGATCCTGAGCATTGGCCCCCTACCAGACGGTGATGCAGCCAGTTAGAATGCTCTCCATAGTACATCTGTAGAACTTTGCAAGTGACTTTTCTGACGTACCAAATCGCCTCAAACTCCGAATGAAATATAGTCACTGTTGTGCCTTCTTCCAACTGCATCGATATGTTCGGCCCAGAGCAAAGTTAAGATGGTGCTAAACGGCGACTTCTTTGCTTGCATCTTTGGAAGCAGCTCTATTTCCATCTTCAATATCTTTATTTTTCCCTTTCAGGGTTCATTTGAAGACCCTGGCCTGGAGTTACACACTGACTTCTGTTCTTTGCGGGAATGGGACCTGTTCTTGGGGTTTCAGGACTGGCCATTGTTTGGCACACCAAGGGTTCGGCCTGAGAGTCCGGCTCGGATTTGGAAGCCTAAGATCTTGGGGCTCTGGATTGAGGGTCGGTGTCACGGCAGGAGACCCGTGTGTCATCGGGGAGTCGGAAAATCTACTGCTGTGTGCCCAAAGACCCGGGATCTTTGAGATCTTTGGGATCAGAGCTCGGAAAAAGGCGACATAACGGACTTTTAACATCGTAAACCAGCAAGTTGTTTGTTATGTCTCCCCGCTCACTGGGAAAAACAGAGACATCTCCTTCTCCTTTATTATGGAGAGAGAAAACCTGCGGTATGTCAAAGTCTTTGGGGTAACTGCAAGTCTGTGTTTGCTGTTGCTTTGCTCACACTTGAGTGCTCAGTGGCGGATGCTGATGCGTGTTTTGCCAGTGGGGGAGAGGGGTCGTTGCTTCCTGCTTCTTACCTGCAGGAGAGAGGGGAGCTGGGGGGGGGGGATCTTTGGGGTTTGTATGTTTAACTGTCAATCATTCTTTGGGGCACTCTATTTTCGTGGATGTTTGCAAAGAAAAATCATTTCAGGGTGTATATTGTATACATTTCTTGACATTAAATTGGACCCTTGAACCTTGAACAGATCAGAGATAATGACACCCAGGAACTTGAAAATGCTCACTTTCTCCACTTCTGATCCCTCTATGAGGACTGGTGTGTCTTACGCTTTCTGAAGTCCACAATCAGTCCTTTGGTCTTACTGACATTGAGTGCAATGTTGTCATTTGAACATCACTCAACCAGCTGATCTGTCTCGCTCCTGTATGCCTTCTTGTCACCATCTGAAATTCTGCCAACAATAGTTATATATCATCAGCCACTTTATATTTGGCATTTGAGCTGTGCCTAGCCACACAGTGATGGGTGTAGAGAGAGTAGAGCAGAGCAGTGGGCTAAGCCAGTGTTGATCATCAGTGAGGTGAAGATGTTATTTACGATCTGCACAGTGGTCTCCCGGTGAGGAAGTCAAGGATCCAGTTGCAGAGGGAGGCCCAGGTTCTGGAGCTTGTTGATCAGACCTGTAGGAATGATTGTGTTAAACACTGAGCTGTAGTCAATAAACAGCAGCCTGACGTCAGTATTGGTATTGTCCACAAAAAGAGCCAATAAAATTGCATCTGCTGTAGACCTATTGTGACAATAGGAAAATTAGAAACATAGAAATATAGAAAACCTACAGCACAATACAGGCCCTTCGGCCCACAAAGCTCTGCTGAACACGTCCTTACCTTCAAAATTACTAAGGGTTACACATAGCCCTAATTTTTCTAAGCTCCATGTATCTGTCCGGGAGTCTGTTAAAAGACCCTATCATATCCACCTCCATCACCGTTGCCAGCAGCCCATTCCACGCACTCACCACTCTCTGCGTAAAAACCTACCCCTGACATCTCCTCTGCACCTACTTCCAAATCCATTAAAACTGTGCCCTCTCGTGCTAGCCATTTCAGCCCTGGGAAAAGCCTTTGACTATCCACACACTCAATGTCTCTCATCATCTTGTACACCTCTATCAGGTCACCTCTCATCCTCCATTGCTCCAAGGAGAAAAGGCCGAGTTCACTCAACTATTCTCATAAGGCATGCTCCCCAGTCCAGGCAACATTCTTGTAAATCTCCACTGCACCCTTTCTATGGTTTCAACATCCTTCCTGTAGTGAGGTGTCCAGAACTGAGCACAGTACTCCCAGTGGGGCCTGACCAGGGTCCTACATTACCTCTCAGCTCCTAAACTCAATCCCACAATTGATGAAGGCCAATACACCGTACACCTTCTTAACCACACAGTCAACCGGTGCAGCAGCTTTGAGTGTCCTATGGACTTGGACCCCAGGATCCCTCTGATCCTCCACACTGCCAAGAGTCTTACCATTAATACTATATTCTGTCATCATATTTGACCTACCAAAATTAACCACCTCACACTTATCTGGGTTGAACTCCATCTGCCACTTCTCAGCCCAGTTTTGCATCCTTTCAATGTCCCACTGTAACCTCTGACAGCCCTCCACACTATCCACACACTCCAACCTTAGTGTTATCAGCAAATTTACTAACCCATCACTCAACTTCCTCATCCAGGTCATTTATAAAAATCACAAAGAGTAAGGGTCCCAGAACAGATCACTGAGGCACTCCACTGGTGACCGACCTCCATGCAGAATATGATCTGTCTACAACCACTCTTTGTCTTCTGTGGGCAAGCCAGTTCTGGATCCACAAAGCAATGTCCCCTTGGATCCCATGCCTCCTTACTTTCTCAATAAGCCTTGCATGGGGTATCTTATCAAATGCCTTGCAGAAATCCATATGCTCTACATCTACTGCTCTACCTTCATCAATATGTTAGTCACATCCTCAAAAAATTAAATAAGACTCGTAAAGCATGACTTGCCTTTGATAAAGCCATGCTGACTATTCCTAATCATATTATACCTCTCCAAATGTTCATAAATCCTGCCTCTCAGGATCTTCTCCATCAACTTACCAACCACTGAAGTAAGACTCACTGGCCTATAATTTCCTGGGCTATCTCTACTCCCTTTTTTGAATAAAGGAACAACATCCGCAACCTTCCAGTCCTCTGGAACCTCTCCTGTCCCCATTGATGATGCAAAGATCATTGCCAGAGGCTCAGCAATCTCCTCCCTCACCTCCCACAGTAGCCTGGGGTACATCTCAACCGGTACCAGTAAGTTATCCAACTTGATGCTCTCCAAAAGCTCCAGCACATCCTTTTCCTTAATATCTACATGCTCAAGCTTTTCAGTCCGCTGTGTCAACCCTAGAATCGCCAAGATCCTTTTCCATAGTGAATACTGAAGCAAAGTACTCATTAAGTACCTCTGCTATCTCTTCTGTTTCCATACACACTTTTCCACTGTCACATTTGACTGGTGCCATTCTCTCAGATCTTATCCTTTTTCTCCTCACATACTTGCAGAATGCCTTGGGGTTTTCCTTAATCCTGTCCACCAAGGTCTTCTCATGGCCCCTTCAGGCTCTCTTAATTTCATTCTTAAGCTCATTCCTGCTAGCTTTTATTCTAGACCTCTATCATTATCTAGTTTCTTGAACATTTCGTAAGCTTTTCTTTTCTTCTTGACTAGATTTACAACAGCCTTTGTACATGATGCACCATCAATAACTCACTCTGAGACGTAAGGCGAGATATCAGCTTTTATTGACTGGAAGAAGGAACAAGCAGTGAGTGACCACCATACTACATCCTGGAGACTTAGAGGCTGGGCTCAGGCCTCAATCGCCTTTATACCGGGGTCTGTGGGAGGAGCCACAGGAGCAGTCAGCAGGGGGCGTGTCCACACAGGTATATGTAGTTCACCACAGTACACCACAGTTCCTGTACCTTACCATCCTTTCCCTGTCTCATTGGAATGTATCTATGCAGAAATCCAAGCAAATATCCCTTGAACATTTGCCACACTTCTTCCTCACATTTCTCTGAGAACATCTATTCCCAATTTATGCTTCCAAGTTCCTGCCTGTTAGCCTCATATTTCCCCTTACTCCAATTAAGCGCTTTCCTAACTTGTCTGTTCCTATCCCTCTACAATGCTATAGTAAAGGAGATAGAATTATGATCACTATCTCCAACGTTCTCCCACTGAGAGATCTGACACCTGACCAGGTTCATTTCCTAATACCAGATCAAGTACAGCCTCTCCTCTGGAAGGTGTATCTACATATTGGGTCAAGAAACCTTCCTGAACACACCTATTAAACTCCACCCCATCTAAGCCCCTCACTCTAAGGAGATGCCAATTATAGGAAAAGATGTCACGGAAATTATAGGAAAGATGTCAACAAAATAGAGAGAGTACAGAGAAGGTTTACTGGAATGTTATCTGGGTTTCAGCACCTAAGTTACAGGGAAAGGCTGAACAAGTTAGGTCTTTATTCTTTGGAGTGTAGAAGGTTGAGGGGGAACTTGATAGAGGTATAAAAATTATGAGGGGGATAGATAGAGTTGACGTGGATAGGCTTTTTCCATTGAGAGTAGGGGAGATTCTAACAAGAGGACATGAGTTGGAGAGTTAGGGGGTAAAAGTTTAAGGGTAACATGAGGGGGAATTTCTTTACTCAGAGAGTGGTAGCTGTGTGGAATGAGCTTCCAGTAGAAGTGGTAGAGCAGATTCGGTATTGTCATTTAAAGTAAAATTGGATAGGCATATGGACAGGAAAGGAATGGAGGGTTATGGGCTGAGTGCGGGCCAGTGGGACTAGGGGAGAGTAAGTGTTCGGCATGGACTAGAAGGGCCGAGATGGCCTGTTTCCGTGCTGTAATTGTTATATGGTTCATATTTGGGGAAATTATAATCTCCCACCAGGACAACCCTGTTATTATTACATCTGTCTCCATATCTGCTCCTCGATGTCCCTGTTACCATTGGGTGGTCTATAAAAAAACCCAGGTAGAGTTATTGACACCTTCCTGTTCCTAACTTCCACCCACAGAGACTCCATTGATGATCCCTCAATGTCTTCCTCCTTTTCTGCAGCTGTCACACTATCTCTGATCAGCAGTGCCATGCTCCCACCTCTTTTGCCTCCCTCCCCGTCCTCTCTGAAATATCTAAAGCCCGGCACTCTAAGTAGCCATTCCTGCCCCTGAACCATCCAAGTCTCTGTAATGGCCACAACATCATAGCTCCAAGTACTGATCCACACCTTAAGTTCACCCGCTTTGTTCATGATACTCCTTGCATTAAAGTAGACACATCACAAACCATTGGTCTGAGTGCATCCCTTCTCTATCACCTGCCTATCCTCCCTCTCGCACTGTCTCCAAGCTTTCTCTATTTGTGAGCCAACTGCCTCTTCCTCCAACTTTTCAGTTCGGTTCTCACCCCCCAGCAATTCTGGTTTAAACTCTCCCCAATAGCCTTAGCAAACCTCTCCTCCAGGATATTGGTCCCCCTGGGATTCAAATGCAACCTGTCCTTTTTGTACAGGTCACACCTGCCCCAAAAGAGGTCCCAATGATCCAGAAATATGAATCCCTGCCCCCTGCTCCAATACCTCAGCCACACATTTATCCTCCACCTCACTCTATTCCTATACTCACTGTCGCATGGCTCAGGCAGTAATCCTGAGATTACTACCTTTGAAGTCCCGCTTCTCAACTTCCTTCCTAACTCCCTGTAGACCGTTTTCAGGACCTCCTCCCTTTTCTCCCCTATGTTGTTGCTACCAATGTGTACCACGACCGCTGGCTGTTCTCCTTCTCACTTCAGGATACCGTTGACGCAATTGGAAACATCCCGGACCCTGGCACCTGGGAAGCAAACTGCCATCTGTGTTTCTTTCCTGCATTCTCAGAATCGCCTGACTGAACCCCTAACTATCGAGTACCCTATCACTACTGCCATCCTCTTCCTTTCCTACCCTTCTGAACCACAGGGCCAGACTCTGTGCCAGAGGCACGGCCACTGTTGCTTCCCCCAGGTACGCTGTTCCCCCCCCCCCCCACTAACAGTACTCAAACAGGAGTACTTATTGTTAAGGGGGATAGCCAAAGGGATGCTCTCTAGCCTCTGACTCCTGCCCTTCCCTCTCCTAACTGTTACCTACTTATTTGTCTCCCATGGCCCAGGTGTGACCACCTGCCCATAGCTCCTCTCTATCATCCCTCACTCTCCCTGACCAGAAGTAGGTCATCGAGCTGCATCTCCGGTTCCCTAACACGGTCCCTCAGGAGCTGCAGTTTGACGCACCTGGTGCAGATGTGGCCTTCTGAGAGAGTCTCCAAGAGTCTCCAGAACTTCCCACATCTGACAACGAGCACAGAACACACACATACTTCCTGTCTTATTCTACACAGGCAACGTACCTCACCAGTGGGTCGAGGTCCTTGCTGAGACTGGAGTTGACTTCAGCCATAACCAACCTCCTAAAGCACTTTATTACCGTAGAGGTGAGGGCAACTGGCCAATAGTCATTAAGGCAGCTCACCTCCTCTTCTTGGGCACTGGTATGATTGTTGCCCTTTTCAAGCAGTGGAAATTTCTGACTGTAGAACGAGAGATTGAAAATGTCTTTGAACTGTTGGTTGTCGCAGGTTTTCAGAGCTCTACCGGGTATCCCATCAAGGAAATGATAATGGCATGAGAGGGAAACTGCCCAAGGTTACATGGAAAGGGATACTATCACGAAGAACAGCAGAGCAGCAATGGTTGGAGTTTCTGCGAAAAATGAGGGAAGTCCAAGACAGATATATTCCAAATAAGAAGAAATTTTCAAATGAAAGAAGGTCACTATCGTGGGAGACGAGTGAAGTCAGAGCTAATGTAAAAGCAAAGGAGAGGGCATACAGGGAAGCCAACGCTAATGGGAAGATAGAGGATTGGGAAGCTTTTAAAAACTTGCAGAAGGCACTTGCAGAGGAACTGAATGCGTATTTTGCATCTGTCTTCACAGTGGAAGACATCTGCAGTATACTGGATGTTCAAGAGTGTCAGGGAAGTGAAGTTTGTGCAGTGAAAATTACGACTGAGAAGGTGCTCAGGAAGCTTAATGGTCTGAGGGTGGATAAATCTCCAGGACCTGATGGAATGCACCTTCGGGTTCTGAAGGAAGTAGCTGGAGAGATTGTGGAGGGTTTAACAATGATCTTTCAAGAATTGATAGATTCTGGCATAACACTGGACGACTGGAAAATTGCAAATGTTACTCTGCTAAATGAGAAGGCTGAGAGGCAGCAGAAAGGAAGCTATAGACCTGTTAGCCTGACATCAGTGGTTAGGAATTTATCAGAATCAATTGTTAGGGATGAGATTATGGAATACCTGAAGGCACATGACAAGATAGACCAAAAGAAGCAAGGCTTTCTGAAAGAAAAATCCTGCCTGACTAATCTACTGCAATTTTTTGAGGAAATTACCAGCAGGGATTACCAAAGGAAATGCAGTAGATGTGGTGTACTTGGATTTTCAGAAGGTCTTTGACAAGGTGCCGCACAGAAGCTGCTTAGCAAGATAAGAGTCCATGAAATTACAGGGGAGCTACTAGTATGGGTGGAGCATTGGCTGTTCAGCAGAAACAGAGAGTGGGAATAAAGGAATCCTATTCTGGCTGGCTGCCAGTTACCAGTGGAGTTCCACAACGGTCATTGTCGGGACTGCTGCGTTTTACAATGTATGTCAATGATTTGGACTATGGGATTAATGGATTTGTGGCTAAATTTGCTGATGATACAAAGATACATGGAGGAGCGGGTAGTGTTAAGGAAACAGAGAGCCTAAAGAGAGACTTAGATTAGGAGAATAGGCAAACAAGCGGCAAAAGAAATACAATGTTGGAAAGTGTATGGTCATGCACTTTGGTGGAACAAATAAATGAGCAGACTATTAGATGGGGAGAGAACTCAAAATGCAGAGATGAAAAGGGACTTGGGTGACCTTGTGCGGGATACCCTAAAGGTTAACCTCCAGGTTGAGTTGGTGGTGAAGAAGGTGAATACAATGTTGACGTTCATTTCTGGAGGTATAGAATATAAGAGCAGGGATGTGATGTTGAGGCTCTATAAGGCACTCGTGAGACCACACTTGGAGTATTGTGTGCAGTTTTGGCTCCTTATTTTGGAAAGGATAAACTGACATTGGAGAGGGTTCAGAGAAGATTCATGAGAATGATTCCAGGAATGAAAGGGTTATTGTATGAGGAACGTCTGGCAGCTCTTGGGCTGTATTCCCTGGATTTCAGGAGAATAAGAGGGGATCTCATGGAAACATTCTGAATGCAAAAAGGCCTGAACAGATTAGATATGGCAAAGTTATTTCCCATGGTAGGGGAGTCTAGGACAAGAGGGCACAACTTCAGGATTGAAGGACATCCATTTAGAACAGAGAAGCTGAGAAATAACTTCAGACAGAGTGTGGTAAATCTGTGGAATTTGTTGCCACGAGCAGCTGTGGAGGCCAAGTCATTGGGTGCATTTAAGGCAGAGATAGATAGGTTTTTGATTAGCCAGGGCATCAAAGGGTATACGGTGAAAGCAGGGGAGTGGGGATGACTGGAAAAATTGAATCAGCCCATGATTGAATGATGGAGCAGACTTGATGGGCTGAATGGCCTACTTCTGCTCCTAAATCTTACGGTCTTATAGTTTTATTCTCCCTCTCAAAGTGTGTATAAGAGGCATTGAGCTCATCTGGGAGTGAAGCATGACAGCCAATCATGAAGTAAGCTTTTGCTTTATAGGGTCGACAAACCCTGCCAGAGTTGACGTGCATCCAATTCCACCTCCAACCTCAGCTTAAAATGTTCTTTTGCTCTCTGGTGGTTCCACTGGGTGGAAAACCCTTCCCACCCCCAACACAGACTAAAAGTTGCAGAACAGCAGGTAAACAGGCCATTCAGCCCCACTTGCCTATGCTGATGTATTTATTCCTTGTAAGCACACTACAGTCTTTTATAAGAGAGTCATGGACATAGAGGTACAGCACAGAAACAGGCCCGTCTGCTCAGCAGGTTTGTGCCAGCCGTTAACCACCCCATTTAGAAAGAGTCTTATGTTAATCCTACTTTTTTTTTATCCTCCCTGCATTCTCAGCAACTCTCCCGGGTTCTACTAGGAAGAGGGCAGAAATTTGATGCCATATTCATCACTTGCTTGGATGAATGCAGCTCCAACAACACTGTCACCTATTGGTTCCGCTTCCCGCTAAACATCGACGGCTCCTCGGTAGAGATCATTAAGAACACCAAATTTCTTGGTGTTCACCTGGTGGAGAATCTCACCTGGTCCCTCAACACCAGCTCCATAGCAAAGAAAGCCCAGCAGCGTCTCTACTTTCTACGAAGGCTGAGGAAAGTCCATCTCCCACCCCACATCATCATCACATTCTACAGAGGTTTGTATTGAGAGCATCCTGAGCAGCTGCATCACTGCCTAGTTCGGGAATCGCACCATCTCGCATTGCAAGACCCTGCAGCAGATAGTGAGATCAGCTGAGAAGATCATTGGGGTCTCTCTTCCCGCCATTACAGACATTTACACTGCACTCTGCATCCGCAAAGCAAACAGCAATAGGAAGGACCCCATGCACCCCTCATACAAACTCTTCTCCCTCCTGCCGTCTGGGAAAAGGCACCGAAGCATTTGGGCTCTCACGACCAGACGATGTAACAGTTTCTTCCCCCAAGCTATCAGACTCCTCAATACCCGAAGCCTGGACTGACACCTTACTGCCCTATTGTCCTGTTTAATAATTATTGTAATGCCTGCACTGTTTTGTGCACTTTATGCAGTCCAGTGTAGGTCTGTAGTCTAGTGTTCTTTTCTGTGTTTTTTTTTACGTAGTTCAGTCTAGTTTTTGTACTGTGTCATGTAACACCATGGTCCTGAAAAACATTGCCTCATTTTTACTATGCACTGTACCAGCAGTTCTGGTCGAAATGACAATAAAAGTGACTTGCCTTGACAAAGCACACACTGGACACAAAAGTATCTTCCTATTCCTTCTCCCTCATCTTCATTGGCTTAAACCACTCTGACGTGGAAATAGACCCTCCCTTCACGATCAGCGCACTGGCAGCAACTTTACCAAATGCGAAGCAGCCATCCAAGACAGAGGCAGCTCACTACCACTTCCTCAAGGGATGAAGAATAATTTCAGAGGTGAGCACACCTTGACAAAATGCACAAAATAGGTGTAAGATTGGGTCGATGAGGTATGATGTCAAACAGAAACTGGAGAGAGTGGGACGCAGAAATGTAAAAGTTTTGGCAGTCCTTTGAGACCAGTTGTAAAAAGAGTTAAGAAACAGGTCCTTCAGCCCAAGCCATACTGAACAAGATGACTATCTAAACTAGACCCATTTACTCATGTATGGCCCATGCCCCTCTAAGCCTTTCCAATCCATGTACGTGTATTTTAAATGCTGTCATTATATCTGCCTCTGGCAGCTCACTCCATAAACTGAATGCTCTCAACGTGAAGTTGCCCTTTTAAATCTTTCCACTCTCACCTTAAACCTAAAATCTCCAGTCCTTCATTCAACAACCCTGGGAAAAAGACCAAGGTGCATTCACCCTGTCTATACCCCTCATGATCTTATTCATCCCTACAATACCAGCCCCCAGTCTCTTTTCCAAGGAATAATGCTAACCTCACCCTGCGACAGGGTCTTGTTTATATTATTGAGATACAGGGTGGAATAACCTCTTCTGGTTCTTTGATCCACACCGCTCAGCAATCCTCCAGTTGGTCCTAACCTAATCATGGGGCAATTTACAATGAACAATTAACCTAGATCTTTGGACTGGGGGTGGAAACCGGAGCACCCAGAGGAAACGGTGAGAATGCTCAAGCTCCTTACAGGCAGCAGTGGGGATTGAACCTTGGTCGCCTGCATTGTAAAGCATTGTGCTAATCTCAGATTCTCCTCCCAACCCGCCCCCCCCCCCGCATCGGGGGCCCGTATATGAGGAGCGTGGGGCTGAAGTGATCCCGAACCTGAGCAGCAGCCCCTTCAGATACCCAACCAGGGGCTGCAATCTCTCACACTCCATATCAGCGTGGGACACTGACTCCTCCCGGACACAGAATGGACAGGTGAACGGGGTGTCGGTGAACCTGCTTAAAGACTTGATGTGTGGTACTGCCCGATGCAACATCTTCCACCCCGGGTCCCCAGTGTACAGGGGAAGGACCCTGCAGAAAGAGATTTCCACCGGGGACCTCCTCCGCTGTCGGATGGAAACACGAGTCTGGTCGGCAGACAAAGGCAGGGAAGTGAAAGGTGTGCGGGAGCAGCCCGGACAAGAAACGCTTTGGAGCGTCACGGAATGGCACAGTGGGCATCCCCGTGAGACAGCTTATGTTACGCGGGACTCTCTCCCGCGTGGTCTCCCAAGGCCTGGGTCCGACAGGCAATTCCAGCAGATCAGATGGTGATGCAGCCGGAACCCCTCCACCTCCTCAAGCCCCCTCGACACCCACTGTGATAGGATGGGGACCAGGCCCCTCACATGAAGAGCACCGTCCCCCACCGGCACAGGAGCACCCTGTCTGGATGAGACGAGACCCCTCACCTTCAACAGCTCTCGGTAACAGAGAGGCAGTTCCCTCAGATCAGCATGCTGGTGCTGTCCGCTGGGAGTCCCGTGTCCTCCTGCAGGTGGTGTCCCCGGCGGAGAAATTGTATTGCAAGCACATGCCATCACACAGGGTGGTCGCTATAAAGGTATCTCTGCAGGGTCCTGAGGTGGACAGCTGCCAGGTGGGTGCGCGCACACACCAATGACTGACAGCCCTCTGCCATTGGAAGACTTGGGACCATAGCAGAGACCCAATGCCTCATGTTGCCCCAGAAGTCCACCAACCCTCTTCTGGGTCCTGGAGACAAAGTGGGCGGGACTAAAGTGCTCAGCCAGTATCATATCTTTACAACGAAAGCTACTTATCAATGGGTTTCACATGGACTGGTGATCCAAGTTGTCCTATTCCATTGTGTCCAGTTTGTGGCAGACAACGTACAAATGTAACAATGGCTCCAACAAAAAGACACAACTACAAATCACAGCTATATGACAATTGGAATCTCAAAACAAACAGATAAAGCTTTTGAAAGTAAAGTCACAGTCGGTAAAAGGGTTCAGGAAGCAAGTTATTTAATAGTTTTAAGACCAGTTCACTGGAGAATATTTTAAAAACTGTGTAAAAACCTGGACAAAGAACAGACCAATCTCCTGTTACATACAGAAATCAGAAGTTAGCTGAAGAGTTCCCAACAGGGTGTTTGAGCTGAAAGGTGAATTGCAGGAGGACTCTCAAGATGAGGAATGGCTGCAGAAACTAGCCAACTTAACAGCTACTTTTCATGATATGAACCAGTTGAACAAGTCTCTGCAAGGTCCTGGGGAAAACATATTGACTTCAAGTGACAAGATTCTTGGATTTAAAAGGAGACTGAATCTTTGGATAAATTATGCTGCAAAGGGAAATCTTGAAATGTTTCCACTGCTGTTTGGGCTTGAGAGTGAGGGAGGATATTAGAAAGTCTGGAGTCTTATTGAAAACCACCTGGAAGAACTGCAGAACAAAATTGTGCAGTATATTTCCTCCCTTTCAACATGTGTGTGACTGGGTGAGGAACCCTTTCTCTGAATCTTCTGCTCAGCCTGAGAACTCGACTGTGAGAGAAGAGGAAGAACTTTTGGGAGCTGCACTCTGATCATGCTCTCAAGATGACATTTACTGACCTGCCCCTGGAAAAGCTCTGGGTTTCTGTGAAAGAACGGTATCCTGCCATTTATAGGAATGCAGTGAACATTTTGCTGCAGTTTTCAACTTCTTACATGTCTGAGCAAGCTTTTTCCTGTTTGACAAGCATCAAGAGCAAGGATAGAAATTGTCTCATTTCAGTTGAATCCATATGTGCTTATCTCAAATTCGATCCAGAATTGCCATATGAGTTTTTAAGATTTATGAAAGAGAAAGAAAGGATAATTTCAAGAAAGGTAAGCTAAGCTTAACTATCTTTTTTTTTCAAAAAAGTTTGGCTGGAAATTCATTCTGTACTCAAAAGAGCATTGACAATTATTTTTGGATTATTGTATCTACAACTTATTGATCATGCTAATGTCCTGTGTGCTGTAGATACAATAATTTTTTCGCAGGGGTTCCCCAAGCCCTGAAAATTATTTCAAGGGCTCCTCCAAGACAAGAAGGTTGTCCTATCCTGTCCATCACCTCCCTCTGGTGCCCCTCTTCCTTCCATTACTCCCATGATCCACTCTCCTCCCCTATTGGATTAGTTCATCTTCATCCTTCAGTTTTACTTCAGTTTTATCTTCAGTTTTACTTTTCCACCTACCAGCTTCTCACTTCAACCCCCTCCCGACCTCCTTGTTCTGGTTTCTCCCCTCTTCCTTTCCATTCCTGATGTAAGGCCTCAGCCCAGTACATTAACTGTTTATTCCCCTGCATAGCTGCTGCCTGACCTGCCAAGTTTCTCCAGCATTTTGAATATAGCATAAATCTCAAGAAATGGCCTCAATGTGCACATACACCATCACTAATCAGTTACTTTATTTCCCTGTTAGCAGTTGTTTCAGGTCCATGAGAACCAGTGTTACCAGGGTGATGGGCAGCTGGTGACTATACCATTACCAATAATGTCATTCAATTAATGAGTCCCAGTGTTACCAGGGTGATGGGCAGCAGGTGACTATACCATTACCAATAATGTCATTCGATTAATGAGTCCCAGTGTTACCAGGGTGATGGGCAGCAGATGACTATACTATTACCAATAATATTGTGCTATTAATAAGACCCAGTGTTACCATGGTGAAGGGCAGAAGATGACTATACCATTACCAATAGCTTTGTGCTATTGATGAGGCTCATTGTTACCAGAGTGATGGGCAGCGGATGACTATAGCTTTGGTCTTAATGACAATGTGTTATTGATATCCTGTTTTTATTGGCCTGAATGCAATGTAAGTGAGTAATGGGCACAGTACACCTAATAAAAAGCCCAGGGATCAAATCAAAATGGGTCATTACAGTATTAGCCAGGGAATTGCCTCATTAAAACATTCTGCTCTTGATAATACCATTTTTAAAAGCATTTTTGAATTAATTGTGACTTCTAGTTTGTGTGGAAAGTCTGCAGTTTTCTGTGAGTGAGCAAGAAGGAAGGAAACAACATGGTACTTGCATATCTTACAGTGTAATGGAGAAAATCCTACCCTATCAAGACATAACAACTACTTTAAGCTGCAAAAAGAAAAGTGCAGAAGTGAAATATGGAGATAAGGAGATGCATGGGTTCAAGGGCCTTGCAGAAATCTGTTGGCAGAAGGGAAGCAGCTGTTCTCAAAACATTGATTGTGGGTCTTCAAGCTCCTGTACCTCCTCCCCGGTGGTGGTAATGAGAAGAGGGCACTTCAAGGATGGTGAGGGTCCTTAGTGATGGATCTTTGAGGCACCGCCTCCTGAAGATGCCGTCAGTGGTGGGCAGTGCTGTGACAGTGAAGGAACTGGCTGAGTCTATAACATTCTTTAGCGATCGGAGATTCCAGTGATGCAACCAGGCGGGGTGCTCTCCACCCCACATCTGTAGAATATTGTAAGAACCCTTGTTCTCATATCCCACCTCTTCAGAAGTAGAATGAAGTGGAGCCACTATGAATGAATTCACAAAATGCCACAAGTCTTCCTGAACAACTGTACCAACATCAGAGAAACACTTGGGCTCCTGTACCTCCTTTCTGATGGTAATAGCAAGATGAGGACATGCAGTATGGATCAGATGGTGAGTGACTGTCCGTGTTCATACATGCATGTCGTATGAATCTTTTGAAATTACCTGATCAAGATGTATCAGGCCGCCACACATTGCCACAGGCCAGGCATCGACTTCAGATCAATTGCTGGCAAGGACTTGAGGAGTTCCCTCAACCATGATTTTCAAGTCATTACAAATGATCTCGGGCATTATTTAGCAGAGACGTGAATTGCTCATCCTTTTGTAAACAGAAACACATGACAAATGTGGAGGCGATGAGCGGAGATCAGGAGAGAGAAAAAGAGATCCAGGACTTTGGTCTTCAACTCCCAACCACAGCAGGGGCCCGGGATGCTAGTTAGTACAGGTTCCTCTCCAAGTCACACACTCCTCACTTGGTAACCTGGCTTAACTGATTCACAAAGCAAAGTCACACACAGGGATTCTGGAATCCTCCCTAAATCCCGGATTGTGTGGGTGCTGGATCGGCCTTTACAGGCCCACAGTTGACAATTGCTCCGGAGAACATCACACTCAATTCAAGTGATTGCACTACCAGTACTAAATTGACTTATCATTGTCACATGCTGTGGTGAGAAACTGGTCTTGCTTGCTGTTCGTACAGATCGAATCATGACTACAGTGCAGTGAGGTAGAACAAGGTAGAACAGTAGCTGAGTGCGGAATAAAGTGTTAGCGCACAGAGGAAGTACAGTGCAGGTCCACGGCGAGGTGCAACATCGTAACGACATCGTCGAATAGGTCCAGAGTCTATTTTATCGCACTAAGAAACACTCAAAAATCTTATGAGTGAAGCTGTCCCTCAGCCTGGTGGCATGTGCTTTCAGACGTTAGTATTGGAAGGGAGAACAAACAATGTCCAGGTGTACCTTCGATTATGTTAGTTGTTTTACTGAGGCTGCAAAAAGTGTAGGCTGAATCCGTCTATACAGAATAACATGACTGCACTCCCCCTCCCCCACCTTCGTTTACAGTCCAGATGAGGGTCTCGGCCAGAAACGTCAACTGTATATTCCCTTCCTTAGAAGGACATACTGAATTCCTCCAATATTTTCAGCATCTCCAGCGTCTCTTTTGTTTACAACTCGAATGTGAGAATTCAGCTGTGAGAAACTAACGAACCAAAATCTTTCAAGCAATTACTTCTATTGAATTATCATCGACAGATCCCAGATCAAGATAGAGCTCTGGTCTGGAGTCACAAGATCTCTGACAGATCCCAGATCAAGATAGAGCTCTGGTCTGGAGTCACAAGATCTCTGACAGATCCCAGATCAAGATAGAGCTCTGGTCTGGAGTCACAAGAGGTTCCAGATCTTAGAACCTGGAGCAGATAACAATCTGATGAAAGAGTTCAGTGGGTCAAGCAGCATCCATGGGAGGAAAGGTATTGTTTTCCTTCTCCCCCTGCAGCTGCTGCCTGGCCCACCCAGTTCCCAGTTCACACATCCGAGTTCACAACTGGTATGCAACATGTCAAGGGGGAAAATGATGCCTTAGCCGATTGCCTCTGCCGGCCAGCCGTTGAGGCCGTACACATAGGGGACAACTATGCTGGCATGGCAGCTGACCAAATAACTAACCCAGAGGTCCAGGCAGTTGGCTGACATCATGTTCTGGGAAGCTAAGGTTTCTCTCCTGTGCAATCGCTCAACCAGTCGCCCCCGCCCCATAGAGCCCGAAACCGGAGGCAGACTGTTGACTCCATACTTGGCATCTTGCATTCGGGCTGGAAGGCCTCACAGAAACGGATTACATTAAAGTTTGTTTGCAAGGTCTTAGAAAGGGCGTGTATGTTTGGACTGCAGTCTGTGTGGAGTGCCACCGGGCAAGAATTAACCCTCCTCTTCAGGTGCCATTGGCTCCTTTTGAGGTCCCTGAAGGCATGAAGATCAATTTCTCCTTTTGGTAAAAAATGTTCTCTCTCCTTTCCCTCTTCTTGTACTCCTCACTTTCGCCTGTTGCTTCTTCTCACCTGGCTATCACCTCTTCCCCCTTTCCTTTCTCCCATGGTCCGCTCTCCTGTCCTATCAGATTCCTCCCTCCCTCCCCAGCCCTTTATCTTCCCTGCCCACCTGGCTTCACCTATCATCTTCCAGCTATCCTCCTTCCCCTCCACCCCCCCACCTTTTCATTCTGGCACTCCCCACTTCCTTCCCAGCCCAAAACATCGACTGTTTATTCCTCTCCATAGATGCAACCCGACCTACTGACACCCTCCAGTATCTCGTGTGTGTTGCTCAAGAGAAAAAGTGGATCACTACCAACTGCTATGTTCACTTTAAAGCCCAGCTTTCCCTAAAATGGAAATCTTGGACTTTCTACCAATGCCCCCATCACCCACTCAGCATCCTTGAAATAAAGCATGAGGCCATTCAGCCCTTCAAGACTTTTCTATCACTCAATTAGACGGTGACTGAGTTCTTTATTGCTTTGATACACCTTGTTTGTACAGAAAACCAAACCGATGACTGACACAAGATCCAATTCTGCTTCTCAATTCACATCTTCATCCTTGAGGAACCTGACTGCTGCTTTGATAGATCTGCCAATCGCCAGTCCTCCTCTCCCCTCTGTGCTCCTTCCCCTGCATCTTCACAAGCACCATCGGTCTATTAAATATGAAAGGACGAGGCACAGGAGTAGCAGATTCGACCGACTTTGTAAATAATTCAGCACGCTCAGCCTCACACCTGCTCACGCAGTTTGAGTCATCAGTACTCTGCCTGTGACATTTCAGATTTAGACATTGCCCGGATTCTAAAATAAAATGCTTCACAATCCAACACAGTGCTCCACATCAGAAAAACGCAAAGAGCAGTAGTTCAGGTATAAAGAAAGCAAGATGACTCATTTTAAACTGCAGCAAGGACCCTGCTAAAATTAACCTCTTCATTAAAATGTATTTATTCCCTCTGATGTTCCCTGTGTCGCTTTCCTTCTTGCACTGGCTCAGCCAAGGTTATCACAGCACAGGCATCTCCCGGTGATGCTGCAGTAATTGTCTGTGAGTTATCTGATCCCTGTAATGATGTGACTACAGAAACTCGAGGCACCAAGCAGGGCAAGTTAACCATGTCCATCCTGGCCTGAAAGTCTAGAACAGCTTGAATTGTGTTCTAGGACTAGAACTGGAGAGGCACGGCAGTGTAGTAGTTAGCGCGATAATCAGGGTTCAGAGTTCAATTCCGAATGTAACGACTTAGCACATCCTCCCTGTGAAGGCACAAGCTTCCCCCCACATTCCAGAGATGTACCAGTGAGCAAGTTAATCCCATTAATAAATAATTTAGGGTTATGTGGGTGTGGGTTGCTGGGCAACGTGGGTTGTTGGGTTGGAAGGGCCTGTTCCACACTCTATCTCTAAATAAAATAACATAAAAACTATTTCCATCTCCCAGCTTCACCTGTAGTTAGAATTCATGCTGGTAGTTTTTAAATTTGACAGTTTCTATCTTCAACATTCTTTCAGCCAGTGAGTTTAAACCTGATTTAACTCTGGTATTTTGTTTTATTAATCTTCTAGAAAGCCATTCAGCCCATTGAGTCTATACTAGCTCACAGAAGAGTCCCACGGATACAACGGAGAAGGAAGCACATCAGCACCTCTACTTCGACAGCAAGCTAAGGAAAGCCAGCCTATCCCCCATTGCCCTTGTCATTTGTTTTATGGATTTAAAGATTATTTCTCTCATCTACTTTGAAATGTAGTGAAATGTGTTGTTGTGTCAATGACCAACATTGTACAAAATAACATGGCCACCACTCCCTAACCCTGACCTGTCTGTCTTTGGAGCGTGGCAGGAAACTGGAACACTCGGAGGGAAGCCACACGGTTGCAGGGAGAATGGACAAATTCCTTATGGACAGTGGCAGGATTTGAGCCCATATCTTAATGTAACGTTTTATGCTAACTGCCAACCTGCCGTGCTGGCCTGGGGTGCACTGTGAAGAAGTGCCCTATCTGCTTTGCTTGCCAACTAACTGCTCTGCCCAAAGACCACAAGCAAGTGCAGAGTTATGGACTCAGCTCAGCACATCATGGAAGCCACTCTGCCTGCACGTCCCACTGCCTTGGGAAAGCAAACGATATAATCAAAGATCACACCCACCTTCCATTCTCCCACAGACGATACAAAAGCTTGCAAAAATGTACCACCCGGCTCAAGGGCAGCTCCTACCTCATTGTATTAAAACACTTGAATGGGCCTTGTACTTTAGAGATGAACATTTGACCTCATAATCTACCCCATCATGGCCCATCTTCCTGCAGGGCACTTTCACTGTGACTGGAACACTCATTTTGGCCTTCTGTTTCCGCTTTTTCCTTGTAATACCTCAATGTAGTTACGTATGCCTTGAAGTGACCCGTATGGATAGTTTGCAGAACTTCTCTCCGTTTTTATGGTATCTCAGTACATGTGATAATAATAAATCAATTCCGGTTCCAATTCCAAATCCGTCCCATTCCCCCATGTACATCCTCTCTATTCTCTCTTCCAGCTGCCTCTACCATACGACGACCACACTTAGGCCAGTCAGTGGAGTCAATTAACCTACCAGCCCACACATATTTGCGACGTGGGCTGAAACCCACACAATCACAAGGAGAATGTGCAAAGCCCACATAGACAGCCGGAAGTGTGAGGTATCAGTGCACCACTCCGCTGTCCAAAATTACACATCTGTTTAACTTGCCTGCCTCCCTTGTTGGGATTTGAACTCAGATCAGGTTTAATCATCATTCAAACCATACATAGATACCACGGAACGAGACAGCGTTGCTCTGGGGCCAAGGTGCAAGACTTTCAAAATAGACAATAGACAATAGGTGCAGAAGTAGACCATTCGGCCCCTCGAGTCTGCACCGCCATTCTGAGATCATAGCTGATCATTCACTATCAATACCCAGTCCCTGCCTTGTCCCCATATCCCTTGATTCCCCTATCCATCAGATATCTATCTAGCTCCTTCTTGAAAGCATCCAGAGAATTGGCCTCCACCGTCTTCCGAGGCAGTGCATTCCACACCTCCACAACTCTCTGGGAGAAGAAGCTCTTCCTCAACTCTGTTTTAAATAACTGACCTCTTATTCTCAATCCATGCCCTCTGTTACTGGACTCTCCCAACATCTGGAACATATTTCCTGCCTCAATCCTAACAAATCCTTTAATTATCTTAAACGTTTCAATCAGATCCCCTCTCAATCTCCTCAATTCCAGCGTGTACAAGCCCAATCTCTCCAATCTCTCTGCGTAAGACAGCCCTGCCATCCCAGGAATCAACCTAGTGAATCTACGCTGCACTTCCTTAATTGCCAGAATGTCCTTCCTTAAACCTGGAGACCAAAACTGTACACAATATTCCAGGTGTGGTCTCACCAGGGCCCTGTACAAATGTAAAAGGACATCCTTGCTCTTGTACTCAATTCCCCTTGTAATAAAGGCCAACATTCCATTTGCCCTCTTCACTGCCTGTTGCACTTGCTCATTCACCTTCAGTGACTGATGAACTAGGACTCCTAGGTCTCTTTGCATTTCTCCCTTACCTAACTCTACACCATTCAGACAATACTCTGCCCTCTTGTTCCGGCTTCCAAAGTGGATAACTTCACATTTATTCACATTGAATGACATCTGCCAAGTATCTGCCCACTCACTCAGCCTATCCAAGTCTCCCTGTATTCTCCTAACGTCCTCTTCGCATGTCACACTGCCACCCAGTTTAGTATCGTCAGCAAACTTGCTGATATAGTTTTCAATGCCCTCAACTAAATCGTTGACATAAATCGTAAAGAGCTGTGGTCCCAATACAGAGCCCTGTGGTACCCCACTAGTCAGTCCGAGAAACACCCATTCACTGCTACCCTTTGCTTTCTATCTGCCAACCAGTTTTCTATCCATGTTGAAACCCTGCACCCAATGCCATGAGCTCTGATTTTACTCACCAGTCTCCTATGTGGCACCTTATCGAATGCCTTCTGAAAATCTAGGTACACAACATCTACTGGCTTACCCTCGTCTAACATCCTTGTTACACCCTCAAAAAACTCCAACAGATTAGTCAAGCATGATTTGCCCTTGGTAAATCCATGCTGGCTCGGCCTAATCCTATTACTGCCATCAAGATGTGCCACTATTTCGTCCTTAATAATGGACTCAAGCATCTTCCCCACGACTGACGTTAGGCTAGTTCTCCGTTTTCTCCTTCCCTCCCTTCTTGAAAAGTGGGATAACATTAGCCACTCTCCAATCTTCAGGAACTGATCCTGAATCTAAGGAACATTGGAAAATGATTACCAATGCATCCGCAATTTCCTGAGCCACCTCTTTTAGAACCCTCGGATGCAGACCATCTGGACCCGGGGATTTATTAGCCTTCAGTCCTACCAGTCTACTCATCACAGTTTCTTTCCTAATGTCAATCTGTCTCAATTCCTCTGATATCTTATGACCCTGGCCCATCCATACATCTGGGAGATTGCTTGTGTCCTCCCTGGTGAAGACAGATCTAAAGTATGCATTAAATTCTGTTGCCATTTCCCTGTTTCCCATAACAATTTCTCCCAATTCATTCTTCAAGGGGCCAACATTGTTCTTAACTATCTTCTTTCTCTTCACATAGCTAAAAAAGCTTTTGCTATCCCCTTTTATATTCCTGGCTAGACTGAGCTCATACCTGATTTTTTTCTCTCCGTATTGCAAGCAAACATTGAAAAATAGCGAGTGATGTAATTCAAAATATTGACCAAGAAGCACTTTCACTTGAAAAAAGACATATAGTCTAAAACCCAGAGCAACAGTGTCCGGCAGTCGATGGTACAGTCACGGACTGTGGCAGTGTACGGACACACACGATCCAGCATGTCATTCCACCGCTTGAACACGGGAGGGCAGCACTGATAGTGGAAGCCAGGCCCTAATCAAGCAGGGACACCATGCTGTAATGCTTCTGTGCCCTCTCTTCCGGCCTGCAGCAGCGGTCTAGCCCGAGCCTTCAGGCTTAGTCCTCACTGTAGCCAAGGGTACAAAGTTCCCACGTCGTCTGTTTCCTCCCTACGTCCCGAGGCCTGTGGCAACTCACTGTCCAACAGAGTCTTGTGATCGCAAGTGAGATATCCTAGACAATCTCCCACGGTTGTACTGAGCAAATTCCAATGTTTCCGAGTAGCGGGCAGCAGTACGGTCTGTTCCCAGATCGGCTCCTTCCAACCCACACCGGCTCCTCAGACACACTGGATAACTCATCCCACAGCGTCATCCAATACGCCGAGAGCTGACCGCCTCCACGTCCAACATCCTGGGCGGCCTTTTCGACACCCTGCCTGGCTCCTACTCCAGCATCCTGGCTGGCTGTTGCCGACACCAGTCCAGCTACTCTGAGCAACAGGCAGCTTTATGACAGAGTAGCCCAGCAGTACCCAAAGTAAGAACAAAGAACATAGAACATGGAAATCTAGAAATCTACAGCTCATTACAGGCCCTTTGGCCCACAAGATTGTACCGACCATGTAACCTACTCTAGAAACTGCCCAAAGTTTCTCTACCACATAGCCCTCTATTTTTCTACACTCCCAAGTACCTATCTAAGAGGCTCTTAGAAGACCCTATTGTATCCGCCTCCTCCACTGTTGCTGGCAGTGCATTCCATACACCCACCACTCTCTGTGTGAAAAATGTACCTCTGACATCCCCTCTGTACCTACTTCCAGGCACCTCAAAACTATGCCCCCTCAGCCCTGAGAAAAAGCCTCTGACTATCCACACAATCAATGCCTCTCATCATTTTATTCACCTCTATCAGGTCAGCTCTTATCCTCTGTCACCCCAAGGAGAAAAGGCCAAGTTCGCTCAAGCTATTCTCATAAGGCATGCTCCCCAATCCAGGCAACATCCTTGTAAATCTCCTCTGCACCCTTTCTATAGTTTCCACATCCTTCCTGTAGTGAGGTGACCAGAACTGAGCACAGTACTTGGTGGGGTCTAACTAAGGTATTATATATTGTAGCTTTAATATTACCTGATGGCTCTTAAACTCAATCCACGGTTGATGAAGGCCATCACACCGTAAACCTTCTTAACAACACTGTCAACCTGCACAGCAGCTTTGAGCATCCTATGGACTCAGACCCCAAGATTCCTCTGATCTTCCACACTGCCAAGAGTCTTACCATTAATACTATATTCTGTTTGACCTACTGAAATGAAGCACTTCACGCTTATCTAGGTTGAAGTACAACTGCCACTTCTCAGCCCAGTTCTGCATCCTATCGATGTCCTGCTGTAACTTCTGACATCCCTCCACACTATCCACATCACCTCCAACCTTTGTGTCATCAGCAAACTTACTAACCCATCCTCCTAGTTCTTCATCCAGGTCATTTATAAAAATCACAAAGAGATGGGGTTCCAGAACAGATCCCTGCGGAACACCACTGGTCACCATCCTCCATGCAGAATACAAACCATCTACACCACCTTCTGCTCTTCTGTGGGCAAACCAATTCTGGAGCTACAAAGCAAGTTCTCCTGGGATCCCATGCCTCAGTATCTTCTGAATGAGCCTCGTGGGGGAACCTTATCAAATGCCTTACTGAAATCCATACACACTGCATCCTCTGCTCTACAAATTCTTGGAGTGGAATTGTCTTTGGATCATAAAAAACTAATTTTACAAAGAATAAATCATTTTTCGTTGGTCCCTGAGCAGCCGCTGCATTAGCATGTACCGCCATCTTACCGGAAGTAATCAAGCCTCGGGATCAGTGATTTAGAAGTTTAACTGTCAGCTGAGTATTCAAACCATTACGCTATCAAATGCTCTGAATCACCTCCAAACTTTTCAGCAATTATCTTATATTTATTCCTGATGGTTGAACACCTCTCCTCCAAAGGAAATTCCTCTATTTGGGTAGTTCCTCAGGCTTGTAGGTAATGTGCTTGATTGGATTGGGGGAGGGAGCAGAATTATTATTTTTCTTGTAGTTTAACTTCCCTAGGCTTGCTTGTTTGACAAGGCCACTGTGGGTTCTACAGGCTCCACATGCATGAGGTGACTGGCTGGACCATCTGGTGGGGAATTTGGACAGTAGCTACTCAGATTCCTTCGTCAGTCTGATCCGTCAAAAGCCGGGGCTGATGATGTCACTTTTTTCCCCAGGATGCATTATGTACATCCTTAAGTATTTGCTCTGGTAACCCCTTGCAATGGCAGATATTCCACAGACCAAATCCTGGAGGAACTCCAGCAGTTCAGGCAGCATCTATGAAGAGGATGCGATATGTACTGATCTGATCTGTACAAACAGTTTCCAAGTCAAGGCTTCCACTGTACCTCAGCCTATGTGACAGTAAAAGACCAGATTCAATTCCAATTCCGTGAGCTTTGTTCATGGTTTGAGATTAACTATTTGCTTAAACAGCCAAAGGTTAGATTCGAAACTGATGATGTTGAATTTCATCAGCGGTGACTGGCTCAGCTGACAGCAGGGAGTCGCACTGTTGCAGGGCCAAGCCCGTCAACCTGAGCAGGGCACTTCTCCATATCCCCCTTCTCCTAGACTGGGGCAGCCGAGACCACCAAGATATGGAACGTGATCCATTCTTTTCATATACAAGCTCAAGCTTATTGTTATTCAACCACACACACGTACACGGCTAAACAAAACATCATTCCTCTTGGGCCAAGGTGCAAAATACAGCACATATAGTCACACACAACACCTATCATTACGATCCAGCACGTAGTGTCACAAATAATATCAGCACAAGTCCCTGAGTGGCATGGCCTGAAGATTGACAGAGATTTATCATTAAGAAGGACAGTATAATGTTACAGGCATCATTATAATAAGACAAGCAATGGTATAAATATTTGAAATACTTTCCTGGGTCTTGAGGATATTTATTACTGGAGAATATATTTTTCAGCAAATAGGTTGCTGGAGGATGTTAGTTTTATGGGCATTGAGCACAAAATCCTGTTGTACGCTGCGGGGTACAATAGTCGCTTGCATAAAACCATCAGCACCAGCAACCCAGGTTCGGTAAGGAGTTTGTACGTTCTCCCCGTGATTGTGTGGGTTTCCTTTGGGTGGTCCGGTTTTCTCCCACAGTTAGAAGGTTAATTAATCAGATGGTGATAATTGGATCGCTTCGGCTCATTGGCTGGAAAGGCCCGTTACTGTGCTAGATCGCTAAATAATTAAAGTAATGTTATAGAGTCACAGAGACGTACATCATTGAAACTGATCTTTCAGCCTAAGTCATCTATGCCCACCAAATTGTTAACATCAGCTCACCCCACGTCCACGTTTGGGACAAATCCCTCTGAACCTTTCCTTTACATGTTCAGCACGTCCCTAAGTATCTTTTAAACACTGTAATCGTTTAAGGCAGAATAACAACATTTAAAGCAACACACAAAATGCTGGAGGAGCCCCAGGCAGCTTCCATGGAAGGGAATAAAAAGTCAGCATTTCAGGCCGAGACCCTTCATCAGAACTGGGGCGTCTCTGGCTGAAATGTTGACTGCTTCTTCCCTATTTTACTGTCTGACCTGCTGAGTTCCTCCAGCATTTTGTGTGTGTTACTCTGACCACAGACACTGTCTGACCTGCTGAGTTCCTCCAGCATTTTGTGTGTGTTACTCTGACCATCGACACTGTCTGACCTGCTGAGTTCCTCCAGCATTTTGTGTGTGTTACTCTGACCATCGACACTGTCTGACCTGCTGAGTTCCTCCAACATTTTGTGTGTGTTACTCTGACCATTGACACTGTCTGACCTGCTGAGTTCCTCCAGCATTTTGTGTGTGTTACTCTGACCATCGACACTGTCTGACCTGCTGAGTTCCTCCAACATTTTGTGTGTGTTACTCTGACCATTGACACTGTCTGACCTGCTGAGTTCCTCCAGCATTTTGTGTGTGTTACTCTGACCATTGACACTGTCTGACCTGCTGAGTTCCTCCAACATTTTGTGTGTGTTACTCTGACCATTGACACTGTCTGACCTGCTGAGTTCCTCCAGCATTTTGTGTGTGTTACTCTGACCATAGACACTGCCTGACCTGCTGAGCTCCTCCAGCATTTTGTGTGTGTTACTCTGACCATTGACACTGTCTGACTGGCTGAGTTCCTCCAGCATTTTGTGTGTGTTACTCTGACCATCGACACTGTCTGACCTGCTGAGCTCCTCCAGCATTTTGTGTGTGTTACTCTGACCACAGACACTGTCTGACCTGCTGAGCTCCTCCAGCATTTTGTGTGTGTTACTCTGACCATCGACACTGTCTGACCTGCTGAGTTCCAGCAGGATTTCCAGCATCTCTTGCGTTCACGGAATCGGACAGGTCCATGGACAGGGAAGGCTACGAGGGATATGGTCCAAGCACACATAGGAATAGCTTCATTGGGAATCCTGGTCAGCCTGGTTTCTGAAGGAATGGTCTTGTTGAACTCAGGCTGAGTGCAGATCACGTCACAAACCAGCTACACACACACATGCACACACACACACACTCTGACGTTCTTTATTTGTCTCCCAACCACAGGTCAGTTCAGTTGAACTTGTGCCACAGGAGAGTGAAAGCATTCAGAGTTGTGAAGCACAGGAAATGATGGGGAAATGAACAAAAGCCTTAAAAGATGGAATGTACTCTCGCTGTCTTTGTTCAATCTCGTCCTCTGACAGCAAAACAGCGGGGTCTTTGATGCATTGGGTGAAAGAGGTCTGATTGCTTTTCAATTTCTCTTTGTTCGTGTTTTGCTGATCTCAACCTTCACACTCACAGCTGGAGTTCAGTGCATTGCTTCAAGCCTTAGCACAGCCAGCAGAGGAAAGCATTCAGACCACGTGGAAATTACCAATTCTAAAATCACCTTTTTTTAAAAAAATACTTATTCACTTTTCAGGGTGAGAAAAGGTTGGAATTCACTGCCCATTGGTAATTGTGCTTGACATGTTATAGAGAAACATATAACAATTACAGCACGGAAACAGGCCATCTCGGCCCTTCTAGTCCGTGCCGAACGCTTACTCGCACCTGATCCCAGTGGCCCACACTCAGCCCATAACCCTCCATTCTTTTCCTGTCCATATACCTATCCAATTTTACTTTAAATGACAATACTGAACCTGCCTCTACCTTTTCTACTGGAAGTTCGTTCCACACAGCTACCACTCTCTGAGTAAAGAAATTCCCCCTCGTGTTACCCTTAAACTTTTACCCCCTAACTCTCAACTCATGTCCTCTTGTTTGAATCTCCCCTACTCTCAATGGAAAAAGCCTATCCATGTCAACTCTATCTATCCCCCTCATAATTTTAAATATCTCTATCAAGTCCCCCCTCAACCTTCTGCGCTCCAAAGAATAAAGACCTAACTTGTTCAACCTTTCCCTGTAACTTAGGTGCTGAAACCCAGGTAACATTCTAGTAAATCTCCTCTGTACTCTCTCTTTCGTTGACAACTTTCCTATAATTCGGTGACCAGAACTGTACACAATACTCCAAATTCGGCCTCACCAATGCCTTGTACAATTTCAACATTACATCCCAACTCCTACACTCCATGCTCTGATTTATAAAGGCCAGCATACCTAAAGCTTTCATACAGTAGATGAAACAGGCAACACACATACACATTGCTGGAGGAACTCAGCTGGCCAGGCAGCACCCATGGAAAAGAGAAAACTGTCGATGTTTCGAGTCAGATCCTCCCATCGGGAAGGATGAGAGGAAGTCAGAGCAAGGAGGGGGAGAGGAGGAATTACAAGGTGGCAGATGATCGGTGAAACCGGGAGAGGGGGATGAGTAAAGAGCTGGGAAGTTTTTTTTTGGTGAAAGAAATACATAGCTGGAGAAGGAGGAGTCTAATAGAGAGGACAGAAGGCCATGGGAAAAAGAAAAGTGGGGAGGAGCACCAGAGGGAGGTGCTGGGCAGTTAAGGAGATAAGGTGAGCGAGGGAAATGGGAATGGGGAATGGTGAAGGTGAGCAGGGGGAGGGTGGGGAGGCCATTTCTGAAAGTTCAAGAAGTAGATGTTCATGCCATCAGGTTGGAGGCTACCCAAATGGAATATAAGGTGTTGCCCCTCCAACCAGAGTGCGGCCTCATCGCGGCAGTATCGGAATGGGACTGGGAGGCTGAATTGAAATGGATGGTTACTGGGATCCTGCTTTTCGTGGCAGGTGCTCGGTGAATTGGTCTCCCAATCTACGTCGGGTGTCACCGAGATACGGGAGGCCACACCGCGAGCGGGGAATACAGTAGATGACCCCAACAGACTCACTGGTGAAGCGTTGCCTCACTTGGAAGGACACTTTGGGGCCCTGAATGGTGGTGAGGGAGGGAGGTGTAGGGGCAGCAGTGGCACTTGTTCCACTTGCAAGGATAAGTTCCAGGACGAAGGTCAGTGAGGAGGGATGAGTGGAGAAGGGAGTCTCGCACAGGATGCACTCTCTGCGGGAAGAGGGAAGTGGGAAGGATGGAAAGATGCTCTTGGTGGTTTGACCCCATTGGAAGTTATAGAGAATTATGCTGGACACTGAGGCTAGGGGAGAGGTAGGTGAGGACAGGAGGAACCCTATCCCTGGTGTGGCGTGAGGAGGATGGGCACGAAGAGGAAGAGATGTGGATGTGGGTGGCATTGATGGCGCAGGAAGGGCAGGCCTTTACTATGTAAAATGAGGACTTTTTCTCAGGTGGGATAGGACAGAAGACCATGGAAGATAGGGAGTGAGGAGGAGCACCAGAGGGAGGTAATTGGCAGGAAAGAAGGTAAAGTGAGAGAGGGAAACGGAAATGGTGAATGGTGAAGAGGTGGGAGGGGTGGGGGAGAAGGGTGCACTTACCAGGTTTTATTTCTGATAGGAGAGGACAGAAGACCATTTTTTCTTCTTCAGCTTTATCTCTTTCACTCCATCAGCTCTTTACTTCACCCCCTCCACCTCTGCTGATTTCACCCATCACCTACTACCTCGTACATTTTCCTGCCCTCCCCCTTCTTACTCTGACTTACTGTCTTCCTGTCCAGTCCTGGTGAAATGTCACGCCTGGAATGTCGACTGTTTACTCTTTTCCATAGATGCTGCCCGACCTGCTGGGCATTTTGTGTATGTTGCTTTGGATTTCCAGCATCTGCAGATCTTCTGATGTAAAGAAACAAAATAAGGTCATTTGATCCATCTAGTCTTCTCTGCCATTTTCACATGGCTGATTTATTATCCCTCTCAACTCTGTTCTCTTGCTTTCTCCCCATAAGCTTTGACACCCTTACTAAAAAACCTATCAACTTCCACTTTAAATATACCAATGACTTGGACTCCACAGCATCTGTGGCAATGAATTCTATAGAGTTACCACCTGCTGGCTAAAGAAATTCCTCCTTATCTCTTCTAAAGGGACATCCTTCTATTCTGAGGAGTGCCCTCTTGTCCTGGACTCCCTCATACATCCTCTCCACATCCACTCTACCTAGACCTTTCAAAGTGCAATACATTTCGATGAGAGACATCAACACTGTTCTTCTGAACTCTGCGACTACAGGCCCAGAACTCTTGAAAGCTCCTCATACGTTAACCCTGTCATTCCCAAGATCCTTTTCATAATACTGTATAGAGAGACAGTGTCCTCTATGAGGACAATGCCGGGCAAGGTTGTGTTCCTGTCTGTGTGAGTAACTTCTGACCATCCACTGACTTGTGATACCTGGATGGACTTTTATTACACTAGTAGGGCAGCCATTTAATTGAGACACCAAGAACGAGTGGACAATTTCAAATTAAAAGAAGTTATTAGTACCATTGCACTTGTTGCAGGTGCTAACACCAGTAATGAATCAAACTATTGAATGGGGACCATTTTGGTTGGCAAGGTAGCATGATGGTTAGCGTGACACGATTATAGTGCCAACAAGCTGGGTTCAATTCCACCATTGGTAAGGTGTTTGAATGCTCTCCCTTGACCATGTGGATTTCCTTGGGTCTGGACTAGTAGGTTAATTGGTCTGTGTTGCCCTTAAGGCATTTATTTAACTTTATTAGATTTCCACTTTAAGTAAGTTGTTTGTCACTATTTCTAGTTAAAGTTAAAGGTTGATAACTACGTTACAGTTTAACAAAGGTAAAATTCATTGTCTATGCTACATGTGATGATGTCACCCCCAGTTTCGCCACGTCTTGTGGGTAAGTTGTTGTTCAGAGAAAGAAGTTGGCGCATTGGCACATGCAGCGCCAATGCAAAAATCTCCATTCCTACCCACAAAGAAACATCACCGAAGCAATACCGTAAGTTCATATGACAGCTGATACGTTGAAGTAAAAATATTAACACTGATTCTGTTAAAAGAAATGATGGTTGATGAGGTTTATTGTGCCATTGAAAGCGTTGCTGGAGGGATTGTATTGGAGTCTACCCAAAACTGTTCATGGGTCTAGCAGATTCTGCCTGTATGTTGTACTTTAATGAGTCTTTAATGTAATACAGTTTGTTATAGTTTCATTTTTACAAATATTTATGATGCAAATGTGGTGTCAAGAAGGAAACAGACACTAAATATTTTACATTATTTTATCAACAGTTTTCACCATACGATATTAATGTGGAAGAGTGAACAGTAAACGGTTAATCTTACTGCGACTCTGTCTTCATTGGCTCCGGTTTAACTTGGTGTTTAGTCAGAGATTCAACACACTGCACGAGAACACTACATGGTCACATGGGTGTAATTGGGCAGTGAGGGTTCCTTGGGCCAGAAGGGCCTGTTATTGTACCGTATCTCTAGATCTATAAGATGGAAGGTTGACCTCTCAACTTGGCCGGTGTTATGACCTTGCACCTTATTGTCTGCCTGCTTTGCACCCTCCCTATAATCATCACAGGGTATTCTGTATTCTGTTATTGTTAGTAGACTTATAACTCAGAGAGCTCGGATAATAACCAAAAGTCACGAGTTCAGTCATGCTGGTTGGTAATTAGAGCTTATTTTACTGAATTAAATGTTGTTTAGAATAATAGTGATAATAACACCACTGGACTGTTACAAGAAGCAATCTAGTCTATTAATGCTGCTCAGGGAGGTGAACCTGTCCTCACACAGCCATGTAATGCAGCCATGATATGAGACCGCAGACCCAGAGGAGTCTCATTGTCCCTTCCTCTCTCTGAAAACTCCACTCATTCCAAGAGCAAGTAGAAATACAGACAAATAGTAATAGAAACAAAGAACAGAACTACAGGTTACTGGAAGGGGTACAGTGCACACATTCCTATTTACATCGATAGGTCTGAGAGCAAGAGGTATGACAGCTTGCTTCACCTATGGCCCCATCAGGTAGACAGCCTGGCCACAAAAGAGCACCAGTGCCTCTGCTTCCTCAGGAGACTAAAACAACTTATCATGTCCCTGTCAACCCTCACCGATGCACTACCCAAACCATTCTGGCAGGATGCATCACAGCTTGGTACGACAAGTGTTCCGGGAGAGCCCACAAGCAACTGCAGAGAGTTGTGGATATAGTCAGCACATCACAGAAAGCACCTCCCCCCCTCGCTGAACTTTATGCTGCCTCAGTAAAGCCACTAACATTATCAAAGGCAGCTCCCACCCTCTCCCATTGGGCAGAAAATAGAAAAGCGTGAAAGCACATCCCAGCAGGCTCAAGGACAGACAGTGTAAACTTTAGAATAGTCCCCTAGTACAGTAAAATGGACTCAACCTCACAATCTCCCTTTGTTGTACCTTATTATCTACCTGCATTGCACTTCCTCTATAACCATGTCAGGACACTGAAGCAGGGTCCCAATCACAGACTGAGTACTGCACGCACAGTGATATTTACTGAGTAGCAAATCCAGAGGGGCAACAAGTCAGCATCAAGATTCAGGCAGAGATCAAGAATTCCAGAGAAATCAAAAAACCAGAACCAGGAAACAGGCAGCATCAATATTCAGACAGAGCAAACACGAGGAAATCTGCAGATGCTGGAAATTCAAACAACAACACACACACACGATATGCTGGTGGAACACAGCAGGTCAGGCAGCATCTATAGGAAGAAGCGCTGTCGACGTTTCGGGCCGAGACCCTTCGTCAGGACTAACCGAAAGGAAAGATAGTGAGAGATTTGAAAGTAGTGGGGGGGAGGGGGAAATGCAAAATGATAGGAGAAGACCGGAGGGGGTGGGGTGGAAAGGTGATTGGTGAAAGTGATACAGAGCTGGAGAAGGGAAAGGATCATGGGATGGGAGGCCTCGGGAGAAAGAAAGGGGGTGGGGGGAAGCACCAGAGGGAGATGGAGAACAGGAAAACAACTAAATATGTCAGGCATGGGGTTGGAAGGGGAGGAGGGGCATTAACGGAAGTTAGAGAAATCAATGTTCATACCATCAGGTTGGAGGCTACCCAGCCGGTATATAAGGTGTTGTTCCTCCAACCTGAGTTTGGATTCATTTTGACAGTTGAGAAGGGCATGGATAGACATATCAGAATGGGAATGGGATGTGGAATTAAAATGTGTGGCCACTGGGAGACCCTGCTTTCTCTGGCGGGCCGAGCGTAGGTGTTCAGCGAAATGGTCTCCCAGTCTGCGTCGGGTCTCACCAATATATAAAAGGCCACACCGGGAGCACCGGACGCAGTATACCACACCAGCCGACTCACAGGTGAAGTGTCGCCTCACCTGGAAGGACTGTCTGGGGCCCAGAATGGTGGTGAGGGAGGAAGTGTAAGGGCAGGTGTAGCACTTGCTCCGCTTACAAGGATAAGTGCCAGGAGGGAGATCGGTGGGAAGGGATGGGGGGGAACGAGTGGACAGGGGAGTCATGTAGGGAGTGATCCCTGCGGAAAGCAGAAAGAGTGGGGGAGGGAAAGATGTGCTTGGTAGTGGGATCCCGTTGGAGGTGGTGGAAGTTACGGAGAATTATATGTTGGACCTGGAGGCTGGTGGGGTGGTAGGTAAGGACAAGGGGAACCCTATCCCGAGTGGGGTGGCGGGTGGATGGGGTGAGGGCAGATGTGCGGGAAATGGGAGAGATGCGTTTGAGAGCAGAGTTGATGGTGGAAGAAGGGAAGCCCCTTCGTTTAAAAGAGGAAGACACCTTCTTCGTCCTGGAATGAAAAGCCTCATCCTGAGAGCAGATGCAGCAGAGACGGAGGAATTGTGAGGAGGGGATAGCCTTTTTGCTAGAGACAGGGTGGGACAGACAGTTAGAGACAGGTAGCTGTGAGAGTCTGTAGGCTTTTAGTAGATATCAGTAGATAAGCCGTCTCCAGAGATGGAGACAGAAAGATCAAGGAAAGGGAGGGAGGTGTCGGAAATGGACCAGGCAAATTTGAGGGCAGGGTGAAAGTTGGAGGCAACTTCAGACAGATAGGGTACAGATACAAAATGCTGGAAAAGCTTAGGAAAATTCACTGGCACAATCTGGCAACAAACAGGTGAAAACACAGGACTGAAATACACTGAGCAATAAACAGAGAGGCAGATGATAGGTGGAGCACAATGAGACAGAGGTGGCAGCAAAACAGGTAATACTGAGAATCAGGTGAGAGATGGAGTACTCAGTGATACAGGGGCCGGAGTAGAGCAGGAGCAGGGACAGGAGCACACGGCAACACAAAACCACAGACTGACAGCCGGGGGAAAGACTCAAAAAGACAGAGTTCAACTGGAGGTACTGACAATCCATAACTATTTACATATTACATGTATCACTTTGTAATTAGTGAGACATCAGTACCACTGCTGATGTGCTGAGATTATCTGTATGGATGGCATGTAAAGAAAAGATTTTCACTCTACCTTTCTGCATGTGTCAACAATGATGAATGCATTTTTAATCCATCCATATGTTCTGAAAGAATAAAGATAAAACTCAGCTTTTGAATGTGTTTTAGGTGGTAAATAGTGTAAATGGTGACATCAGTATCTCCATCCAGAATGGAAATGATTGTGTAATCCTCAGTCAGGACAGTGAGGGTGGAGATATGATTGAACACTGAAGTTATATATGCTACTTGTTTCCCTCTTGCTTCTCCCTCTGGAGAAATTCACCCAGTTGCCCTAGTTTCAATTTCTACCTCAGTTCTTGTCACCTCATTATAGAAAGCTTGTGAAAGCTTTAGAGAGGGTACTGAGGAGATTTACCAGGATGCTGTCCGAACTAGAGAGCATGTCTTATGTGGAGAGGCTGAACAAGCTAGAGTTTTTTTCTTTGCAATAAAGGAAGTTGGAGACAGAGTTAAGATGGCGCTAAACAGCGACTCCTTTGCTTGCATCTTCAGAAACAGTATCTCCAACTTTAATATCTTTATTTTCCCCTTTCAGGGTTCTTTTGAAGAAACTGACCTGGAGTTACATGCTGACTTCGGTTCTTTGTGTGAATGGGACCCACTCTTGGGGTTTCATGACCAGCCATTGTTGTCCGGCACGCCAAGGGTTCGGCCTGAGAGGCGGCCTAGTGTTTGAAAGCCTGAGATCTCGGGGCTCTGGAGTCGGGTGGATCCAGGCTCGGTGTCACGGCAGGAGACTCGTGTCATCGAGGAGGTCAGAAAATCTTTCGCTGTGGGCCCAAAGACCCGAAATCTTTGCGATCGTCAGGCACAGAGCTCGTAATAAATGATAAAACAGACTTTTTAACATCGTAAACCAGCGGGTTGTTGTTATGTCTCCCTCTGGCTGTAAAAATGGGGGACAGCTCCCTCTCCCTTGCCAGGGAGAGAGAGAACCTGTGGGTTGCCGAATGCCGGATGAAATGCGATAGTCTTTGGGGTAACTGCAAGGTCTGTGTCTTTGCTATTGCCTAGCTCACGCTTGCGCTCGGTAGCGGGTGTGTTTTCTTTGTGCGGGAGGGGGGACTTTGGGGGTTCTCACATTTAACTGTCGTTCATTCTTTGGGGCACTTCTCTGTTTTCGTGGATGTTTTGCAAAGAAAAGGCATTTCAGTATGTATACATTTCTCTGACATTAAACTGGACCTTTGAGCTTGATGGAGGTGGATAGGGTTATCAGAGACACAGATCCAGTGCTGGAAATGGCTGATAATGGGCAGACATAACCTCAAGATTTGGGGGAGTAGATTTAGGATGGGGATAAGGAGGAACTGCTTTTCCCAGAGAGTAGTGAATCCGTGGGATTCTCTGCCCAATGAGGTAGTGGAGTCTACCTTAGTAAATATATTGAAGACTAGGTTGGATAGATTTTTACATAGTAGGGGAATTGGGGGCTATGGGAAAAGGCAGATGGGTGGAGATGAGTCCATGGCCAGATCAGTCATGATCTGATTGAATGGCAGAGCAGGTTTGTCGGGCCAGATGGCCGAGTCCTATTCCTATTTCTTATGTTCTTATGAGAGGGCATAATTTTAAGGTGATTGGAGGTAAGATGTGAGAGGCAGTCTTTTCACACTTGGGGTGGAACGTACAAAGACTGCACTGCCAGGGGTTGTGGTTGAGGCAGATGCATCAAGGACATGGATGAGAGTAAAGTGGAGGGCTATGGGGGAGGAAAGGGTTAAATTAATCTTAGCCTGCATTAAAAGGTCGGCACAAAGTTGTGGGTCGAAGGGCCTGTACTGTTCTGTGTTCTTTAAGTGGACTCTGCCTAGTGAGCGAATTGATTTTGCTTACAGCTCGTTTGACTCTCTGCTGTGCTTTCAGACACATTCCCCTCTCGGCCCATAGACACTCTGTTGATAAGGTCAATGTTAATTGTTGCAGTGAAAGAGCTGAACTGTCTTCGGGGGGTGCATTTGAATTGACTGCAAGTTAATGCCAGGAAAATGGAATCATTACTGAATCTCAGGGTCTTATAAGTGGGCAGGAATTACTTTTATTTATTTATTAGTTAACGATACAGTGTGCAATAGGCCTTACTGGCCTTGTTGGCCCAGTAATCCGACAACCCCAATTTTACCCTAACCTGGTCAGGGGACAATTTATACTGACCGATTAATCTGCTTGAAATGCCTCTGGATCGTGGGAGGAAACCGGAACACCCAGGTTGATGCACCATCAATAACTCACACTGAGACGTAGGCGAGATATCGGCTTTTATTGACTGGAAGAAGGAACCAGGAGTGAGTGTCTATCATACAAGGTCCTGGAGACTGAGGCCGATCTTCAGGCCGCAGGTCTCCTTTATACAGGGGCCTGTGGGAGGAGCCACAGGAGCAGTCAGCAGGGGGCGTGTCCCGACAGGCACATAGTTCACCACATTCACCCCCCCTTCGTTTGAAAAAGTCCTCATGTAGCGAAGGTTCTTACAAGTCAAGCCGATCAGGCGGTCGAATCTGTCGCTGCGATCTACGTAGCACCGGCTGTGACCGCATAGGTGCCGGCAACATTGGCGATTGCACAGGGGACGGGGGTTGCGCGTGTTCTTGCCCATTAGGCGCCGGTGATCCCTCATGCATGTGCGAGGCGCCTGGTATAAATGCGTACGAAACGCCCGGTATACAAGTGTCGTGAGGAGTCTGTGTAGGGCCTGGTGAGTACGGTGTCACCTCTGGTGCAGGGTTCACAGTTACCGGAGAGCCTTCAGGGTAGTGGTCTGCTGCACCTGCGGGTGCCAGGTCGCGGATGGAGACCGTGTCCTCCCGCCCATCAGGTAAGACCACGTAAGCATACTGGGGGTTCGCATGGAGAAGGTGAACCCTCTCCACCAGCGGGGAGTATTTATTGCTCCTCACATGTTTCCGGAGCAGTACTGGCCCCGGGGACGTCAGCCAAACTGGTAGGGTGGTCCCAGTGACAGACTTCCTGGGAAAAGAGAATAGGCATTCGTGAGGGGTGGCATTGGTGGACGTACATAACAGAGAGCGGATAGAGTGCAGTGCCTCAGGGAGGACCTCCTGCCATCGAGAGACCGGCAACCCTTTGGACTTAAGGGCTAAAAGTGTGGCCTTCCACACTGTGGCATTCTCCCGCTCTACCTGGCCATTACCCCGGGGATTATAACTCGTGGTCCGACTGGTAGCAATGCCCCTAGCTAGCAAGTACTGGCGCAGCTCCTCACTCATAAAGGAGGACCCTCTATCACTGTGGATATAGCAGGGATACCCGAACAGAGTGAAGAGCTGGCGCAGGGCTTTTATGACGGACGTGGCAGTGGTGTCGGGGCAGGGGATGGCAAAGGGGAACCGTGAGAACTCGTCAATAACACTGAGAAAATAGACATTGCGGTCAGTGGAGGGAAGGGGGCCCTTAAAGTCAACACTCAGGCGTTCAAAAGGGCGGGTGGCCTTGACAAGTTGTGCCGTGTCAGGACAGTAGAAGTGCGGTTTGCACTCGGCACAAATTTGGCAGTCCCTGGTCATCGTCCTGATGTCCTCCAGGGAGTACGGCAGGTTCCGAGCTTTCACAAAATGGTAAAATCGGGTGACCCCCGGATGGCAAAGTTGTGCATGAAGGGCGTACAGCTGGTCGAGCTGTGTGCTAGCACATGTTCCCCGGGATAGGGCATCAGGGGACTCATTGAGTCTGCCAGGCCGGTACAGGATATCATAGGTGTAGGTGGAGAGTTCTATCCTCCACCGCAAAATCTTATCATTTTTGATCTTGCCCCGCTGTTGGTTGCTGAACAGGAACGCAACCGAGCGCTGGTCGGTCAGCACAGTGAATCTTTTGCCAGCAAGATAGTGCCTCCAGTGCCTAACAGCCTCCACTATGGCCTGGGCTTCTTTCTCCACCGCGGAGTGCCGAATTTCAGAGCCTTGGAGGGTGCGAGAAAAGAATGCTACTGGTCTGCCTTCCTGATTAAGGGTAGCAGCCAGAGCGAAATCGGAGGCATCACACTCCACTTGGAAGGGAGCGGTCTCGTCCACTGCATGCATCGTAGCTTTGGCAATGTCCGCTTTAATGCAGTTGAAGGCTGCGCAGGCCTCAGCAGAGAGGGGAAACGAGGTAGACTTGACCAGGGGGCGAGCCTTGTCTGCGTAATGGGGGACCCATTGGGCGTAATAGGAAAAAAACCCCAGGCACCGTCTGAGGGCCTTGAGAGTGGTGGGAAGAGGGAGCTCTAACAGGGGGCGCATACGTTCGGGATCAGGCCCAATAACCCCGTTTTCCACGACATACCCAAGTATAGCAAGGCGGGTGGTACCAAAAACACACTTGTCCCTGTTATAAGTAAGGTTCAGAGCTGCGGCCACTTGGAGAAACCGTTGGAGGTTGGCGTCGTGATCTGGCCTGTCATGACCACAGATGGTGATGTTATCCAGATAGGGAAATGTGGCCTGCAGTTGGTACTGGTCCACCATCCGGTCCATTTCCCTCTGGAAGACAGAGACACCATTCGTGACACCGAAAGGGACGCGCAGGAAGTGATAGAGCCGGCCGCCCGCCTCGAAGGCGGTGTAGGGGCGGTCCTCTGGGCAGATGGGGAGCTGGTGATAAGCGGATTTCAGATCTATTGTCGAGTACACCTTATACTGAGCAATCTGGTTGACCATATCCGCGATGCGGGGTAGGGGGTATGCGTCAAGCTGCGTAAACCTATTGATGGTTTGACTATAGTCCACCACCATCCTATTTTTCTGCCCAGTCCGAACAACAACCACCTGGGCCCTCCAAGGGCTTGTGCTCGGCTCAATGATCCCCTCCCTGAGCAGCCGCTGCACCTCCAACTGAATGAAGGCCCGGTCCCCCGCGCTGTACCTCCTGCTTTTGGTTGCCACAGGTTTACAGTCGGGGGTCAGGTTGGCGAACAGCGGTGGGGGAGGGATCTTGAGAGTGGAGAGGCTGCAAGTGTCGGTAGCGCAGCTGTTGGCCTGGTTCTGGATGGGATGTGTGTGTCCGTGTGTGTGTGTGGTCAGTAGCGGGGTATGTGAAGAAGTCCCACAAAACTGAGGATTCTTGACAGTGAGTGGTGGGAGGGGCCCGTCGTATACCATAGTCACACTTTCGAGATGGCTCTGGAAGTCCAGCCCCAATAGCACAGGTGCACACAGATTAGGCATGACCAGCAGTTCAAAGTCCCGATATTCTGTGCCTTGCACCACCAAAGTCGCTACACAACCCGCCCGGATGTCTGCGGACTGCGACCCAGAGGCCAAATGGAACCTCCGACTGACCGGCCGCGTTGCAAGTCCGCAGCGTCGCACTGTGTCCGGGTGAATAAAACTCCCAGTGCTGCCCGTGTCAAACAGGCATCCAGTCCAATGCCCCTCCACCTGGATGTCCATCATGGACCTTGCAAGCTGGTGTGGGGCGCTTTGGTCGAGAGTCACAGTGGCCAGAGTTGGATCGCCGTCGGGGTACCCGGTCAGCATCGGAGGGTCGGGGGCGGGGCATGCTGACGCCGACAAAGATGGCCGCTCACATCCGGGGTACCCGGTCAGCATCCGAGGATCGGGGGCGGGGCGTGCTGACGTCGACAAAGATGGCCGCCCACATCCCGGCATGCAAGATGGCGGCCCCCACGTTTCACCCGCAGCGCTGCACTCCGCTCGAGGTTGAGACTTACAGACCTTGGCGAAGTGGCCCCGCTTTCCGCAGCTGGAGCAGGTCGCTTCTCGCGCTGGACAGCGTTGTCGAGGATGTTTCTTTTGGCCACAGAAATAACAAAGCATGAGTTTCTTACGGGCCACAGCCGTGGTCTGGGTCGGGGAGCTCGTGGAATGGCGACTGGCGGCGGCGTTGGCGAATTCGCTCCCGGGAGCCGGCGGTGGCGGGGTCTGAGGCGTCCACGAAACCGGCGGGGAATCGCGCGACTGGACAGCGTCGGCGTTATGCCGCGCAGCTTCTAGAGCGTTGGCCTTCTCTATCGCCGAGCTTAAGGTAAGATCCGAGTTCTCCAGCAGCCGCTGGCGCATGTACACTGACCTCAGTCCCGTCACAAAGGCGTCTCGCACCAGCAGCTCCGCATGCTGTTCTGCCGTGAGCGTCTTGCAGTCGCAAGGTCGGACGAGTGTCTGTAGTGCTCGGAGAAACTCAGCGCACGATTCGCCAGGCCGCTGTTGCCGGGTAGCTAAGCGATGTCTTGCGTAGACGGTGTTCACCGGCCGCAGGTACTGTCGTTTGAGGGCGTCCAGTGCCCCTTCGTAGGTCGGCAGGTCCCGGATAAAGGAGTAAACTTTGGAGGAGACCCTCGAGAGTAGGATTCTGTGCATAACGGCGGGTTCAGTCGCACGAAGCTCCGCCAAGTACGATTGGAAGCATGCAAGCCAGTGTTCAAAAGCGAGAGCTGCGTCAGGGTCTTGAGGGTCCAAATCCAACCGGTCCGGACGCAAAACGGGTTCCATGTTTTAAAACTTCCAGTCAATAAAATTGATGCACCATCAATAACTCACACTGAGACGTAGGCGAGATATCGGCTTTTATTGACTGGAAGAAGGAACCAGGAGTGAGTGTCTATCATACAAGGTCCTGGAGACTGAGGCCGATCTTCAGGCCGCAGGTCTCCTTTATACAGGGGCCTGTGGGAGGAGCCACAGGAGCAGTCAGCAGGGGCGTGTCCCGACAGGCACATAGAATCATTACTGAATCTCAGGGTCTTATAAGTGGGCAGGAATTACTTTTATTTATTTATTAGTTAACGATACAGTGTGCAATAGGCCTTACTGGCCTTGTTGGCCCAGTAATCCGACAACCCCAATTTTACCCTAACCTGGTCAGGGGACAATTTATACTGACCGATTAATCTGCTTGAAATGCCTCTGGATCGTGGGAGGAAACCGGAACACCCAGGTAAAACTCGCACATTAGCAGGAAGGGCATACAGGCTCCATGCAGATACCTCTAGCTGCAATATTATCATGCTAACCTCTTCCCATCCCTTCACATGTAAAAATCCCACCCCCTTCTCTCGGTTCCACTGTCTGTACCACATCTGCTCCAGAATAAGGCTTTTCATTCCAGATGTCCTCCTTCTTCAAAGAAAGGGGCTTCCCTTCCTCCATCATCAATGCTGCCCTCACCCACATTTCCTGCATGTCTTCCCTCATCCCATCCTCCCGCCTCCATACCAGGGATAGGGTTCCTCTTGTCCTCACCTACCATCCTACAAGCCTCTGCATCCAGCACATAACGCTCTTTAACTTCTGCCATAACTAACAGGACCTACAGCACAATACAGGCCCTTTGGCCCACAATTCGTGCCCAACATGTACTTACTTTAGAACTACCCATAGCCCTCTATTTTTCTAAGCTCCATGTTTCAATCCAGGAGCCTCTTACAAGACCCTATCATATCTGAGTCCAACACTGTCGCTGGCAGTCCATTCCACGCACTCACCACTCTGCATAAAAAAACTTACCCCTGACATCTCCTATGTACCTACTTCCAAGTAACTTAAGACTGTGTCCTCTCGTGCTAGCCATTTCAGCCCTAGGAAGAAGCCTCTGACTACCCACACGATCAACGCCTCTCATCATCTTGTACACCTCTATCTGGTCACCTCTCATCCTCCGTTGCTCCAAGGAGAAAAGGCCAAGTTCACTCAACCTATTCTCAGAAGGCATGCTCCCCAATCCGGGCAACATCCTTGTAAATTTCTTCTGCACCCTTTCTATGGTTTCCACATCCTTCCTCTAGTGAGGTGACCAGAACTGAGCACAGTACTCCAAGTGGGGTCTGACCAGTGTCCTATATGGCTGTAACCCCAATTTCTGCTTTCCGCAGGGATTACTCCCTACTCGACTCCCTTGTCCATTCGTCCATCCCCACTGATCCTTGTAACAAGTGCTACACCTGCCCCTGCACCTCCTCCCTCACTACCATTCAGGGCCCCAAACAGTCCTTCCAGGTGAGGCAACACTTCAACTGTGGGTCTGTTGGGGTCAAATACTGTGTCTGGTGCTCCCGGTGTGGCCCCCTGTATATCGATGAGACCCGACGCAGACTGGGAAACTGCTTCACCAAGCTCCTTTGCTCTATCCATCACAAAAAGTGGGATCTCACAGTGACCACCCATTTCAATTCCACTTCCCATTCCCATTCTCACACATTATTCCATGGCTTCCTCTACTGCATTCAAGTTGGAGGAGCAACACCTTTTATTCCAACCTGATGGCAATAACATCAATTTCACAAACTTCCAGTAATGATTCCCTCCTCCCACTTTCACCATTCTCCATTCCTGTTTCGCTCTCTCACCTTATCTCCTTACCTGCTTAACACCTCCCTCAGGTGCTCCTCCCCCATCCCTTTCTTCCATGGCCTTCTGCCCTCTCCTATCAGATTCCCCCTTCTCCAGCCCTTTATCTCTTTCACCAGCTCTTTACTTCATCCCTCCTCTTCTCCCAGTCTCACCCTTAGCACCTTGTACTTCACCCTGCTTTCCGCCCACCTTCTTGCCTTGTTTTACCTCAATGCACTGTGTCAATGATCTGACCTGTATGAACAATATGCAAGACAAGTTTTTCACCATAGCTTGTACATCTGAAAATAATAAACCAATCAGGAGTTTGAAAAGGACATTGGGAAAATAACTGATTGGGCAACAGACAAGCAGCAGGGGAATGGGACTGTGGACTGAACTATTGAGAGACAGCACGGACACAATGGGCCGAATGATTTTCTGCAATGTTACTGCTATACAGCAATATGGTGGATACCTTCTATCACATCTCGGTTGTGATCGACAAACTAAACACGCATCAAGACCAACACCTCGTCACTGTGTGACAAATTAACTCATTTAACAATTCCACCTCCAGTGTGTCAGGAGGTAAATGGATTAATCATTTTGCTAAAACTGTTAAGTGTAAGCGTAATTAAAATGTAACAGCTGTACACAACATAGAATATGAAATACTGAGCAAACATCTGCTCTTTTAATTGCCCGAGGAGCTGTAAAAGTAAACAGTTATATTTTTAATTGATAATTTTGTTTCAGACTAACCGCAAAACTGTTGTTGGGAAATATTTGAAACACCTTCTATGATTATTTTTCTCTGAGTGAAAATCTAGTCAAATAGTGTCACAACACCAACCTCTCACAAACCAAAGAGCTGTTTATTGACGGCAGGAGAGAGAAACTAAAGGCCCACGAACCAATGCTCCTTAGGGATGAGAGGTGGAGAGGGTCACTAACTTTAAATTCATTGGTAGTATCATTTCAGAGGATCGGTCCTGGGACCAGTACATAAATGCCACTACAACGAAAGCATCATGCACCTCTTCTTTCTTAGGAGTTTGTATAGATTCAGCACGTCATCTAAAACTTAGATAAACTTCTATAGCTGCACCGTGCCAATAATAAGCCTGACTAGTTGCATCATGGCCTGGTATGGAAACACCATTGCCTATGAATGGAAGAGCCTTCAAAAACATAGTAGGTAGAGCCCCGGAAAAGCCCTCTCCAGAATTGAGTACACCTACAGGAAACATTGCCACAAGACAGTAACATCCACCATCAGGGACCCCACCTTCCAGGATATTGGGCATGAGGTACAAGAGCCTGTGGTCCCACACAACCAGGTTGAGGAACATTTATCAGCCTCCAACCAGTAGGCTCCTGAATTAGTTCAGAGTTGAAATGAGTGAAGTTATTAAAACTTCAACCTAGGGGCATGCTGTCAAGGAATCTACACTCAGTATTTATTTATATATTTATCTCCCTATCTGTTTACTAATTTATTATTTGCTTTTTATTTGCACATTTTGTCTACTTTTGCACATTGGTTGTTTGTCAGTCATTGTGTGTAGTCTTTCATTGATTCCGTTGCCTCTCTGGTGTCTGCTGTGAGTGCCTGCAAGAAAATGAATCTCAGGGTAGTATATGGTGACATATACAGTACGACCTTTGGTTATGTACTTACTTTGAGACTTTGAGTGATTGGGATTCTTCACTGGGATAGCAATGTGGCTGGTGGTGGGCACCAGTCAGGAATGTGCGGTGGAATGAGAGATCAGGGCTGCTGGAAATACCACCCCTGCCAAAACAGCTCCCTGCTCTCTCTTAACCCCTCTGGGGGATACAAAGGCTTGAGAACACATACCACCAGCCTCAAGGACAGCTTCCATCCTGCTGTAATCAGAATCTTGTTACATCTTCTCTTGTGCTAAAAGGTGAACTGCTCTTTTCTCATTGCTACCATCAAGGATGAGGTGCAGGAGCCTGAAGACACACACTCAACACTTAAGGAACAGCTTCTTCCCCTCTGCCATCAGATTTTGAAATGGATAATGAACCAGTGAACACCACCTCAATATTTTTTGCTGTCTTTCTTACATTATTTATTTAATTTATTAGTGTTTAAGTTCTATATTTGTTTAAGTATTACATGGCACTGCTGTCACAAAACTACAAATTTCATGACCTACGTCAATGATAATAAACCTGATATGGATTCTGAACTCTTGATCTCCCAATCTACCTCACTTCATGCCTTGTATTTGATTTGTCTACCTGTGCTGAACTTTCTCTGTAACACTATCAGGAAATTCTACCTTGTTTTCCTTTTTACTATCTCAGTGTGCTTACAGACAGAATGGTCGGTCAGGGCGACAAGCAAAGAAAGGTTGCTCACTGCTGCTCAGTGCACATGCCAATAATAAGCAAGTTCTCAATTTACCACCTCCTGATGTCAACTCACCACAGGGAGTCATTCGAACTGGATTAGAACCCAAATTGTTTCTTCTGGGGCTCAGGAGCTGAGGGGAGGCCTAATGAAAGTTTATAAAATCATGAGAGAGGTAGATAGACAATTTTCCCCGGGGTGAAAATATCTAATAGTAGAGAGTGTAGTTTTAGGGAAGTGTGTGGGACAACCTTTTTACACATAGGGCAGTGGGTGCACTGTTGGGGGGGGGGAAGCATATACTGTAATTTTTGTCATTTATGAAGCATTTAGACAGACATATGATCAGGCAGGGAAGGGATCATATGCAGGAAAATAGGATAAGATTCATTTGACCTCATGGACAGCACAAACATCATGGGGCTGAAGGGCCTGTTAGAAAACTCTTCTGAGTTCTAAGTACTGTTTTAACGAAGCAAGAGCTGTTAACTAGTTCCATTCATGCTCAGTGTCATTCAAAAGGACGCTTCTTTCAGTTTTGACCTTATGGGGAGATTTTTAATGTTTTAAACTAAAAATAGTACTTTTTTTAAACTTTGCTGTCCATCATATGCTTTCATGACCTTGTTTTACTTGCCTCTCAAGCTCACTTTCTACACCTGGACTGACACTGAAACTGTTCTCAGTTATTGGGCTCCACCACAGTCACTTCCCTCCCCACCATGAGTTGTATCCATCGTATCTCAAGAAAGCTACGTCTGCCACCTTCTGGGTCTCGCCGTCTCACAGCAGCCACTGGGGAAACAGATACAGAAGCCTGAAGTCCCACAGCACCAGGAGATACAGCATAGTAACAGATCCTTCTGGCCCAATGACCCACACCCATGCGGCCAATTAAACTATTAACACGTACGCCTTTGGAATGTGTGATTTATTTTACTTAGTTGCACAGTGTGAATTAGGCTTTTCCAGCTCAGCAACCACAAACAACCCCAAATTTAACACTAACCTAATCACGGGACGAATTAAATGACAAATTAACCTGCCCTGTACATCTTCGGACTGTGGGAGGAGCCCAGCACACCAGGAGAAAAACCGTGCGTTCCACAGGGAGCACGTAGAGAGGCTCCTTACAGGGGATCCCAGGTCTGAACTCTAAACCCCAACATCCCGAGTTGTAACACGTAGCGTCACCTAACCGCTAAGCTACCGCAGCACGAAAGCTGAATACGTCAGGGTTGGGATTTGGCTAGCACTGTGCCTCTATCCTCACTCAAAGAGCATCTGATGGCTAAACTGCCTACTGACATGAGGGGACTGCGATGGTCTTGCCAGACAGGAGGAGCCACTTTACAGAAGAGCGATCTAATCCCACAGATCCAGATTTGTTTTAAGAGTGATTGGTAAATAATTATCTCCCTCTTCACTTTAATTAGACGTAAGAGTTACTGCTTTCATCATCCACCAACATTTCCCAAGCTGTGTATGCAAGTAAATGTGACCTCATTAACAACCACACTGCCTGTACTGTAATTCTCTCCAAGTTGTAATCACCTCCAGGTCCATACTAATCCACTCGATGGATTTACTCCGCTCTTCCTTTGTAACACTAACTCTAACAGCCTCCAAAATCACTTGCTCCTAATGCAGGGTTTTTGCCTGAAGTGTCGACCGTGTCTTTTCTTCCTCAGGTCCTGCTCAAGCCACTGAGTTCCTCCAGCATAGAACATAGAATGCTGTGGCACAGAACAGGCCCTTCGGCCGGTGAGTCAATCTAACCTATATAGTCCTCCATTTTCTGATCATTCACGTGCATGCCCAAGCGTTTCTTAAATGTCCTTACCATCCCTGCTATGAAAGGTTTTTATAGCCGGGGGAGTAGCAGAGATAAACTCTGCCACTACCTATTAAATGCTCCCAATGGCATGCATCTCACATAGCCTCTGACAACTGTCCAGCTCCTGGCCTTCACATATGGCTTAGCTACTAGGCCCGCTGACAGGAGAATGGGCAAAGGTGGGTTACTGTGCCTTAAAACCAGTCACTTCGAGCAGATGGGGCTCATCAGCCACAACTGGCAGCTCATCTGGGAGGAAAACTCTGATCTCAACCCTCCGCTGCCTCTCATGGGGAAGGCTCATGAGGAAAAATCCGCAGCTGGAGTCCCGATGTTGAGTTTAACGCTGACTGGCAACTTCTCTGATGCCTCTGGTGCCAAATTGTATCAGTCTCCGATGTTCCTTTGGATTTATCAGCTGCATGGAGAGGGGGAGCCTGCTGCATGGGTAACAGCTCACTCTCCATATCGTACTGCCCTGTTTTGTGTATCACATAGACAAATGGATGCAACATCCATGGTTGAGCCCGACCAATGGAGGGACTCAGGCGCCTCTATCAAGGCCATAAGACCATAAAATATAGTAGTAGTAGGCCATGTGGCCCATTGAGTCTGCTCCGCTATTTCATCATGACTGATCTAATTTTCCTCTCAGCCCCAGTCTCCTGCCTTCTCTCCATATCCCTTCATGCCCTGACCAATCAAGAAACTACAAACCTCTGCCTTAAATATATATAAAGACTTGGCCTTTACAGCTGCCAATGGCAAAGAATTCCACAGATTCACCACTCTCTGGCTATAAAAATTCCTCCTCATCTCAGTTCTATAGGGTTGCCTCTTTATTTGGAAGCTGCATCCTCTGGTCTTAGACTCTCCCACCACAGGAAACCTTCTCTCCACATCCACTCTACTAAACCCTTTTACCATTCGATAGGTTTCAATGAGGTCACCCCTCATTCTTCTGAAGTCTGGTGAAGACAGGCCCAGAGCCATCAAACACTCTTCATATGACAAGCCGTTCAATCCTGGAATCATTTTTGTGCACCTCCCTTGAACCCTCTTCAGTTTCAGCACATCCCTTCTAAGATAGTGGCCTAAAACTGCTCACAGTACTTCAAGTGAGGCCCCACCAGTGCTTTATAACGACCCAATATAACACTCTAGCCGTTAAAAACTAGTCCTCCCAAATGAATGTCTACGTTGCATTTGCCTTCCTCACCGCAGACTCAACCTGCAAATTAACCTTTAAGGAATCCTACACAAGGACTCCCAAGTCCCCTTACACCTCAGTATTTTGTATTTTTTCTCCATTCAGAAAATAGTAAACCCTGTCATTTCTTCTACCGAAGTGCATGATTGCGCACTTCCCATCACTGTATTCCTTCTGTCATTTCTTTGCCCATTCTCCTAATCTGTCCAAGTCCTTCTGTAGCATCTCTACTTCCTCAAAGTAGAGGCACCTCAAAGTCTACCTGTCTTCATAACAGCTGCTAAGTTTGCAGCAAAGCCATTAATTCCATCATCCAAGTCATTGACATATAATGTAAAATGAATCGGTCCCAACACAGACTCCTGTGGAACACCACTAGTCACTGGCAGCCAGCCCTTTAGTCTAAACTAAGCCTTTAGACTAAAGGCTCCCTTTAGTCCCACTCTTTGCCTCTGCCAATGATCCACAGCTTTATCCAAGACAGAATCTTTCCTGTAATATCTTGGGCTCGTAGCTTGTTAAGCAACCTCATGTGTGGCACCTTGTCAAAGGCCTTCTGAAAATCCATGTGGCCTCTCATTCCCCTTCGCTCCAAAGAAAAAAGACCTTTAGCACATTTAATCTATCTTCATAAAACATACTGAGACACCTCAGCTTTAAATACACTCACTCCCTGAACCACCTATTAAAAGTACCTCCCCAATCTCTCATGATTTAGACAATCATCCACTGGGACAGTGAGGATGGAGACCAAGACACCAACCAGGAAAGACCAAACAGAGAAGGTGCCTCTGGTGTATCTGACAGGCAGGCGGGTCCACTCCCCAAAGCAAAATGTACCCGAATGGCCAACAATTCTTCACATCCAGTAATCTCCTCTCCAAACAATCCCCACAGCAATACGTACTCCACAACACCACAAAAACATCCGACCTTGCTTCGTCGTTGTGAACAGGATCAAACATTCTCACTGCCTTAGCCAAGTTGTGTATAAAAAGTGGTGAATCAGGGATCAACTTCATTCCCCATGTACATGTACATTTGTTCGGAATTTGCTGTGGTGTTTTGGTAGGCCGTGAAATAAAAATCATAACATTCAAAAATTATAAAAATAAAGAATTTATTAAAAAATGGTTAGAAATACAGATATGGAATAAAATATGTATAAATACATAAATACCAGCAAGTATTTACAGTGTAAGCAGCATTATGAAAAGTGGTAAAAGTGCATTGCTCCAAAATTGCTTCACTCCTACAAAACTGACCCTTTGCACCGATCTCTCAGTATCCGACCTCCGACAGCTGTATCTTCAGTTTCAAATGGTCCAGGTCCTGAAAATCCTGCCCTAAAGCACTCCATCTCTCCACCCTTCCCTCCCCTGTTGTAGGAACCACCTCCTTTTGATCACCCAGTCTTAATTACGGGTGGTCCCTGGACCATTCTGCTTGCATTAGGGTCAGGGTTAGGGTGATGCAATATTTATTTGCTTCAAGAACATCAACTGTTGCAGTTTAAATGTCATCCCCAACATTACTGACACATTTTAGTTTAAGATGATACCCATAATATTGCCCCATTCATCAGCTGAGCTGGTTAAAACAATCTGCCTCAAGCAGTGTCAGAAAGATGGCTCTTTAAATCGTCTTGTTTGGTTGCCCTCATCTGTATTAATAAGATTGCCTTTGGCAGGAGCAATGCTTCTTGGTAAAGTTTCCTCCATGCATCTATACCCAGTGAGTGCAAGTGTACGGCAAAATCAATGAAGATGAAGTGGAACTGTTCTGAGAATGCTTTCATGCTAAGAGCACTCTGATAACAAATGTACTTAATTAAGTTCTGCTACAGCTTGTTAGTGATGGCTGTAAATCTGCAGGCACCTCTCTGGAGCTGAGTAACTCATATAAAGTGCTGGAGGAACTCAACAGGTCAGGCAGCACCTACAAAAAGGAATAAACAGTTGATATTTTAGGCTGAGACCCTGTGTAACTCTGCATTTTCACAACCTACAGAATTTCCTGTACTTTGGAGTTGAGTGTTGTGGTGTTATCTCCCTCTTCTCTTTGGCAGAGCCTTGGGTGACTGTGGAGATATTTTGGCAAATTCGGGGTTCATACCTTTGCGCGACTATAGAATTGCATGTCCGCACTGTTCAGCGTGTAGATCAGCAGAGATCAGGTACTGCCTGTTAGCCTACTGGTGTCAGTCACAAGACTACGTGTGTAAATCACAAAAATATGTGACTAGAGTGTTTTTATGTGTTTGCATTCAGCTGAACAAGGTCTGGGTCAAAGTTCCTGTTTTATCTCTAACGACTGTTCTTGTTGAAATGTGTAACCGCACTGATGCATGTCCTGTATGTTACATAAAGGAACTCTCTGTAACCAAGAGTCACTGCTCTCAGGAGGGGCAACTCTCCATGTCACGTAAAATTAATAGTCCCTTGAACACCTAGGTCCGTGACTGGTGCGGAAATAAAATTTCCTGAACAGTTTCATGACTTGGTGCGGTTTTATCTTCCCATAGCTCCCCTCTTCGTGCTTGTCCATTGCGACAGAGGCATAGCATGAAGATTTTTACTCCCTTGGATGTAAGAAATAAAATAAATACATAAATCCAAATGCAAGGAGCTGCAGAGTAGTGAACAGCACAGTTCTTCCCAACCATCGGTAGTATCTAATTCTGCTCCTATACGTTGTGTGTTTAATAGTTGAGTAATATCACATGCTGTTTGACTAAGCATTCTTTGTTTAAATCTGGCGACGAGGATGAGATTCCTACATACCAGATCTCACTCTATACCGACTGAGCAATTAGTCCCTCGAGAAGGATTTGAGACCCTACCTGTGAGACTTCCCTGAAAGTTGGGAGCCAAGGCCAGGCCAGGGTGAGACGTGAGGAAGGTTGTCCCTAACCGGCTGGTGACCTGTTCCTGAGCTCAGGCTCAAACAAGAAGGAAACTGGGAGAAGGAGATTAGACCTAATAGACAAAATATGAACTTTAACAGGACCCAGGTAATCAGCCAATTGTGAAGCTTGGTTAGTATGGGAACATAGAGCACTAATAATTAAGTAAGACTATAGTAAAATGGGTAACTGGGCTGGCCATTAAGTCCCTGGTCAAGCCAACCCATCGACATCGAAGAAGAAGACCCCCAACATGAACGACATCTGGCCGATCCAATCATGAAGCTCCAATCAATAAAGATCAATAAGAAAATTGCAAAATAGGAAAGGACAAAGCGAGCGTTTGGGCGACCCGCTCGTTCCGCCGATAAGGTTTGGTTGGAAACAGGGGACAGCAGGTACTCTAATATTTTCCAGTGATTTATATGGTTGGAGTCAAGGAGATTGGCCCTATAGAGGCTCTTTTGATGTGATAAAAATTAGATATTGGAAAGGAGAAACCGGGGCTGGGAATGGGGATCCTAATTGGGATTTTGATTACATGATGTGGTGCTTTAATAAACAGGAGGAGGATGCGAGGAGACACCAGCCCCCCAAAAGTAAGATCAGAAAAGGGAAATCAACAGCTTGATGATGAATACTAATACCGTCCCGTCCTAACCAACAGGACGGCATTGGTGCCGCCCTACAGATGACATTTCGGGGGTCATAGAGGTGGTGGTGGGATTGCAACAAGGACCCCCAATTCAACAGGGCCAGGCCGCAGCAGGGCCTGCTGTTCCCCTGGATCAACACCCTGTCCCTGGACCAGACTCCTGGGGCTCAGGGGCAGGGACGACATCCCCCACCCCGATAAGTCGTGGCTCCACCGGACAGAAGGGAAGGGGTGCCAGACAGCACCGCAAGGTACCGTTGCCCTGAACGGGTGTCTGTAATGAACGGTGGATGACCCTGGCAACTGAAACCACAATGTTCCCAGACCCCTGATGTCCGGATCTAGGGCTTTCCACTCTAGGGCATTGGAGTTTCTTTCACCATTTCAGAAAATAGAACATAGAACACTACAGAAGACTACAGACCCTTCAGCCCATATTGTTGTGCTAACTTTTTAACCTACTCTAATCCTTCCCTATGACATAGTCCTCCGTTTTCCTATCATCATGTGCCTGCCTAAGAGTCTTTTAAGATTTTCCTAATGTATCTGCCTCTACTGCCAGTGTGTTCCAGGCATCCAATACTCTCTGAGTAAAAAAACTACCTCTGACATTCCTCCCACTAATACTATTCCCCAGACTCATTGAAATTATGCCCTCTCATATTAGCCATTTTCATCCCGGGAGAAAAGTACTGGCTGTTCCCTCGATCTCGGCCTCTATAAGCCGCTAAGTCACCTCATCCTCCTTCACTCCAAAGAGAAAAGCCCAAGCTCACTCAACCTATCCTCATAAGACAAGCTCTCTAATCCATGCAGCACCTGGTAACTCTCCTCTGCACCCTCTCTAAAGCTTCCACATCCTTCCATTTATGAGGAAGCCAGAACAGAGCACAATACTCCAAGTATTTTCTGTTCCAGGTATTTAGCATCTGATATTTTTGCTTTTAAAAAATGACATGTCCCATTCAGTTGTGTTTGTCCTTACAAACATGTCAATCTGCAATGATTTATCTTAATTAAAGGTCCCAGCCAGTTCAGACATTGCTTGAATATACTCTGCCCTTCAAAGCCAGGATACCAGTGACAACTGCCTTACTCTTCCTTGCAATTAGGCCTTGCATCTTCTGAGAGAGTCAGCATGACCTCAGTTTGAAAGGTCGCTCAGCGTTTTGGAACTGGAACTGGTTGATTATTGTCACCTGTACTGAGATAAAGTGAAAAGCTTGTCCTGCACACTGTTCATATGGATCAGACCATTACACAGTGCATTGAGTAAAACAATAACGGAATGAAGCATAACAGCTGCAAGGAAAGTGCAGATTGCACGTACAAGATGATAACAAGGTGAGGTTCCCTTTATTGATGAAAAGGTGAGATTAGCTTTATGATAACAATGTGAGATTAGCTTTATTTGTCACTCACACTGAAATGTACAGTGAACGGCTGCATCAACAGCCAACACACTCCGAGGAGGGCAGCCCACAGGTGGCACCATGCTTCCAGTGCCAACATAACATGCCCAGAGCTTACTACTGCCAACCCGTGTGTGTGGGAGGAAAATAGCACACCCAGTGAAAACCTGCCGGGTCACAAAGCTCCTTGCAGACCGTGGGAGGAGTTGAACCCCAGTTGCTGGTGCAGTAAAGCTTTTGCTAACCACTATGCTACGTGTCACCTGCTCGACCATGCCGGTAGATTGTGAGGCAAGTGTTCACCTTATCTTACTGGGGGACCATTTAATAATCCCATAATGAGTGGTGGAATCCGTCCTTGAGTCTGGTGGCTTCCTGGCTTGCCGTGGGAAGTGAGGAGAAGAGGGAATGCCGGCAGGAACACTCCATGTTGACCACCAGCCTATCTGCCTTCAAGGAAGATGCCAGGAAAGGGCCAGTAACATCATGAAGGATCCCACCCACCTTGCTCACAGACTCCCATCAGGGAGGAGGCTACATAGCGTCCATGCCAGGCCCACCAGACTCAAAACCAGTTATTTTCCCCAAGCAGTGAGGTTGATCAACGCCTCCACCCACTAACCCACCACCACTACTTTATCATTTCCTGTCAGTCACCTTATGTACAGACACTCCTATGCCTAGTGTCACTTTATGTACTGTACATACAATCTATGTATATGCTAATGTATGGATCGATATTTGTTCTTTTTTATTATTGTGTTGTTTATCTTACTGTGTGTGTGTTGTTTTTGTGCTGCATCGGATCCAGAGTAACAATTAATTTGTTCACTTGTGTATGGGAAATGGCATTAAACTATCATGAATCTGGTGGGACCAGAATTGATGTGTCAGATAAAAGTTGGGAACAAATGGTATTTATCAGAATGCTAACAGTAAGCAGCAATCTTTGTGCTTACCTCAAAGGGGCCGTGTTTAACTAGAGTCTGGTTATATTGCGCTTATGACTGAGACTGCATCAGGCCCCTCCAGTCAGGGGAAGATCATTTATGAAGCCAAAAGCAACAAGTGGGAGGTAATCAATTCCAGTGACAGACTGCAGCAAATACCCGGTAAATTATCCATTCGTCTTCGTTCTGACTGAGAACAGTGGTGCTCCCTCACCCCTCATCACACGAGGACCTTCCACATCTAAATGAACAAGTGTGCAACTAAAGGAAATAAGAACTAGGAACGCAAAGGGCAGCTTTTTCACCCAGAGGATGGTCCACGCATGGAATGAGTTGCCAGTGGATGCAGCTGAGGCAGGTGCGTTAATAATACTTGCAAGGTACTTGGACAGGTACGAGGATCGGAAAGTTTTAGACCAGAGAGATATGGGACGGGCTTAAACGGGAGACACAAGCAACTCTGCAGATGCTGGAAATCTTCAACAATACACGGCGAGAGAGCTGGTGCCACTCAGCAAGTCAGGCAGCATCTATGGAGGGGAATAAGCAGTCGATGTTTCAGGCAGAGAAAGGAGGCAGGAAGCTGGGATAACATGGTGAGGTGGGGCGAGAGGGGAAAGCACAAGCTGGCAGGTGACTCCAGTGAGGGGGAAGGTAGCAGGGTGGGGGAGGGAGATGAAATGGAACAACGTGAGAAGCTAGGAACTGATAGTCATAATCAGAAAAAGTGAGAAGTGGCACGAAATTTGTTTTTTTGCAGCAGCAGTCCAATGCAAGACATTAAAAATTGCACAGTAACCATAAGAAATATATTAAAAATAGTTCAAAAAGAGAGGAAACTAGTGAGGTAGTGTTAATGATTCAGAAATGCGCTGGCAGAGGGGAAGAATCAAAGGGCTGAAGAATAACAAATCTGATAGGGGAGGACAGTGGAGCAGGGGAAGAGATGGCAAAATGGGGGAGGTGATGGGTAGCTCACAAGGGCAGGGGAGGGGAAGGGAAGGGGTAGAATGGCCACCAGAATGTGAGGAAGCAAAGGAGAAGGAGGAACAGAGGGTACAGACAGCTAAGATGGGAATCTAGGTCAGCAGAGACCAGTCGGGCTGAAAGGCCTGTTTCCTTGCTGCATGATTCTATGGCTCTATCTGTGACTCGAAGACTTTACTTCTCTTGTTTTGTTTACATGTTGCAGCACAACTCCATTGTTACCTTGTGGCTGAATACCTCTTGTCCTGGAACCGATCAAGCAAGCCTTTTCTAACAATTGCTGAGAATACACTTCATCTTTCGGAGCTGGGATTTGTGAGAACCTTGTAGCTCTCCTAGTTAATGCTGTCACAGTATGAGAAGCTGCTGGAAGATAAACCTGGAAGGAAATTGCCAGTGGCTCTGACAGCATGGGAGATGAGCTTGAATACCTGAGTGTGTTCTAGTCAGCACCTCTTGTTTTCCTCCTTTCTTGAGCTTTCACCACTAATTGAAAATAACAAAACTGTAACATCTTCAATTCTAACCCAACATATTTTAACTCTCATAACAGCAACTCTTAACTCTCTGTTGAATCATTGTCCATTCACCATGTTACTCCAGCTATTTTCATTCCTATCCCCATCCCCATTCTCATTCCCGTTCCGACCCATCAATCCATGGCCTCCTCGCTCGCCCCAATGAGAACAGCCTCAGTTTGGAGGAGTGACACTTCGTATTCCACCTAGGTAGCCCCCAGCCTCATGGCATGAACATCGATCTTTAACAATTTATTTATTGAGATACAGTACTGAATATGACGTCTCGGCCCTTCGAGCTGCATTGCCTCGACACCTGTGGATTTCTCCAACTTTCGGTAATTTTTCCTCTCCCCTTCTCTCTTCATCTATTCCCACTCTGGCCTCTTACCTTTTCTTCTCACCTGCCTATAATACCTCGCCCTGCTGTCCCTCCTCCTTCTCTTTCTCCCACGGTCCTTTCCTATCAGATTCCTTGTTCTTCAGCCCTTTGACTTTTTCACCTCTTAGCTTCCAGCTTCCTACTTCATACACCCTCTCTTTCCCACCGCACTTGACCTATCTATCACCTTCTAGCCTTTTCTCCTTCCGTTCCTCCCATTTTTTTATTCTGACATCTTCTCCCTTCCTTCTCAGCCCTGATGAAGGATCTCAGTCTGAAACGTGGACTGTTTATTCATTTCCATGTTTGCTGTCTGACCTGCTGAGTTGGACTGGATGAGGTTGGGCAACACTGCTCCAGGCAGTAGGATGATCTGAGGGAGGCAGAAGGTAACTGAGAGAGATGAGGAAGTCACCACTCACAGTGCGAGATGTTAAGATTAACCCTGAATTCAATGCACCAAGTTTTCTCAATGGGATGAATATAGTATTGAAGGCAGAACTGTGGTCAATAGGAGTCTGCCGTAGTTGTCTTTCTTATCCACTTGATCCAAAGTCAAAGTTCAAAGTAAATTTATTATTAAGGTACACGGCCTCAGTGGCCACTTTATTAGGTACACCTGTACCACCTGATCATTAAGGCAAATCATTTGGCAGCAGCTCAATGCATAAAAGCTTGCAGACATGATCAAGAGTTTAAGATGTCATTCAGACCAAACATTAGGTTGGTGCCAGAAGGGGTGGTTTGAGTATCTCCGAAACTGCTGATCTCCGGGGACTTCCACACACAGCGGTCTCTGGCGTTGGCAGAGAATGGCGTGAAGAACAAAAAAAATACCCAGTGAGCTGCAGTTCTGTGGGCAAAAGTGCCTTGGGAAGGAGGGAAGAGGTGCCAGGGTGGTCCAAGCTGACAGGAAGGTGACAGCAGCTGAAATAACAGTGTGTATGTGGAAGGGCATATCTGAACATGCTACACATCAAACTTTGAAGTGGATGGGCTACCGCAGCAACAGGAAGTATCTAATAAAGTGGCCACTGAGTGTAGCTGTCACCATGTATTACCTTGAGATTTTATTTTTTTGGCAGCCAGTTACAGGAACATAAAGGAATCCAACAGAATTTATGAAAAAGATGTATAACGACTAACAGACAACCGATGTGCAAAAGAGGACAGATTGTGCAAATAAAGAAAAACAAATGAATAATACTGAGAAGGTGAGTGTCCTGGAAAGTGAATCTTCAGGTTGCAGATCAGTTCAGAGTTGAGTGTAGGCCCAGGGAGGTGCAAAAGCAGCTTGACATTTACTGAATCCCACCTTTGAAATCCTGGTTGAGTGAAAAATGGAGGGAGCCAAGCAGTAAATTGTTTGTCAAATTGCATTCGATACTCGGCTGATCTTCAGTGTTTGATTTTCCACCCTGAACTTGAGTGGAACAAGTCCGGCGCAGATCGGTGGGCTGCTGAGACGGTTAACAGGCCGAGAGGTTCTTCCTCTCCGGTCTCTACTGCCAGCTGAGCCGGAATTGATAACTCTCATGAAAGAGCACTCCATTTTCTGTCTGTGAGCTGTGAGCTTCCTGCTGGGCTGATCCGGTTGAAACTGGTCTTCAGTTGATGTAACCTCACAATAGCACAAGGGCAATTTGCTGTGCTGCTCACTGTTATCATTGCGTTTGAAATTCGGAGGCAGCACCCCGTCAGCGATGAAATTTATTTCACACTTTACAGCTGCGGATGGAAATCAGGACTGCGGCCAAATCAATCAAACTAACAGAACCTTAATGTAAGAATTATAAAGCAAAACTGCATTACAGATAGATTGACAAGCAGTGTGTTTTTATAGGAAACAAAATGTGAAGAGAAGGTCCATTATTTACTGAGATTTCCTTGACGAAGCATCTGTTTTCAAAGTAGCCGCTTGGAACAGCTTCCAAGTTGACCTCAACTGCCCAGATACTCTCTGTCTGTTCTCTGCTTAGCAAGATGATGAACTCAGTAACTACTATCCAATTCCCCCTTCAGCCAAATGAGCATTGGTGGAAATATCGCAGTCCAAATGAAGGGACATGACCCAAAACATTGACTGTCCATCACTATCAGATTTAGGAACACTGACTTAGAAAATGTGAAACTTGTCTTTTTAGACCATAATTCACTGAAGCAGAATTAGGCCATTTGGCCTATCAAGTTTGCTCCACCAAATCATCGTGGCTGATTTTGTTTCCCTCTTGTCCCCATTCTCTTGCTTTCACTCTTAACCTTTGACGCCTTACTAATCAAGAACCTATCCTCTCTGCTTTAACAATGACCTGGCCGCCACGGCCATTTGTGGTAATGGATTCCGCAGATTCACCACCCTCTGTCAAAATAAATTCCTCCTCATCTCTGTTGTAAAGAGATGTAATTCTATTCCGGAGCTGTGCCCTCTGATCCTAGCATCTCCCAGTTCTGCAAATACCCTCGCTCCACTCTATCTAAATCTATTTCAATATTCAGTCAGTTTAAATGAGATGCCCCTCATTCTTCTAAACTCTAGTGAGTACAAGCATTGAGCTATCAAATGCTCATACATTAACCTTTTAATTCCCAGGATCATCCTCTGGACCCTCTCCAATGCCAGCACATCCTTTCTTAGGATTGGGCCCAAAACTGCTCCCAATGCTCCAAATGTGGTCTAACCAATGGCAGCAGTACAGTGCAAAGGCATAAAGTCACTATAAGTTACAAAAATAAATGAATGGTGCAAAAAAAATGAGTTTGTGTTCAGAGTTTGTGATGGTGGAAAGAAATAAGCTTTTCCTAAAACATTGAGTGTGAGTCTTCAGGCTTTGAAGATCCTTAATGAATAGTGCTGCTTTCTTGAACTATCACCTCACGAACATCTCCTTGATAGTGGGGAGAGCTGTGCTTCCCTTGATGGTGCCTGATGCTACAATCGTCTGCAGAAGATTCCCTCCACAGATTCTGAGTGCTCCAGATTCCAGCACCTGCCACCTCTTGTACTTCCAGGCCAGTCAGCAGGTCCAGATAATGTCCATGGAGAGAAGAACAAAGCTTTGAAGAAGCAATGAAAGGGGAGAGGGTAAAAATGGAAAGGTCACCTTTCTACTGGAGGGTTGGAAAGATTACATACCAAAGAGGATGACAGAAAGTAGTGAAAATGGCAATAAAGCAGTGGGCAATTCTGGAAGATGTTCAGCTATCAGGAGAGGATGAACAAACATATGTAAAATTTCCAAAAGTGAAAAAATGACCAAAGGAAATGCAGTGGATGTGGTGTGCTTGGGTTTTCAGAAGGCCTTTGACAAGGTGCTGCACAGGAGATAAGAACCCATGGAATTATAGGGAAATTACCAGCATGGATGGAGCATTGGTTGATCGGCAGAAAACAGAGAATGGGATTAAGGGATCCTATTCTGGCTGGCTGCCGGTTACCAGTGGAGCTCCACAGGGGTCAGTCTTGGGACCGCTGCTTTTTACGATGTATGTCAATGATTTGGACTATGGGATTAATGGATTTGTGGCTAAATTTGCCAATGATACAAAGATAGGTGGAGGAGCGGGTAGTGTTGAGGAAACAGAGGGCCTGCAGAGAGACTTAGATAGTTTAGGGGAATGGGCTACAATGTTAGAAAGTATATGGTCATACACTTTGGTGGAAGAAATAAATGGGCAGACTATTATTTAGATGGGGAGAGAATTCAAAATGCAGAGATGCATTTTGCAAAGAGATGCAAAGGGACTTGGGAATCCTTGTGCAGGATACCCTAAAGGTTAACCTCAAGGTTGAGTCAGTGGTGAAGAAGGTAAATGCAATGTTGGCATTCATTTCTAGAGGTATAGACTATAATAGCAAGGATGTGATGTTGAGGTTCTATAAAGCACTCGTGAGACCACACTTGGAGTATTGATTGCAGTATTGGGTTCCTTATTTTAGAAAGGATATACTGACATTGGAGAGTGTTCAGAAAAGATTCACGAGAATGATTCCAGGAATGAAAGGGTTACCGTATGAGGAACGTCTGGTAGCTCTTGGGCTGTATTCCCTGGAGTTCAGGAGAATGAAGGAAATCTCATAGAAACATTCTGTATGTTAAAAGGCCTGAACAGATTCGATATGGCAAAGATATTTCCCATGGTAGGGGATTGTAGGACAGGAGTGCACAGCTTTAGGATTGAAGGACGTCCACTTAGGACAGAAATGTGGAGAAATTACTTTAGTCAGAGGGTGGTAAATCTGTGGAATTTGTTACCACGAGTGGTTGTGGAGGCCAAGTCATTGGGTGCATTTAAGGCAGAGATAGATAGGTTCTTGATTAGCCAGGGCATCAAAGGGTATGGGGAGAAGGCAGAGGCGTGGGGATGATTGGAAGAATTGAATCGGCCCATGATTGAATGGCGGAGCAGACTCGATGGGCTGAATGGCCTGCTTTTGCTCCTAATGGTTTTATGGAAGTGTGGTATATAAAGACTGAGATTGCTGATTGTTGGATAGTTGGAAGAGAAAATGTTGCTCCCTGGGCTTCATTGAAACAATGTAGGAGCTCAAAGACAGAAGCACCAGATTGAGAGTTGGTGGGGAATTCAAATGGCAAGTCACTGGGAACTCTTACTTACAGACTGAGCCAGCTGTGATGTTTTTACACTCTCTCTCTCTCTCTCAGTCTCTCACCCCATTCTCTCTCTCTCTATTTCTCTCGCTCTATAACTGTTTTATTTCTATAGAACTAACTCTCTAAATCTCAAAGTTCAAAGTACTTTTATTATCCAAGTATGTATATACCGTGCCTGTGCAACTACAAATTGGTGACAAGTATGTCAGAGAGTATCACCAAATGAACTAACAGTTATGGGACGACTACAGGACAGTGAGAGGAAAGATAAAAAGATCTTTAATGAGAGGAAACTTAAATTCCTGGGACATGTCATCAGAAAGGGAGAAATAGAATTCCCCAAAGTTACAAGTCCGTATGCCTGGGAAAAGCGGAAGAGGAAGGCAAAGAAGAAAATATACGGACACTGTGAAAGAACTGACAGATCTAAGTGTGTGAGGTATCATTGACGCTGCGAGGGATCGTTCGATGTGGAGAGCCATGATCGCCCAAATGTGTAACGTGCAAGGCACAAGAAGAAGAAGAAGCAGAGAGGAAAGAGTTAAACAGTGCAGAAAGCTGTCATGAGTGCTAACAAAGGGACACATGAGTAACTGCATAGTAGACAGTAAAAGATGTGACCAGCAAAGTTAAAGTGAAAATAATGTGGTGATGGCTTTAGTTGGGAAAGTTGATGAGTTCAGTAGTACTAATGTCTAGGAGTCATATAGCGAGAGGGTTGAACGGTGCTGTAATGCGAACAACCTGGATGAAGAAATGAAAGAAACCCCCTCGGTTCTTAGCTTAATGGGTGTGACTTAGTAACCCCTGCAAAACCAAATTGTTACAGTTTTACACTTGAGCTCTAAACCACTGGTAATAGCTGAGAGAACTGGATTTTATAAAAAGGAACCAGTAAAAGGATGAAAGCATTTCTGAATATATTGCAGAACTGTGCAAACTTTCCCAGTACTGTGAACTTAGAGGTGGACTTCCTGATGCATTAGGGGACACGCATAGTCAAAGCACTCAAAGGAGGCTACTGGCAGAAAGAGACGGGCATTGACCATTGCAATATCAATAGAGACTGCAGCAAAGGATGTGACAGAATTACAGAAAATGGAGGCCAAACACAACAGTTAGAGCTTTGTGTTTTGAAAAGTGGAGGGCCAGCACTTTTCAGATGAATGGTTAAGAAAAATCCAACTGGACTGGTACTCAATCAAAGCTCTCAATGTGTTGTCAACATGCAACTGCAGCTCAAATGGTAGCACTAATCAGAGACCGTCACAGCTGCTTAATGCTAATAAGAAGGTGTTTGAGAAGGGGATTGGTAAACTCAAAGGAATGAAGGCCAGAATTGAACTGGATGAAGCAGCAATACCAAGATTCCATAAAGCACGTCCAGTGCCTTACACACTACATCCTAACGTTGATGCTGAACTTCAGAGCTTGGAGACATCTGGAATTTTCTCCACGGTAGAATGGAGTGATTGGGCCACACCCATTGTCCCGGTGATCAGGGAAGGAAGGGCTGGAGACGTTCACATATGTGAGGATCTCAAACCATCAACCCTGTTCTGTGTACTGTGCAGTATCTCCTGCCATGAATAGAAGACACTCTTTCATCCTTGGCAGGTGGGGAGAGGTTTTCAAAGATTGACTTGTCACAAGGCTATCTGCAAGTAGAGATTGAGGAGTCATGCAGGAAGTTCCTCACAATCAACACTCACAAGGGAATTTCTAGTATAATCATCTCATCTTTGGCATCAGATCAGCTCCAGCAATTTGGCAAAGAGCAATGGACCAGCAGCTCCAAGATATCCCAGAAACATCATCGTGACTGACAAGAATAATTAAGAGCACCGGCAGAGCCTTGGTAAAGTGCTTAACAGACTGAGTGAGTGTGGTCTGCACGCAAAGAGAGAGAAATGTGAGTTTTTCAAGAATGAAATCTCATATTGTGGACTTGTCATTGACAAGCAAGGCTTCCGTACATCACAAGAGAAGACTGAAGCAGTACTGCAGGCACTCAAACCTGAAAATATGTCACAACTCAGGTCAGACTTGGGTCTTATAAACTACTACCACCAGTTTCTCCCAAACATTGCTACAGTGCTACACCCATTGAACACACTGTTACAGATAGGAGCAAAGTGGGAATGGTCGGAAATGTGAAAGAGCGTTCAAGGAAACAAAGAGACTAATAGCATCAAATGAACTGGTCACCCATCGTGACCCATCTCTGCTCATCAGACTGGCGTGCGATGTGTCCCCTTATGGCATTGGAGCCATTTTGTCACACATTACGAAAGATGGATTTGAACTTCTAATTTCAGTTTGCTTCAAGATCAACGGTGAGTGCAGAACGCAACTACGCACAAACTGATCGAGAGGCCCTTAGTCTAGTATGTGGAATAAAGAACTTTTATCACTACCTCTATGGACCAAGGTTTATGCTAGTGACAGATCACCATTTCCCTGTGTCCATTTTCAATCCCAGGAAGGGAATTCCAGTGATGACTGCTACCCGGTTATAAGTTTGGATAATTTTCCTAGGAGACCACTCGTACGACATAGAGTTCAAGGGTAACAAACCACACAGCAGCACTGATGGCTTGTCACATCTTCCACTGTTGGCAACTGAAGAAGGAAAGTCTTCATACTGTGACCCAGCAGAAGTGTTCCACACCGCACTGGTGGACCAGTTGCTGGTAACAAATCTTGAAATACAAAGGGAAACAAGGGATAACCCAACATTGTTAATAATCTATGAAATCCCCATGCAACAATGGCCAGCTCAAGGTTTCCAGAGTTCTCAGTGTAACCCCCTGGGTCGCCTCGCTCAAGACGAGACCAACTGTCGATATGCCACAGAAAGCTGATGTGTCAATGTCATGTAGACTGCACACCAGAGTGTTAGAGAATCTGTGTGAAGAACACCTGGGTACAGTGAAGATGAAGAGTCTCGCCCGGAACTACAGTATGTGTGGTGGCCAGGAATAGATAAACAGATTGAAGACTTGGCCAAAAGTTGTTTGGGATGCTAAAAAGTTCAAAATGCACCCCCAGTGGCACCATTACACCCGTGGGAGTGGCCACCATCACCATGGCAAAGAGTACATACTGAGGGTGCTGGGCCATTCATGGATTCCATCTTTCCGGTTGCTGTGGATACTCATTCGAAATGGCCGGAGATTATACCATTGAAGTCAACCACCTCAGCAAAGACTGTCTCCACTCTGAGGACAACCTTTGCCAGAAATGACTTTCCAGAACAAACTGTGAGTGATGCACGTCAGAAGAATTCAGGCTGTTTATGAAGGAAAATGGCATCAGACATTTCAAGTCAGCTCCTTATCACTCAGCAACGAAAGGGTTAGCTAAAAGGTTTATCCAGACCTTCAAGGAGTCCATTAAAGCGATGGACATGGAGGACCTTTCTCTACAGTACAAGATGGACAACTTCCTTTTTGTGTATTGGAACTCTGTTCATACGATGACAAATCAAACACCTGCTGTGCTGTTCATGAACAGGAGTCTGAGATCTTGCATAGACCTCCTTAATCCAAATTAACAGAGAGAAGTGCAAAATGAACAGTTCAACCAATTCCCAAGTGAAGCTGAAAGGAGCTTCAGGGTTGGACCGGAAGTCCTAGCACATGATTACTGAGATGACAAGTGGACAGCTACAAGAATTAGAACACTGGTGTACATCATGGATGTTGGACCAGATACTGGATTCTCAACCAAAGAACACAGATGAGTCAACTGCATCCAACAAGACGGACACATTACAGTCACCAGACTTACCTCTCAGTGATGATGTCACTGACAGCAACATGACGCTGGAAACCAAGAAGACACCTGCCAAACCGATGCCACTCCACAGGTCGAGAGATGCTGTCCTGAAAAAAACAAAGCACCATGAAAAAGTCTGGAAATTTAGAACTGTGAGGTTAGTTATGGACTGTTATTGTGAAAGCATGTTTATTTGAATATGGCTTGGGAAAGGGAAATTGAATATTTTGTGGATATACAGCTTTCTGTTCTATTAATCTAAAGGGGGAGGAAGTGTAATGGCCTAACGTCTCGGTCTATTGCTTTTAAGGCAATGACTCCCTTACACATGTGCATTTCTCTCTCGCCAAAATTATAAGATTGTCAAACATCCAAAATTCTGAGAGAAAAAAAAATAATTCAAACAATAAACACATTCTGAAGTCTACAAAATGAGTTTGTCTATGGACCCTTAGTTCAGTACAGAACCAAGTAAACGTCGCGGAACAACGAGCTGAAGGCCTTGGGTCCCTACATCCCGATCTTTTCAATCTGGCCTGGTGCCTAAATCGTCGTGCAAACATTGGATTCAGTTGCTTCAATACGCTCTGGGGCCTGGACCCCGCCGCCTGGATTCAGTCCATATCCGGCTCTTCCAATTTGGCCCGGCGTTAAACCGATCAAACGTAGGGTCTTCCACGACCTTGTCGATGGACCCACTGCCTCTCCTCAGTTCTGCCACATCAAATTGCCTCCAAGTCCAAAGGGAAGTTACAGGCTATTGTTTGCAATGATTGCTTGCCAGACAAGAGAGATTAACAAAGTATTTAGTTGTTTTCCTTGTTTCATGGCCACCAGCCAGAAGTCATTGAGGTTCACCAGTGCCATCTTAAACCAAACTGGCTTAATCTGTCCATCACTCTATCTGTCGATCTCCTTCTCTGACAATATTTTTCTCTCTGTCTTCCTTTCTCTTTCTATGTTTTATCTGTCGCTTTCTCTCTATCAACCTCTGTCTGTCCATCTCTCGCTGTATTTCTCTCTCTCTCCCTCGCCCTCACCGTCCTTGTGTCTGGGATGTTAGTTTTGGTGTGCTTTGTGGTGTTAATTTTCAACCATTAACAAAAACACGGATGAAGGTTTCAGCAGCAAGTAAGGTGAGTCAGGGAGAATTCAGGAGAGACTAAAGTTATTAAGTTTATAACCCAGAGGCCAAATCTAACAACCAAGAGAGCTGATGTTAAATCTCATCAGAGGGGCAGTGAAAGTTTGATTCTGTCAGTAACCTGAATGAGAACAATGAAACTACTGCAGTTCAAGGAGCTCCCCAGGTAATGGACACACAATTTATGTACAGCCCTGGAAAACAATCGGGCGATTTGGACACCAACGGGATGTCTGTGCCAGCAGAAAGATGGCAGAGCTCTTCAACCAAGTGCAAACTCCGTTACTGGCAACGTCATTGCATTTCAGAGAAATCCAAATAGCTGAGTTAGACACCCCTGCTTAACAGCATGTTGCCCTTTACTGCTTTACACTTTTACTTAGATATAATGTCAGGCTGCCATACTTCCAATTTACAAACACTTCTCAGGGACTGAAACCCTATAGTAATCTGAGAAGGACCTGTGTTGTAAAAAAAATCATCTGGTTTACTGAACTGTCTCTGATAGGATGTAATCTCAGACAGTCTGTGTAATGTTTGACTGCCGGCCAATGTGAAAATCCCCTTACAAGGTGTGATAATTGGAACTGGGTTGGAGTTAGAATTGGTTTGTTATTGCCACGACTCAGACTCTGTCCGTAGGGAGTTTGTGCATTCTTCCTGTGACTGCACGGGTTTCCTCCGCATGCTCCGATTTCCTTCCACTTTCCAAAAAGGTGTGGTTAATTGGTCACATGGACAATGCAGGCACACTGTGCTGGAGCAGCCAATTAGTAGGCTCAATGAAATAAAATAACTCAGGAACCAAAATACGCCCATTTAAGATGCCTGTCAGGAATTCCTCCTCACAAAGACATGTGCATCTCTGTTCTATTTGCCCTGGTGGGTGGGGGATGTGGTTTATTACTATTAGTGAAAAGCTTGATTGTTCGTGCAGATCAAATCATCGCACAGACAAATCACCTGTGGGTAGCTCATCACCATCTACTCAAAGGAAACTCAGCATGTACTGTACCTAAAATAAAATGGGTCAGGTAAAATTATACCCCCTGCTTCCAGTATAACTTTCCTTTCTAAAATCTCGGTTAGAAATTCCATCAGAAGGGATCATTATTTTAAAAGAAGAAGCTTTGACCTGGGGGTTCTACAGGTAAGAAGAACAATTAAAGTTTTATCATTCACTAGTGCTCACCCACTGACACATCAGCCAGTTACCCAGCTTTGTTTACCGACAGGAGACTGAATTTGCCATATGCTGGAAGGCAACGTGAATACAAAATTTATTTTAGTGGTAGATTTAACCAATTGGGTAACATTGAAGAAATCTCCCCTGTTGGGCGAACCCCAGAGAAGAGGATTTGGCACTAAATCAGAGTCCAGCAACTCAGCGCCCAGGTCAAGAAGCATTGCCTTACACAAAAAGCAATATAAATCTCAAACCTTCTTCCCATTGAAGGTACGGATTGAACATTTCAAAGCAGTGATTGATAGCTTGTTGTTAGTGAGGGTATTAAAGGATTATAGAGCCAAAGCAAGAAGTTACTCAGATAGTGATCAGCTATCATCTAATTGAACGGCTGAAGAAGCTCCTGGGTTTGACTGGCACGTTCCTGCTCCAAAGCTAATTTCACAACCCACACATTCTCAGTATTTGTGTTAGTTTGTTCATTAAATAAATGACATTAATTAATTGAGGAGCCTTAGGTCCCACACTACCAGGTTAGAACAACCCTTACCATATAATCATCAGGCCCCCAAACAAATGTGGACAACTTCACTCACCACAACACTGAACTGATTCCACAACCTATGGACTCATTTTCAAGGACTCTGCAACTGATGTTCTCAGAATTACTTATTTACCTGTTTATCTAGTAATATTAATATTTCTTTTAGTATTTGCACAGTTTGTCTTCTTTGCACATTGGTAGTTTGTCAGTCCTTGTGTGTCGTGTCTCATTGATTCTATTTATTTCTTCTACCATAACTTCATTATATATTGGAGCAGAACTAGGCCATTCAACCCATTGACTCTGTTCCACCATTTGATGATGGCTGATCTATTTTCCTCTCAGCCCCAATCTCCTGTCTTCTCCACATAGCCTTTCATGCCCTGACTAATTAAGGATCCGTCAACCACCCCCTTTAAATACACTCAAATAAACATTGCATTTACCTTCTTCACCAGCAAATCAACCTGCAAGGTAAGCTTTAGAGAATCCTGCTGTTTGCACCTCAGCGTTTTGAATTTTCTTTCCACTTAGAAAATTGACCATGCCTTCATTTTTTCTACCAAGTGGCATGGCCATACATTTCCCGACACTGTATTCCATCCACCACCTCTTTGCCCAGTTTTCAGATTTGTCTAAGTCCTTTTGCAGATTCCCTGTTTCCGCAGCACTACCTGCCCCTCCACCCAATTTCATATCGTCCGCAAAATTGGCCACAAAATGATCAATTCTGTCATCCAGATCATTGGCTTACAATGTAAAGAGAAGTGGTCCAGATGCCAACCTGTTGTGGAATACCACTAGTCACCGGCAGCCAATCAGAAAAGCTTTATTCCCATTGTTTGCCTTCTGCCAATCAGCCAATGATCTCTCATTAACAGTATTTTTCCTGAAATACCATGGGCTCTTATCGTGTGAAGCAGCCTCAGGTGTAGCACTTCGTCAAATGCCTTTTAAAAATCCAAGTACACAACATCTTCTTTTGTCTATCTTGTTATTTCCTCAAAAAATTTCAACAGATTCGTCAGGCAAAAATGGTTGTTTGGCTTTCGTATGCCTCCAAGTACTGCCTTTCGAATGCGTCTTCTTTGGGATGTATCTATCCTGCACCTTCCAAATTGATCCCCAAAACTCCAGCCATTACTGTTCTGCCATCATCCCTGCTAGTGTGCCCTTCCAGTCAACTTTGGCCAGCTGCTATCTCTTGCCTCTGAAATTCCCCTTGCTCCAGTGTAGTACTGATATGTCTGATTTTACCATTTACCTCTTAAATTGCAGGTGAATTCTATCGCATTTTGATCACTCTCTCCTTAGTGTTCCTTTACTTTAAGCTCCCTAATCAAAACCAGTTCATTACACCACACTCAATGCAGAGTAGCTGATCTCCTAGTGGGCTCAACCACAAGCTGCCCTAAAGAGCATCTCATTGACATTCTACAAATTCTTTCTGTTGGCATGCAAAATCAGCGCCAATCTATCAGCATATTGAAATCCCCCATGACTATTGTACCATTGCCCCTTTGATACGCATTTTTATTCCCTTGCATTTCCTTAAATCTACCCACAATGATTCTACATCTTCTTATCCCATGTCACCTTTTTCTAAGTCTTTAATATAATTTTCTACCAACAGAGCCACCCCACCCCTCTGCCTACCTGCCTGTCCTTCTGATACAATGTGTATCATTGGATGTTAAGCTCCCAACTACAATCTTCTTTCAGCTGTGACTCAGTGATACCCAAAACATCATACCTGCCAATCTTTAACTGCGCTACAAGATCTTCTACCTTATTTCATATACTGATGCATTCAAATATACCACCCTCAGTTCTGTATTTGTCACGATTTTTGATTTTGTCCCCCATTATACTGCAATTTATTCTGTTGACTGCTGTTTTGCCCTATCATCTGCCTGTCTTCCTGACAGTCTCACTACACACTGCCTCTGCTTGTATACCCACTGCCTCATCCTCAGCACGATCACTTAGTTTCTCATTACCCCTATCAGATCAATCCTCCCCAACAATTCTGGCAAAACAAGGATATTGGTCTCCCTCAAGTTCTGGTGGAACCCACCCATTTTCTACAGGTCATACCTTCCCCAGAAGAGATAGCAATGATTCAGAGGTCTGAAGCCCTGCCCTCAGTACCAGTTCCTCAGCCATGCATTCACTTGCCAAGCCATCCTGTTTTTGCCCTCACTGGCGCATGTCAAAGGCAGCAATCCAGAGATTGCCACGGTGAAGGTTCTGTTCTTCAGCTTTCAACCTTGCTCGCTAAATTCTGTTTTCAGGACCTCCTCCCTCTTCCTGTCTACGTCGTTAGTGCCAGTATGTACCAAGACTACCGGCTGCACACCCTCCCTCCCTCTTCAGAATGCTACTGTGAATGCCCGCAAGAAAATGAATATGGGGGCAATGGAGTTGATAATAAATTTACTTTGAACTTTTATTACCCACCTACAGTATGAGCTGATCTTTACAGTGGCTAACTAACCTCCCTGCACATCTTTGGGTTGTGAGAGGAAGCTAGAGCGCGCAGTGAATCCCACGTGATGACAGAAAGATGAAGCAGGCTCTCCATAGACCGTATCAAAGGCCAGGAGACATCCTGCATGACCAGAGCTGTACTGCTGCACTATGCCATCACTACCCACTCTGCAGCAAACACCAACACCTTTCAGCTTTTTACTTCCAAATCTTTTCCACGTCACTTCGAAGAGCATGACACTGCCTCAGTACAACACCTATACCTTGTGAGCCTGGATTCGAACTTACATCCACACCTGGTCCAATAGTCAAACTGCTGCAGCCCCGGGAGCATTGTGACTAGCTTAACGCTTTACAGTGCCAGCCACCGGAAGATGGGCTTCGATTCCCTCCATTCTCTGTAAGGAGTTAGCATGTTCTTCCCACTTCCTCTAGTTTCCTCCCACAACCCAAAACAAGATTTAGCATTAGAGTTAGTAGGTTGTGGGCATGCTATATAGTTGCCAGAAATACTGTATGTGATGCTTGTAGGCTGCTCCCAGCACATCCTTGGTCTTTGACGCAAACAATGCATTTCACTGTATGTTTTGCTGTACACGTGACAAATAAAACTAACCTTTGAACTCAGTGGGCCAGTCTGCATCTAGAAACATAGAAAACCTACAGTACAGTACAGGCCCTTTGGCCCACAAAGCTGTGCCGGTAATGTCCCTTCCTTAGAAATTACTAGGGTTACCCATAGCCCTCTGTTTTACTAAGTTCCATGTACCTATTCAAAAGTCTCTCAGAAGACCCTATCGTATCTATCTCCACCACTGTTGCTGGCAGCCCATTCCACGCACTCACCACCTTCTGAGTAAAAAAACTTACCCCTGACATCTGCTCTGTACCTACTCCCCAGCACCTTAAAACTGTGTCCTCTCGTGCTAGCCATTTCAGCCCTGGGTAAAAGCCTCTGACTCTCCACACGATCAATGCCTCTCAGTATCTTGTACACCTCTATCAGGTCTTCCACCCCAATCTGTGGAAGGAAATGGACAGTTTTAAGAAACTTCACCTGGACTGTGCTTTTCTGTCACCGTCTTTCTGCTCTACTCTGGAATCTCATCTAGGTAGGTCCATTGTGAAGAAATGTTTATCCAGCGCAGAAGAATGTTCTAAACCGGAAGCATCTACTGTCCACATCACCCCACAGATGCTGCCTAACCCAATGAGTTCCTCCAGCAGTTTGTTTCTCATTCTGGATTCCATTTCCTGCATTCTCCTGTGTCATTGATGTTGGAAACGTCAATGCCCTTGAATGCACAAGCAGACACAAAGTAGTGGATACAGCCCAGTCCATCATGGATAAAGCCCTCCCTAACGCTGAGCACATTTACATGTCACCAGAAAGCAGCACCCATCATTAAGGACTCCCACCAATCAGGCTTCTCTCTGCTGCCACCAGGAAGGAGGTACGAGAGTTCAGAACCTACACTACCAAGTTTCAAAATCACTTTCTACCCCTGAACCATCAGGCTGACGAGCCAGGGGGGATAACCTCACTCAACATCACTCATCCCATGACTGAACTGTTCCCACAGTCTATGGAGCCACTTTCACTAGTCGATATTTATTGGTTATTTATTATTATTTTTTGTTTCTTTGTATTTCCTGTAAATACCCACAAAAAAGATATCCCAGTTTTATATGGTGACATATAATAAATTAACTTTGAACTTTGAACTGAGGCGTTTCAGCTCCGAGGTTCAACTGGAAAAGCTGGGGTGCTTTACCTGGAGCAGAGAAACTTGACTGAGGAGCACCAGTGCAGGATGGAGTGGAGGGATGATGATTCCTTTGTTTGCATCTTCCGAAACAGCTCTATTTCTATCTTTATTTTTTTCCATCTCAGGGTTCTTTTGAAGACCCTGACCTGGAGTTACACGCTGGCTTCGGTTCTTTGCGGGAATGGGACCCGTTCTCGGGGTTCCAGAACTGGCCACTAGCCTGAGAGTCTCAATCGTGTTCAGAAACCTAAGGTTCCTGGGCTCTGGAGATGGGCGGATCGAGGGTCGGTGTCACAGCAGGAGACTCGTGTGTTGTCGGGAGGCCGGAAAATCTTCGCTGTAGGCCCGAAGACCCGAGGCCTTTGCGATCTTTGGACACAGAGTTCGAAAAAAGTGTCGAGATGGACTATTAACAACGTAAACCAGCGGGTTGTTGTTCTGTCTCCCGCTCGCTGTGAAAATGGGGGACACCTCCCTCTCCCTTGCCAGGGAGAAAGAGAACCTGTGGGTTGTCGAATGTCGGATGAAATGCGAAGCTTTTGTGGTAACTTTGGTCTGTGTCTTTGCTGTTGCTTAGCACATGCTTGGGCTTGGTGATGGCACAATGCGCGTTTTTTTTGCAGGTCGGGGTACCGTGGCCTTGCTGCTGCCAAGCTCAAGGACAGCTTCCATTCCCCTGTAAACTGGACTTCCGGATAGACCTTGCATACACTGAAGAATAGGCTCTTGAATTCTGTTTTCCTAGTCTACCTTGTTGCAGCCTTGTGCTTTATTTTTCTACACCTCCTGCACTTTCTCTAACAGCAGTACCATATTCTGCAACCTGTTGTTCTTTTTACGACCTTAATACGCTTGTTTATGGCACGATCTGCTTGGATGACATGCAAACAAGGGTTTTTCAGTATCTTAGAGCATGTGACAATAATAAACCAATACCAATAGTAGGACCTGAATTAGTCTCAATGGGTTGAATGGTCCCTTGTATTTTTCTGATTTCGTGACTCAAACCTTCTGTCTCAAAGAAGGCCAACCGAGTCTTGACTCTTGTGCAAGAAGTTGCTTAGGCCACCTCAGTCCTAGTGAAGACCCTCAGCCCAAAACGTCAACTGTTTATTCCTCTTCATAGGTGCTGAGTTCCTCCAGCATTTTGTGTGTGTGTTGTGCTGGATTTCCAGCACCTGCAGAATCTCTTGTGTTTTGTTCATCCTGCTGAAGGGAAAATGCCATTAGACTGGATGGAGTAGAGAGACTTAGGAGGAAGTTGCTGAGTCTAGAGGTTATGAAGAGAGGTTGGGTCTCTT